>NC_091169.1:13011305-13317950 GCF_040958095.1 Procambarus clarkii | reverse complement strand
TACTTTAGGGTCAAGAGTCATCAACCATTTACAAAACCTGTACATCTTTCTTCAATCATGGCAATTTCGTTTACATATATTAAATTGGTTATTGTTGTTTCATAACATTAATAACCTTGGGTTGTGAAGTTTCCATGTTCGTAAACTATTTAATAAATGTAAACAAAAATTTAAATTTAATTTAAATTTAGCTGGTTGGGGGGACGGCCCACAGGCCCACACACACCCACTACAACCCGGTTGGTCCAGTGTATCCTGTTTAATGTACACTGTATACTCCCACCGTGTCAAACAACAAATGTATTTTAAATTATTAGTATATGATATCCTGCCCAAATAATTCAGCGAGTTGTCCAAAAAATCTATTTATCTGACTTTACCCGAGGATCTGAATTTGAAGAATTTATCTGAATTTGCGTATGTTAGGCTTAGGATCGCGTATTTAAGCTTTAGCCTGCGTATGTTAGGTTTTGTATTTGCTTGTTTAGGCCTAGGATAGATTTTTTTTAGGTTTGTTAAGCTGCTTCAGTTTCTTATATACTTTTGAAGGATAGGTAGCTGGTCCGGTAGCTAAGTGGACAACGCGCAGGACTAGTAATCCTGTGGCCCGGGTTCGATTTCCGGACCAGGTAGAAACAAATGGGCAACATTTTTTCACCCTGATGCCCCTGTAACCTAGCAGTAAATATGTACCTGGGAGTTACACAGCTGTTACCAAGCTGCTTCCTGTGTGTGTGTGTGTGTGTGTGTGTGTGTGTGTGCGCGCGCGCGCGCGGGAGAAAAAATAGTAGTTAGTAACAGCTGATTGACAGTTGAGAGGTGGGCCGAAAGAGCAGAGCTCAACCCCCGCAAGCACAACTAGGTGAATACACAATTCCTCCATGCTCTGTCAACCAAATATTCTACCTCTACGCCCTTACTTCATTACACACAATCGTTGTACAGTTCACTAAGGCGCTTCTAGGAACATCTCGTGTGTAGGTTCGAGCCCTAATCACGGCCCTTGTGGATTTGTTCATTATTGAGTAACATTAAATCAACGATGATTCAATATTACATCAACGTAGTTTTCCCTTGATCAATGTTCCCAACTCCTGCCATGCCTCGCACACCTTACAAAAATGTCTGATGTCCGCATCCTAAAGACAGTAATATTGCATTTGAAGATGAAGTCGAATTTCAAATTTTTGATTCACAAAGTGAACCACATACAGTACTGCCGGTGAACAAATTGAACTATAAAAAATTATTTTTTAAACTGGTGTTTAAAATTTAAATATACATTGAGCATTGAGAAATAATTGTAAACGGTAAAATCAATCCCAATTATGAACATATGATTCAACGACTTCTTTGTTCTTTCATTTACGAGTTTGTCAAAAGCTGGAACTTTCTTGCTGACTGCGATCCAAGTTTCCCTGTGGCTTCAGGCGATCCCTAGTTTTTGTCTTGATTGTTTAACAAGAGAATTTAATCCTTTTTTCACAATTATATTGTAAACTGAATATGGACACAGAGAGCTTTTCCACCAAGTCTTGGGAATATATCCCGTGTTGAACACCAAAGTCTTTCTTTCAAATTGCATTTCAATAGCTCGATTGCATTTCAATTGCATTCAATTTCAATAGATTTGGCCGCAAATCAGTATGATCATCTTTGAACTCTTCATCATCTGATATGTTCTCCAAATTATAGGAATACGGATTCATGAACCATTCTTCTGAAATCTTCGATCAGGTCTCCAGCAGCAAAATGTCCATCAAATGGATTCTGACAGCAGTTCCAAATGACTCAATTTGTCCACGCACAGTGGGAAATATAGATCCAGCGTCATAAATTTCCTTTTCACTTGAAGAGATGGTTTGAGAGATAGCCTCTTCCCAGCCTTCGACGCCAAAGAGGCAGCTTTTCTTTGAAGGCATTCAAATTTTCACAAGCCTTCAATAGGTTTATTTTTCCTTTAAGAGAAACACTCGGCCGATATTTTCACTCGTATGAATGACCTAAGTAAACCAGCGTTTGGTGATCTGGTTAGGGCAATGGAATCACAGGAATTCGCAATTCACACTAATCCAGAAAAACTTTGATGTCTTCACGCAGTTCAAAGAAGTGGACTAAAGCTTGTCCTCTTGACAACTAACGGACTCTGTGTGGGAGAAGCAAAACTTAATGCTCACGTCTCAAATCTTCACGCCATAATTTTAGGACTGGATGGTTCAAAGCACGTCCCCTGATCCCGTTGATGATCTTCCCAGAAATATCAAGGACTTCCTTCAAATTTGGATGTAATTTTTTGTTTATGATAAAGTATGTCGATGAAGAAAATGGGTAACTCGCAACTCTGGCATCCTCCTTTTCACCAATGCAGAAAATCCAGATTCTTCACAAAACATGAAATGTTCCTTCGTATCATCATTGACATACCTCACTAATGGTGATGAGTTGACTACAGATAGATTCATCAGTGACTCGTCCAACAGAAGAGAGATTTTCAGAGGACTAGCTCTGACATCTGAAATGACTTAGACCAAATATTTTTGTTCAGATCACAGATTCGGTTGTGAATGACATGATTTGATAAGGGTACTAGTTTATTTTGTCCTGCTTCTTTGCGCAGGATAATTGTTGCCATTTCCAGTGTACCTGGCGTGATGGGGTCTTCTGCAACTGTTAGAGCTTCTTGAACTCGCTCAGTTTACATGCCATTTGACACGAAACAAACATAAGTGTTTTTCTACAGAAGCAAAACCCAACTTTGGAAGAGTTCCTCCAGAATCAACACGAGCTCTTTAGAGTTCTCAGTGACCCAGGGAGGAGTTGGTCGGCCGAGCGGACAGCACGCTGGACTTGTGATCCTGTGGTCCCGGGTTCGATCTCAGGAGCCGGTGAGAAACAATGGACAGAGTTTCTTTCACCCTATGCCCTTGTTACCTAGCAGTAAAATAGGTACCTGGGTGTTAGTCAGCTGTCACGGGCTGCTTCCTGGGGGGGGGCCTGGTCGAGGACCGGGCCGCGGGGACACTAAAGCCCCGAAATCGTCCAAGATAACCTCAAGATAACCCAACATCCTATCCTTCAACATCAGCTTGGCCAGGCTTGTTATCGAAGCTGATGTTTTAGGAAAATCAGCTTGAAGCTTAGATGACTTCATATTTGAGTTGAAATACACAACGCTACAAAGAATTGCAATTGGGGTTTTTGCGAGCCATTATTTTATGTTGTGCAAATGAAAGCAAAGCGCGTACAACGCTGTTTCCATTTTCTACATTTTGACATGAGGAAGAATTAATCTGCGAAACAGAAAAATATGAGCTAATTTACTTGAGCAATTAAGCCCATACTGAATTTTTTTATCTTGAGGTTATCTTGAGATAATTTCGGGGCTTTAGTGTCCCCGCGGCCCGGTCCTCGACCAAGCCTCCACCCCCAGGAAGCAGCCCGTGACAGCTGACTAACACCAAGGTACCTACTTTACTGCTAGGTAACAGGGGGCATAGGGTGAAAAAAACTCTGCCCATTGTTTCTCGCCCGCGCCCGGGATCGAACCCGGGACCACAGTATCAAGTCCAGTGTGCTGTCCGGCCGACCGGCTCCCTTCTTTGCCCAAACAATGTAAACAAAATAACAACATTCAGATTATAAACTAGTTAATGTAGTTAGAGTTGAACATTTGAAGTTGAACAACATTTTTTAAGAAGTTGCCAACTAGCGCTCTTGCTTAGTGGAGGTCACATTATACGTAATTATAATTTTATCGATATCGTCAGGGAAGGGAAATAGGAGAAAGCGCCAAGCCATTACGACTATATAGCACTGGGAAGGGGTCAGGATAAGGTTTTGGGATGGGACGGGAAAGGAATGGTGCCCAACCACTTGGATGGTCTGGGGATTGAACGCCGACCTGCATGAAGCCGGTCGGCCGAGCGGACAGCACGCTGGACTTGTGATCCTGTGGTCCTGGGTTCGATCCCAGGCGCCGGCGAGAAACAATGGGCAGAGTTTCTTTCACCCTATGCCCCTGTTACCTAGCAGTAAAATAGGTACCTAAGTGTTAGTCAGCTGTCACGGGCTGCTTCCTGGGGGTGGAGGCCTGGTCGAGGACCGGGCCGCGGGGACACTAAAGCCCCGAAATCATCTCAAGATAACTCAAGATAAGCGAGACCGTCGCTCTACCATCCAGGGAAACATTACTTGTCTCTACAATCCTCAGTGGCCGCTGTGTGGGTGGTGGAGGAGACTGTGTACATGAGGGAAGTGGCCCTTAGGCAGGAGTGCCATAAGGAACATAAATAGTGCCGCCTCCTTACCTTGCGGTTACCTAGCGATAACGTCGGGGTTCAACGTCCCCGCGGCTTGGTCTCCGACCAGGCCTCCTGGTTGCTGGACTGGTCAACCAGGCTGTTGAACGCGGCTGCTCGCAGCATGACGTATGAATCACAGCCTGGTTGTTCAGGTTTCCTTTGGAGGTGTTTATCAAATTCTCTCTTGAACGCTGTGAGGGGTCGGCCAGTTATGCCCCATATGTGTAGTGGAAGCGTGTCGTCTCGGGCCTCTGATGTTGATAGAGTTCTCTCTCAGAGTACCTGTTGCATTTCTGCTCTTCAACAGGGGTATTCTGCACATCCTGCCATGCCTTCTGGTCTCATGTGATGCCATTTGTGTGTGCAAATTTGGGATCAGTCCCTCTAATATGTACGCATGTAATTTATTATGCATCTCTCCTGCCTGCGTTCTAGATCTAGAGAATACAGATTTAGGTATTTTAGTCGGTCCCAATAGTTTACGTGTTCTACCGAGTGGATTTTAGTAGTAAAGGATCTCTGCACGCTCTCCAGGTCAGCAATTTCTCCAGCTTTCAAAGGGGCTGTCATTGTGCAGCAGTATTGCACAATGCCTCGCTCGATTGCTGTGTGAGAGAAGCGAGCACCAACCGTGAAGCCCAGGCCTTCATCCTGGGTTTGGAAGGTCGACGTAGCATGACACAAGGTCAAATCGTATTTACAAAACTAGCATTGTCGAAACACCTAATTGTAAACACTGTATATAACGCAGGTGAGGATGTAATACCCTAGGTTAGGTTAGGTTAGGTTAGGTTAGGTTAAGTGGGTTTTAAAAGCCATTGGCAAACCATCTTGGTTACAATGAGACCTGTATCCTGATATTTAGAGGGGAAGAAGACTTACTATGTGAGTTTCAAGATGTCTTCTGCCTCCAACCCCTTCCCACAAAGTTTATTTTTTGAATCATACATAATTTACCTGTATTACAATAATTATAACGTAACCTCAATGAATTGTATATTTGAACATAAAGAAACACGTAAAACAACACATGCGTTCGAACATATTAAATAAACATGTTTTCAAGCATTTTTTTAATGATTTTTACACAGTAATCTGTAAATATTTATATCGACGAGGCACGACTATGAACCCTAAAAATTGTTTATTTACTTTGTCATTAGCTTTTGAGACTGCCATGATACTCGTTCTGATTGTGTGTGTGTTAGTATAGCAACCTTTTATTTTGGTTATGAACCATTTATTTTGACTGTCAATATAGCCTTTGTTTTGGTTGTCAACCGCTGGTGAAAACTGGGGCAGAAAGTCGTGTAGTTTATCCCTTGCCTGGAGAGTCAAGCTCTCCAGAACTGACAACACTAGGCTGTGTAACCTGTGCCAGTGTCAAGCTCTCTAGAACTGACAACACTAGGATGTGTAACATGTGCCAGTGTCAAGCTCTCTAGAACTGACAACACTAGGCTATGTAACCTGTGCCAGTGTCAAGCTCTCTAGAACTGACAACACTAGGCTATGTAACCTGTGCCAGTGTCAAGCTCTCTAGAACTGACAACACTAGGCTATGTAACCTGTGCCAGTGTCAAGCTCTCTAGAACTGACAACACTAGGCTATGTAACCTGTGCCAGTGTCAAGCTCTCTAGAACTGACAACACTAGGCTATGTAACCTGTGCCAGTGTCAAGCTCTCTAGAACTGACAACACTAGGCTGTGTAACATGTGCCAGTGTCAAGCTCTCTAGAACTGACAACACTAGGCTGTGTAACCTGTGCCAGTGTCAAGCTCTCTAGAACTGACAACACTAGGCTGTGTAACATGTGCCACTGATCAAATCACGCCTACACCGCCACGTAAATAACTTATCACTTGTTCGAGAACGGATTTTTTGTGATGTTACATAGTCCTATAATAGACTTAAACATGCCAGTTATGCCGCGAGATAATTGTCGAATTAAGATCCAAAATCTACATCGAGAACAAAATTGAGTGACGTCACACTTCGTGCGCACTGTACATAACGCAGCATTTTCTCTCTCATTTTCGTCGAGTCGGGTCGGGTCAGGGTCGGGTCGGGGTCGGGGTCGGGTCGGGGTCGGGGTCGGGTAGGGGTCGGGGTCGGGTCGGGTCCGGGGTCGGGGTCGGGGACGGGTCGGGTCGGGTCGGGTCGGGTCGGGTCGGGGTCAGGTTCGGGGTCAGGTTCAGGGTCGGGTTCAGGGTCGGGTTCAGGGTCGGGTCAGGCTCGGGTCGGGCCGGGCCGAGTTTGTATAAAAAAAAAAGAGCGATGACGTTGATGGGCCCTATACTTGACTCAGGTTTTAGACCCCTACTACCTCACCTTGCCTTGATTCCCGGGGGTCAATGTCCCCTCGGCCCGGTCTCTGACCGGACCTCCTGGGTGATAGTCTGGTCAGGCTGTTGAAAGCTGCTCATCAACCAACCAGGCTGCTTGATGAGAAATCCTTTGAAGGTATTTATCAGAGTTGAGAATATTTTGAGTGTTGGTGTACCCATTGGTATGAATCAGTATATCATCTCCATCGCTAATGTTCGCTGTTCCTGAGTTCAGTACATTGAATAGAGTAGGATTGTGAACACCTCCCTGTAGAGTGCTAAGTCCAAAATCTCTCGTTACATCTAGACTATATTACGTGAGGTCGGTGATGAAGCCTCGTCAAAGATAACACCGCCACTGCTCCAGTCAGATCATAGTATGTTCAATGATCTGGTCGATAAGCATGAAATTTTCCCTTCCGTGATCATTTAAGCGTGAAATATTACTTCTATAGTCAATAAACGTGAAATATTCACTTCTATGGTCGATAAGCGTGAAATTGTCACTGCTCCTGTCAATGAGGATAAAGTTAGCCGCCAAATTTGTCACCAGGTGTAGCGAGACACTACACCTGCCGGCTGCCCACTCAGCCGGCAGGTGTAGCGTGACACTACACCTGACGCCTACACACAGCCGGCAGGTGTAGCCAGACACTGGCAACTGTTCCATCACAAAGCTGCTGACCGCGGTAAACTTACTACCAGGTTTTCCCACAGACAAATCATGCTCCGGTAACATTAAATCAACGTAGAAACGACGTAGGAATGAAGTAGGATTAACGGTCATTCACGGCTAAAATCAACGTCGTTTGCCACTTGTTGCAGTTGGTAAGGTAATTATCAGAAGAAAGCGTTAAACCAGTATGACTGTAACATTTGTGTGTGGTGTGGTGTTGTGTGTGTGTGTGTGTGTGTGTGTGTGTGTGTGTTTATTATTTGACTTGTTTTTGGTTGCAGGATGTGTCTGTACTGTAATTGTTTGATTAATAAAGCCACCGAAGGCACCCTGAGGAGGTGGCAAAACATTATATAAAGAATGCCATCTGAACCCACTGCTGGAGAACCACAGAGACGGGGGGAGACCGGAGTTCTGATAAGAGATTGTTACAGGGGAGGTGGAGGCGAGTGCAAAAGACCAAGGGATGAGACCCCAAGAAGGCAGCTTGTGAGTAAGAAGAGTATCGGGACAGTAAGGACTGGGCTAACGGCTGGAAAATGCAATCCTAGTTCATTCACGAGCGACACCGGATCCACCACGACAGAACCATGGAGACGATGGACAGGGGATCTTCCATATCTGAAGGAGATGGGGGGGGGGGGTGTCAACTGCTATGGTGGAGACATGGTATCTCCAACTCTCCCGTTTACCTCTATGGATGACCCAATGGGCCACCGCACTCGCTCGGGCTGCACGCATACAGCGCACAGCATGACAAGAAGAGCAACTGGTACACGAATGTCCAGAGTCACCACACAAGAGGCAAAGAGACATCTCGCTGCTGTACCTGTAATAACCAGGACCAAATTTCCAACACCTACTGCAGAGGTGTGGAGAGGGGATGTACTCCTGAACGGAGCATCTGGCACCAGAAAGAATGGAGGAGGACGGAAGAGTCATACTATAAAAAATGACCTTAACTCAGAGAGATTGATGACGATAACTATGAGAAGGACGAGTGGAGGATAGGAAAGAGTGGATGATAGGAAAGCCCTGGGCCTCGAGGATGTTTTCAATATCATCATGGCAGTCTTTGCGGTCTCTCATACCCAGCTGTAACATGGTGCAGGAGAATTACAATGCCAATGCTGGTATTTAAAATGGTAATTTTTTGGACACCTGAACCAGGGTCTCGAATGCAGGACAAAGTAGCTAGGCAGGCGGCTGCCTCCTGAGAAGGGGCCCTCGTCTATAATTGTACCGGTCCGGGTGGGATTAAAAGTAACTTTGGAATCCACAGAATCAACCAGGGGCTTATGGACGTGCACATCATCAGGGCGAGCGTGTTCATGACAAAGATCAAAATACTGTACTTAGTCTAAACAAATCTGATCTCTGCAGCAGAGATAGAAGGAAGCAAATTCATGCAAGCGTGCTGACGACGCCGGAAACCCCGTGAAGGAGTGGGGTAAACGGCACAGATGTCACAGTGGAAGATGAAGCCACACAAGGTGACAAGGTAGTCACCACTGGGGCCTGGAGTTCAACACTGCCAAATAAATGGAAGGGGAACAAGAGGGTCGGTAGGGAGAGTGAGACAAGGGCTGGCCTGGGCCCACCACTGCCGGAGCCCGGAGCCAGATTTTCGAACCCAGCCTGACGTGTAAGCCTGGTTGCGCACCCCCCACGAGTCCCAGAATGGGGAAAGAGGGTCAGAAGTATACATAAAAGTAATCTAAGAAAGACTTCGTTGCTCAACACCCCCACCCAGCATCACGGAGCCCACATGGGAGGCGGGCACTAGCACAGGGCAAGCAACCCAGGGTTAACTTGAACAGTATACGTGAGTAACCATTGAGGGACAGAACGGTATCCCACAATCCCCACTTGACCCGATCTCCAACATGGCGGGGCTAACCAGACACAACCCGTCCTCAGGGTATGTTCATTCCATCCAGCGGTCGACCCCACAAATGCATTCATGAATGTTAACATGCTGTTCATTCAATATAGAAATGTTCTCAAATATAAATTAATATTATATATTACGATACTACGCATATTTAGGCATTGATTAGGTTAGGTGTGTAGATTCTGTTGGCATTTATTTGTATCAGTAGTTCGTGGGTGAAGCATTTACACGAGTTGAGATTCAGAGGTCGTCAGCCAAGCATTGTTTGAGAAATGTTCAAATGTCATCAGTTGTGTGTAAACCGTTTTTCATTCACAAACAGGAGGTTTAGCAGCTGTGTGGAATGGACTTTGGCCTTTGTTTACGAGGCCGGGCTGCCAGACGAGCTGATTGCTTCAGGTGGGCCGCACTGAACCTCCCGTTTTTCCCGCGTCCTCTCATCAAAGACGTGTGTTGGCTCTCCGGGGGGCTGCAGCCGCGGAGCAGGTTCAGCTCCCAGAAGGGGGGACATAAAGGCGTGCACAGGTCTCCATACACGGCCAACACATGTGGACGTATTTAGCTCGCCCACCACTACAGCGGGCAGGGGAGACGGCTGTACCACCCCCTTCCCGCGCACCCGTCAGCCCCCCTCACCGCCGCGCCAAGGTACATAGAAAAATAAATATTAAACTAGGGAGGATACCCTATTATTATACTCTATATATATATTATATATATTATATATATATATATATAATATATATATATATATATATATCATCAGGACAAGGTGTAATCTTGTCTTCTCATCTCCTGTACCCCCTCTCCCCCAATCTTACATCTTCACTACATACTAACTTCACTGTAAATAATATCTTCATCACATAACCATCTTCACTACTCTTTTCATCACTGTAACATGAGCGAATTCAGTTAAACAAAATATTCAGACCTTATTATTAACACATTTAGGTACATCTGTATTTGTACAGCTGCCCTAGACTATATGAAGGGGGAGTACAGTGTGTCGAAAAGCCTAGCAACGTGATGCTAAAAAAATCCCCATCACACAGGATGGTTAGTCTACACTGGCAGACTCTGGGGGTACATTATGGGTTTGAATAGATCATGAATGTGCTTAAAAATTCCATGGAAATCGCATCCCCAGTATAATTTCAGACCAAGAAAATCGCGCGTTGGGGTTGGGTTACCTTGAGATTATCTCGAGATGATTTCGGGGCTTAGCGTCCCCGCGGCTCGGTCCTCGACAAGGACTCCTTTTTGTTACACATCCCCCAGGAAGCAGCCCGTAGCAGCTGTCTAACTCCCAGGTACCTATTTACTGCTAGGTGAACAGGCGCATCACGGTGAAAGAAACTCTGCCCATTTGTTTCCGCCTCCGCCGGGGATCGAACCCGGAACCTCAGGACTATGAATACGAAGCGCTGTCCACTCAGCTGTCAGGCCCCTACAGGCTGATATCTCCTAATGCACATTTAACTTGCGCCTATCAGGACCAACCTGTGTGTGTATACAACCCCAGACCAGTCCCTATGCAAGTCTAGATAAGGTTAGCCTCATGCATCTGACCTCCAACTTTGCTGACTCTTATAGTTTAAATTACAAGTAAATTGAACAATATTACGTTTCAATTTATTAAGAAAGTAAACATAATTGGGAAAAAGTATAAAAAGCTAAGAATTAAAGACAATAATATAACAAATACTAAAAATAAACATTAAAATGTATAACAAATGTTAAGAATTAAAGCAGAAAAGCTAAGATTTCTAAAATAATAAAATTACATTTATTAATAAAACATTGAAAAAAGTGCCAAAACAGTTTAGCAGCAAATAGTGTTGTGTTTACTATGACAAAACTGATTACAATGAACATGTCAATTAAACAAAGTTTTAATGACACAAGGTGCCAGATGCAGGATGATGAGAGGCGGCGCGGCAAAGTGCGGGGTTATCCCAGAGATAACTAATTCCTGTTATCGGGGACAGGATGCCTACCCTTATGGTTATCGAGCCCCCCCCCCCTCCCTAGGTTAACTACTGACCTTCCCCAGGATGCAACCTTCAGTAGTTGTCTAACTCCCCAAAACCTATGCTAGGTGAACAGATGCATCAGGTGAAAGTAAATGAGTCGAAACGTCTCGTCATGCCCGAGAATCGAACCTGGGACCATTCAGTTCTGAGTCGACTGCGCTGACCACTGTGCTCATATCAACAAGGGAATCAAAGTATCAGATAATCTCTAAACTGTTATTCAACTGGTATCCAGCATCTACTTGCCCCGCTCCTGTGCCAGGTAAGTCCACTACGGGCTCACCATAGCCCGTGCTACTTGCAACTTCTTCAGAGTAGCTGAATCTATAACAACAACAACAACATGGTATCCAGGTTCCTGAGCCTATTTGACTATCCTATTCCTACCTATTGACTATCATATATACATTTGAAACTGTGTATGGAAGCTATGTACCTTCACCAAATAGTTTTCTAGTGCATTTTACTTGACAAAACTGATTACAATGAACATGTCAATTAAAGAAAGTTTTAATGACACAAGGTGCCAGATGCAGGATGATGAGTGGCGGCGCGGCACAGTGCGGGTCAGTGTCCTTACTCTGACACTGACAAAAATGATTATATTTTCTCTATGGTTCATGTGGGCACAGTTTCCACCCGTCACCGTGTTCCTGGTCCACCTGGGCTAAAGTCTGTCTTATCTACCCTGTCAAGTCCTGGTAGGAGGCACAGAGGGACTGTGGTCACAAGATACTGAGGGGAATAGATAAGGTTATCTTGAGATTATCTTGAGATGATTTTGGGGCTTAGCGTCCCCGCGGCCCGGTCCTCGACCAGGCCTCCTTTTTGTTACACACCCCCAGGAAGCAGTCCGTAGCAGCTGTCTAACTCCCAGGTACCTATTTACTGCTAGGTAACAAGGGCATCAGGGTGACAATAACTTTTTGCCCATTTGTCTCCGCCTTCACCGGGGATCGAACCCGGAACCTCAGGACTACGAATCCGAAGCGCTGTCCACTCAGCTGTCAAGGTGGACAAGGACAGACTCTACAGACTAAGAAAAAACCAGGACAAGAGGACACAGGTGGAGGCTGGAAGCACAAATGAGCCGAAGGGACCTAAGGACGTACTGGTACCCAGCACGGGGAGTTAACAAGTGCAGCGCTCTAAAAGGAGTTGCGGAAGCCACCTCCATCCTCAAATCAGTTGAAAGTCGGAATTGTTAAATCCTGCAGGTGCAAGTTGGCAGCAGGTGCAAGGCTAGTAAGCGGGGCATGAAGAGCTAGACCTCATTACCACGTACACACTGATAGGTAAGTACCTGGATAAATAATCACAATAATGCCTGCTAGAATTCAACTCAAAGAAATGCAAGGTCATAATAATTAGAGAGGGAGGAAGAAGACAAATTCAACAATAAAACGAAAAGAAAGAGAACTCCCTGAAATTGAAAAAGATCAAGACGTTGGGAGTGTACGAACACTCCTACCACCACAGGCTCATGTAAACATGATAACATCAGCGGCACATGGGAAAGTAGTAAAGAGAAATATAGTATTTAACGGTCAAGGGGAGAGTATACCACCCTACCTACCTACCAACCCGTTCTCGTACTTTCGTACAGTCAATATTGACTTATTAAATAAGTGCATATGTGACATACTAATTTATTGCGAATATTTTAGCTTACCTTGAAAAGCTTCATAGAAAACACCGACCTTACCTAACCTTCTTAGTATGTTAAGATAAGCATCTTATTGCTTCTTAATTACAATTATTAACCTATTATAGGTTAAGTAATAATTGCAATTACGAAGCAATAAGATGCTTATCTTATAATAAGAAGGTTAAATAAGGTCAGTGTTTTCTATGAAGCTTTTCAAGGTAAACTAAAATATTCACAATAAATTAGTATGTCACATATGCACTTATTTAATAAGTCAATATTGACTGTACGAAAGTACGAGAACGGGTTGACCTACCTTGTGTAGCTACCAAGGATCAACGGCCCTACGACCAGGTCTCCGACCAGGCCTCCTGGTTGGTCGCCTGGTCAACCAGGCTGTTGGACGTGGCTCCTCGCAGCCTGACGTATGAGTCACAGCCTGGTTGATCAGGTATTCTTTGGAGGTGTTTGTCGAGTTCTCCCTCTTGAAAACTGTGAGAGGTCGGCTAGTTACGTGAAGCAAGACTTGGAGCCCTACAACCTATCCTCTCGCCTATTGGGATGTGGGATGTGATACGTCGTGTACGTCTCGTATATGCCAAGACTGTATGTCTCGTATATGCCAAGACTGTATGTCTCGTATATGCCAAGACTGTATGTCTCGTATATGCCAAGACTGTATGTCTCGTATATGCCAAGACTGTATGTCTCGTATATGCCAAAACTGTATGTCTCGTATATGCCAAGACTAAGTCTCGTATATGCCAAAACTGTATGTCTCGTATATGTCAAGACTGTATGTCTCGTATATGCCAAGATTGTATGTCTCGTATATGCCAAGATTGTATGTCTCGTATATGCCAAGATTGTATGTCTCGTATATGCCAAGACTGTATGTCTCGTATATGCCAAGACTGTATGTCTCGTATATGCCAAGACTGTATGTCTCGTATATGCCAAGACTGTATGTCTCGTATATGCCAAGACTGTATGTCTCGTATATGCCAAGACTGTATGTCTCGTATATGCCAAGATTGTATGTCTCGTATATGCCAAGACTGTATGTCTCGTATATGCCAAGATTGTATGTCTCGTATATGCCAAGACTGTATGTCTCGTATATGCCAAGACTGTATGTCTCGTATATGCCAAAACTGTATGTCTCGTATATGTCAAGACTGTATGTCTCGTATATGCCAAGATTGTATGTCTCGTATATGCCAAGATTGTATGTCTCGTATATGCCAAGATTGTATGTCTCGTATATGCCAAGATTGTATGTCTCGTATATGCCAAGACTGCATGTCTCGTATATGCCAAGATTGTATGTCTCGTATATGCCAAGATTGCATGTCTCGTATATGCCAAGACTGTATGTCTCGTATATGCCAAGACTGCATGTCTCGTATATGCCAAGATTGTACGTCTCGTATATGCCAAGATTGTATGTCTCGTATATGCCAAGACTGTATGTCTCGTATATGCCAAGACTGTATGTCTCGTATATGCCAAGATTGTATGTCTCGTATATGCCAAGATTCACACCTGTAGCGTGTCAGTTGGTTGGGTCAATAGTTGACGACGAGTCTGGGTCAGGTCATTGTTTTCTGTTAATCCCATACGTGCTTAGTCGAGTCATTTGTTATGCACCCCATACCCGTCCCGTGGGTGGTGGTGGACCCCATACCCGTCCCGTGGGTGGTGGTGGACCCCATACCCGTCCCGTGGGCGGTGGTGGACCCCATACCCGTCCCGTGGGCGGTGGTGGACCCCATACCTATCCCGTGAGCGGTGGTGGACCCCATACCCATCCCGTGGGTGGTGGTGGAAAGGAATGCAGGGGCCCATAATAGGAATTATGTACTGTGGGGATGGATTTTCGTCAAGTAGATCAGAAAACTGCAATTTTCGACTTTGCTTGACTACTACTGAAGCTCACTAACTCCTCTGAGCTTCAGCAGTAGTCAGGGGAAAGTCGAAAATTCCAGTTTGGCAGCAGGATGCTGCTCCTGGAAACTTTCCCTATTAAGACGCCTTAATAGCTCTGGCGGTAGACTCCTCACACACGTGGAGTCCAGGGTTCGAGTCTCGTATATGGTGAATGGAACAGACGTCAATATTTGCGAGCCATTATGGAGAGGACAAGTTGATTTAATGTCTTGTTTATATTGGCGTTATTATAACCTTTCATCATTTGTGTCGCGTCATATGATGAATCGTGTCAATTCATCAAATGGCGATGAAGAGTCCCGTCGCCCCGAACTCTTCGTCCCAGGCAATATGAATTTGGTTTCTCTCTCTTGAATGGGAGATCTTTAATTCCTGGGGTTAAGTTTGTGGGCCTCTCCTGCCCCTTGTGCAGTGTATGGGCCTGCAGCCTGACAGTTACCATTGTAGGCTGACAGCACTCTGTTGCTTTCCTGGCTATGTCAGCGGGTGTCAAGCGTTCAAGGGTGAGGAGGTATCTGCTGCTGCTGTTGTTGTTGATGCTGCTGCTGTTGTTGTTGATGCTGCTGCTGTTGTTGTTGATGCTGCTGCTGTTGACGCTGCTGCTGCTGCTACTAGTGCTGCTGCTGCTGCTGCATTAAGGGATGGTCTAGATACTGGCGTTATCCCTGACATACTAAAAACAGCAGAGATAGCACCACTCCATAAAGGAGGAAATAAGGCAGAGGCAAAAAATTACAGACCTATAGCACTAACATCGCACATCATAAAAAATGTTGAGAGAGTGCTAAGAAGTAAGATCACAAAATACATGGAATCACAGCATCTCCATAACCCCGGACAACATGGTTTCAGAACAGGGCGCTCTTGCCTGTCGCAGTTGCTGGACCACTATGATATGGCATTAGATGCCACGGAAGACAAACAAAACGCGGATGTAATTTACACAGATTTCGCAAAAGCTTTTGATAAATGTGACCATGGTGTTATTGCACATGAAATGCGTTCAAAAGGAATTACCGGGAAAATAGGCAGATGGATCTACAATTTCCTGACTAACAGAACCCAATGTGTAATAGTCAACAAAATAAAAATCCAGCCCATCAACCGTGAAAAGTTCAGTCCCCCAGGGTACTGTGCTTGCTCCAGTTCTTTTTCTCATCCTCATATCGGACATAGACAAGAACACAACCTATAGCACTGTATCATCCTTTGCAGATGACACTAGGATCTTCATGAGAGTAGGCAACATAGAGGACACGGCAAACCTCCAATCAGATGTAGATCAGGTCTTTCTATGGGCTACAGAAAATAATATGGTGTTTAACGAGGATAAGTTCCAGCTCATGCGCTACGGAAAAATTGAAAATATAAAAACAGAAACCACGTACAAAACTCAGGCAAATCATAACATAGAACGAAAAGGCAATGTAAAGGACCTGGGTGTACTCATGTCGGAAGACCTTACCTTTAAAGAACACAATAAAGTAGCCGTCACAACTGCAAGAAAAATGACAGGTTGGATAACAAGAACTTTCACACTAGAGATGCTATACCGATGATGATACTTTTCAAAACGCTTGTGCTCTCTAGAGTGGAGTACTGCTGCACAATGACAGCCCCTTTCAAAGCTGGAGAAATTGCTGACCTAGAGAGCGTGCAGAGATCCTTTACTGCTAGAATCCACTCAGTAAAACATCTAAATTACTGGGACCAACTAAAGAGCCTAAATCTGTACTCCCTTGAGCGCAGGCGGGAGAGATACATAATAATTTACACGTGGAAAATAATTGAGGGGCTGGTCCCAAACCTGTACACAGAAATAACATCACATGAGACCAGAAGACATGGCAGGATGTGCAGAATACCCCCGTTGAAAAGCAGAGGTGCAACAGGTACTCTGAGAGAGAACTATCAACATCAGAGGCCCGAGACTGTTCAACACGCTTCCACTACACATAAGGGGCATAACTGGCCGACCCCTCACAGTGTTCAAGAGAGAACTGGATGAGCACCTCCAAAGGATACCTGATCAACCAGGCTGTGACTCATTCGTCAGGCTGCGAGCAGCCGCGTCTAACAGCCTGGTTGATCAGTCCGGCAACCAGGAGCCCTGGTCGACGACCGGGCCGCGGGGACACTAAGCCCCGGAAGCACCTCAAGGTAACCTTAAGGTAAGGTAACCTCAAGGTATGGTGTTCACTCTGGAGAGTACCCCTAGGGGACGAGTCAGTATAGTGTGTGGCCACGAGCCAAGAGGCCGGTGTGCAAGCTTAAGATTGCAATAATAATGTGATGTAGATTACTCTGGAGTAAGAGGTGGTAGTCCTGTACAGGAGTAAGAGGTGGTAGTCCTGTACAGGAGTAAGAGGTGGTAGTCCTGTACAGGAGTAAGAGGTGGTAGTCCTGTACAGGAGAAAGAGGTGGTAGTCCTGTACAGGAGTAAGAGGTGGTAGTCCTGTACAGGAGTACGAGGTGGTAGTCATGTACAGGAGTAAGAGTACAGGAGTCCCTGTGTTCCGGTTAACATCACCACACACAGCCCGTTCAGACAGTATTCACAGTACCCGTGTGCTCACCGTCGTACTTATAATAATAATAATAATAATTTTTATTTAGGCAAAGGTACATACATAAAGAGATTTTACAAAGTTTGTTTTGTTATTGAGGTAACGGTCAGCTAGAGAGTAATGTTTGGTACTACTGAAATTGGAACAGGTTTTGTACTTATGGTGCTAATAAACCCTAACCTAACCATCCTAGGCTTAAAACACGTTGAGGCCTAATATAGCACACATATATGTGCTATATTAGGCCTAGGAATATTTAAGTTTAGTTTTAGCATTTGTGTTTTTTTGGGAACTAATAAAGTGAATGGTACCATGTTCAACTATCTAATTGTCTATTACGTCACTGTACGATGGTCCACATAAGGGCCGGTCGGCCGAGCGGACAGCACACTGGACTTATGATCCTGTGGTCCTGGGTTCGATCCCAAGCGCCGGCGAGAAACAATGGGCAGAGTTTCTTTCACCCTATGCCCCTGTTACCTAGCAGTAAAATAGGTACCTGGGTGTTAGTCAGCTGTCACGGGCTGCTTCCTGGGGGTGGAGGCCTGGTCGAGGACCGGGCCGCGGGACACTAAAGCCCCGAAATTATCTCAAGATAGTTACCAAAAGTACTATCTTGACAGGAGGATGGGCTGAACAAATCTACAAGGGTCGTGATGAGGGTTCGAACCTGCCTGAGGTGGAGATCTAGGATGCAATATATTATTGCCTTTAAGATGTGCATTTAAGATTTTTTTCTTCTCTTATCTGTCTATTTGAATCTGTTATGTTAATCATATCGGTGTGTAGTGGTTTGGTCCCCTGGAACAACAGTTAAGTTCAAGTATGTTTATTGAGATGTATTTCTTTCTTATCTCAAAGGGATAGAGTAACTTAGGCTATTTCTACCCCCCACGAAATAACAGTCACACACCCACACTGTCACTCAGCCGAGACATTGAGGACCTGCTGTACGACGACAAGGGCGGCCAGGTGACAGTGTAGACCTACCTGTGTGGCCCTGTAAGATAAGCACGTGCTTAGTCGACGCTGTTCCCAAGTCGCCGGATAGTTGGCCACCATTCCTTCCCTTCCCCGTCCCATCCTTCCCCTGACCCCTTCCCCAGTGCTGTATAGTCGTAATGTCTTGGCGCTTTCCCCTGGTAATATTCTCTCTCTCCCCAAGTGGCCGAGGTGGTCAACCAAGTGGATGACACTGACCTGGGGCCAGATTCACGAAAACACTTACGCAAGCACTTACGAACGTATACATCTTTCCTCAATCTTTGATGGCTTTGGTTACATTTATTAAACAGTTTACAAGCATGAAAACTTGCCAATCAACTGTTGTTATTGTTATAAACAACCTCCTGGTGCTTCGGAGCTCATTAACTGTTTAATAATTGTAAACAAAGCCGCCAAAGATTGAGAAAAGATGTACAGGTTCGTAAGTGCTTGCGTAAGTACTTTCGTGAATCTGGCCCCTGGTATTTAGAATTCAGAGTTCAGGGCAAGACAGCCGGGATTAAACCTACAGCTGTCCATGCAACACCTCTAGTTTCTGCTTGCAAACAGAAGCGGCATTTGTTCATTATTGGTTAGGTAATACAGTGATTGTAACTGGATAGGGTTCTGGGAGCTATTCTACTCCCCAAGCCCGGCCCGGGGCCAGGCTTGACTTGTGAGAGCTTGGTCCAACAGGCAGTTGCTTGGAGCGACCCGCAGGCCCACATATCCACCACAGCCCGGTTGGTCCGGCACTTCTTGAAGAGAACTTTATTATTATTAACATCTTTATTGACAAAATTAATTACAATTTTACCTAGAAGAGAACTATCCAGTTTTCTCTTGAAGATGTCCACGGTTGTTCCGGCAATATTTCTTATTTCTTATGCTCGCTGGGAGGATGTTGAACAACCGTCGACCTCTGATGTTTATGCAGTGTTCTCTGATTTTATTTATATTATTTTTAAGCTGCATCTCTTATGAACACATCCTGCCCTTGTGTGGCAGTGCACAATAGAAAGTTGTATTTACATATTCGTACATTGAAAGTGTATACAGTCTAATGTAGTTGATTGTAACCATGATATATTTAATTATTTATTTATATACAAGAAGGTACATTGGGTTTGTACTAATACATAGCATAGTACAGTAATTACACTCTTGTAAAGCCACTAGTACGCGCAGCGTTTCGGGCATTATATATATATATATATATATATATATATATATACATATGTGCTTCAGCCTACAGTTTAGACCTATTGTCTTGAGAATGGTCGTGTCCTGTGTGACAGTGAATACCAGCATTATCCTCACTCTAATAAAGCCTAATTGAATTACTCAGATTTTTAACAAAAATTATTATTCCCAAATCCTTTACATGCTGCTTTCCCTACTATGGGTAGATTTGATTGTGTTTTGTACCCTGTATTATATTTAAGGTCCTCATTTTTACCGTACCCGAGTATAAGGAATTTATAACTGTTAAACATCATGTTATTTTCTGCTGTCCAGTCGAAAGCTTTATTAATATCTGCTTGTAGTTTTCAATATCTCCAACAGAGGTCATTTTCATGCTGATTTTTGTGTCATCTGCAAAGGATGATACGAAGCTGTGACATATTTTTGTCTATATCTGTTATGAGAATAAGGAAAAGCAGTGGTGCAAGGACTGTACCCTGAGGTACAGCGCTGTTATCTTTAACATTTTAACTTGTTTAGCCTTTGAACTTTTTGACTTTGATCAGTCTTTATCCGGGTTGTTACGCTTGATACGAGTCAGGACGTCAAGATCTTAACCACAGAAATCATTCCCTAAGTGTGTGGGGAAAAGGCAACTGGAATACTGGAATTCACACACATATGTGAGTAACAGGACATATAATCAAGGAATACATACGCTTGAGTGCTGTATCTAATTTATCTTTGGATATACACTAAGAACTTACTTTAGTTCTGAATTATTTTCAGATAAAAAATATACCTTCTGTTTGGTCAGAAAGCAATTCAAGTTCAAGTATGTTTATTGAGATAAGCAATAAATACATCTCAAAGGGATAGAGTAGCTTAGGCTATTTCTACCCCCCCTCAGAAAGCAATTGTAGTGGCCTTAATAACCCTCCAAGAGACTGATTAGCCTTAAGCCCAACAGAAAACAAAAGCCTAATATTATCCTTCAGTTGTATCTTGGTTTATTTAATCCCCATTACATAGTTCAGTTCTGGCCACGGAACAACAGTGGACAAATTTCCAGAACGTTTAGAGAAGAAAGTTAATCCCAGGCAGTAGAAACCTCCTTGTGTATTGTGAACAACAAAAAAATAAGCTTATTTTATATGCTGAAGACAGGTAAAGAATGTGACGGGGCATGACTGACGTATACCCATGGATGAATAGGTATAACAGGGGGAAGGGGCATACTAATATGTTGCTAACAATTTAAGACAAAAAACAAAGCACAAAACAAGGAATTCAAATTCGGTAAGTTTAAATTCTGAAAATAATTACATAAATACCGGTTTGGGAAAGGGGCTGTAGATCTATGGAAGAGGCTGCCGGGTAGTATAATAATGGAGAGGTCGCTAGGCTGTTTTATATACCGGTTAGGCCAGTCTACATGGGCGTGCGGGGATGGGCGTGGGTAGGCGAGCAGGGATGGGCGTGGGTAGGGCGTGGGTAGGACGTGGGCGGGCAAGGATGGGCGTGGGTAGGACCTGCCTCACGAGGGCCCCAATAGACCTTCTGTGGTCTGTCTACTCCTCCTGTCCTTGAACATAAGAATGAAGATAACTTTAGAAGGCCTATTGGTCCATAGGACGCAGCGCCTATTCATATCCATCCAAACTGATTCACACGCACACATATTATATATATATTACACACACACACACACACATATATATATATATATATATATATATATATATATATATATATATATATATATATATATTACATATTATATATATATATATATATATAATATATATATATATATATATATGTCTGACCTATAACTTTAAGCACCTGACTTCTGTGTGGTCTGTCATATTACGCTAATTTATTTCCATAGACCAATGACCCTATTTCTACCTTTTGTTCGCATGAATATGTAACCAGCCGAGCCTCTGGGAGGTACTCTCCAGCCCATTAAGACTGCAGTGATTCCACGTACATGTTTCGTTTGATGACACTAACTGCCCTAAATACTGACAGAATAAAACATAGGAGTGTGTGAGGGCGCACTGTCCGCCATCTCTGGCATGCAGGGCGGGGCGTCCCAAGCCTCGCATCCATATGCACGATTTTCTCCCTCTTCCTGAAGTCTGAATATGATAATGAAATTTGTATATTCATTTCATGAACGATGATGTTGCATGCGTCTGAACGTGCGTGTGTGTGTTCTCGTCTGTTTGTGCTTGCAGGATCAAGCTTTAGTTCTTGGACTCCCCATCTTTCAAGCCGCACACATGACTCCCTATCATATCAACTTTAAAATTATGAATGGAGTTTGCTTCTGCACCTTGCTCTTGTAGTTCATTCTATTTTCCCACCTTTGTTACGCTAAATGAAAAGTGTTCAGCATCTCTATGCCTCGTCCGAGTCTCAGGCATCCATCCACGCTCTTGTGTATTATTGGTAAGCTTTGTTAACATTTCTCTTACCGCTAGGAATCTTCCTTTGTATTTTATTCGTCTCTGTCTTGTCTCCCCGCTCGCAATTCCTGAGGGGCTCCACGCTGGCTGGGCCTGCTCTAACGTTGATACTTCACACACACACACACACACACACACACACACACACACACACACACACACACACACACACACACACTCACTCACTGTGTGTGTGGGGGGGGGAGGGGGAGGGGCATCTAAGCTTGCTCTCTTGCGCCAGAAGGCTGGCGAGGGTTCGTAAGGGTCTTCCCGTGTTGGTGTCCATAGATGAATGCTTTGGAGCATTCGTCTGTGTACGAACACTCGGGGTTTGCTGTTATGTTTTGTACACCTGTGTTTTTTGGTCTCGCTGCTGCTTCGCCTCCACTCGCTCCCCTCTTCACACTCCTACTTTCACGTACAAGGAAGCAAGGCAAATAAATACAAAGACACGGAGGAACTACATAAGTAATAGGATAACAGAGAGCAGAGAGCAGAGAGAGCAGAGAGAGCAGAGAGAGAGAGAGAGAGAGAGAGAGAGAGAGAGAGAGAGAGAGAGAGAGAGAGAGAGAGAGAGAGAGAGAGAGAGAGAGACTAGAGGGCCACTCACCTCAGTGTGAGACGTGGACAGACAGTATGAGAATGACAAAGCAAATAAAGCCAAGATCTAAATAACATTGCTACACAGCAGCTTCAGGAGGAGAGGAGGAGGACATCAGGGAAGGAACAGGCAATGAAATTGAGAACGGGTGTGGACAGGTACACACAATAACTAAGAGGTGTGTGAAAAATTCAACAAGATATTCCAGGTCTTCACAATACAACAAAGTCCCTGAACTAAGACAGATGACAATAAACGAAGCAACTTTAGAATATTTTGAAATTACTTAAGAAGAGATCAGGAGGCTTCTAATGGATCTGGACGTGAGAAAGACTGTTGGACGTGATAGAATGTCACCACGGATATTAAAAAGAGTATGCAGAAGCATTTTGCTTGTCACTCTCCATGATGTATAGTAAGTCACTGAAGACAGGAGACCGACCAGAAATATTGAATACAGCTAATGTAGTCCCAATATACAAAAAGTGTGACAGGAAAGAGGCACTGAACTACAGGCCAGTGTGCCTAACTTTTATACCATGCAAGGTGATGGAGAAGGGCGTGAGAAAACCCCAAGTAGGACATCTGGAGACAAGGGCCTTCGTGACACACCATCAACATGGGTTCATGGGTGGCAAATCTTACCTCACAGGTTTAATAGAATTCTACGACCAGATGGCAAAGATTAAGCAAGAAAGAGAAGGGTGGGCAAACTGCATGTTCTTTGTCAGCCTTTGACAAAGTACCCCTTAATAGGCTGGTGCATAAGTTGGATAAAGGCACTACGGGCTCACCATAGCCCGTGCTACTTGGAACTTTGTTCCAAGTAGCGAATCTTTAACAACAACAAGTTGGATAAACAGGCAGGAGTAACTGGGTGTGCGCGCCAGTGGATAAGGGAGTACCTAAGCACCAGGAAGCAGAGAGTTACTGTGAGGGGAGTTAGACTTCAGCATGGAGGGATGTCACGAGCAGAGTCCTGCAGGATTCTGGACTCGGACCTACCCTGTTTCTGATATACGTGAATGATCTCCCAGAGGGTATAGACTCATTACTCTCATTGTTTGTTGATGTTAAAATTATAGAAGGATGAAGACAGGGAAGACAGCAACAGACTACAAGATAACCTGGACAAACTGAAGGAATGATCCAACAACTGGCTATTAGAATTTAAATAAAGTGTAATAAAATAGGTGGAGGGAGGAGGAGGCCAGATACTATGTAAGATATGAGAGATGAATCCTTCAAGAATCAAGGAGAGAGAATGATCTGGGGGTTGATATCACGCCGAACCTGTCCCCTGAAGCACATCCAAAGACTATCATCTACGGCATATGCTGGATGGTGATGATTCTCCTGATCATCACCACTAAGGAACAGATGTTCAATTATTATTAATTACCGGAATTAGGTTTATTGTTATTTTAGTTATTTTATAGCTTGGAGAATCAGTGATAATAACCCAAAGGCCAAACAGGCTCTGGGTGGTATATGTTCACTGGTATGACAAGTCTTTTTTTAACATAGAATTTATTAATATAATAAATTATGTCTTATTCTAAACATCCCTAAACATCAAGGTAAAATAATGTTGCTATACAGTGAATAAAATCAGGGAGCATTTATCTTACAATTCAGCTGCCTCAAGTGGATTTGACAGCCGGTTCCATCCCTGTAAAATATCAAACAGACTCTCCCCCACTATTGCCCCAAGTCACAGTGACATTTCTAAGTTCCTCACACTAGGACCTGCTAGGAAACCCTGCCTATGGGCACCAAGCCCCACCTTTGGACACTTAGGGAACCAATCACAGAACATCAAGGACCTCTAGACCTACAGGTGGGCGCGGCTAAGGAGGAGGCCCAAACATTCTCACAAGAACCATGATGTCTGGAACCTTGTTGTCACTCCAGGGTCACAGTGAACCTTGTTGTCACTCCAGGGTCACAGCGAACCTTGTTGTCACTCCAGGGTCACCTTAAGGGTCTCGAGAGGTACCCTGCTTCCCTGTACATAACTTTTGTCCAAAGGTATAATGGCCCAGTTATACCTCCTGGTCAGGGAGCAACCCAAAAACGTATTGAAAGAGTTGGAAGGAAAATTAGGAATGAAAAAATACAAAGGGAGGATGGAGAAGGAAGAGACAATGGAGGCTTCTTTGTTACATTGTGCAAGAGATTAATTAGAACCTTCTATACCACATATGTTAGACCATTCATGGAGTGTGCAGCTCAAGCGTGGCATCTACATAGTCAAGCACAAGACTAAGTTGAAAAAGGTTCAAAGGTATGCTACCAGACTAGTACCCAACCTGAGGGGTATGAGCTACGAGGAGAGATATGTGACTGATAAGGTGGATAAAAAAACATTTAACACAGGTGGAAACTCAGTATCTATATGAGCCAGAAAGATATTGGGAAGATTTTTTCAGTGTTTGAGTTGTTAATAAATTGAACGCATTAGGCAGTGATGTGGTGGAGGCAGATTCCATACACTGTTTAAAATGTAGATATGATAGTGCCCAATATGTTCAGGAACCTATGCAACAGTTGATTAGTGGTTGAGAGGCGGAACCAAGAGCTGAAGCTCAACTCCCACAAGTTCAATTTGTTGAGTACCTGACCATCGTTAATGGCTCCCTCCCCACCTCCCCCCACCCCAGGCCCCTCTCTCAACGACCCTTTCACCAGTTGGGCCCTTCGTACCCTAATCTTTAGCAATAGCCCAAGACCCTCCATACCCCATTCCGTCTCTCTCTGCCCCTTACCCCCTGGTCCACCCCTTCTATCTTCCAATCAGCACCCCAGGGACCATCCGCACTATCCCTGCGGCGTGTCTGCCACCTGTTCTTCTAGCCCCGGGTCATGGAGGCTGGGACGGAAATAACTGGAGACGTGGGAGCTTTGTGATGCTTAAACTCCACTAGACTCATTTTTTGTTAACATGTGTACCTGATCATTTATACAGCTGCTCTAGACTACATGAAGGGGTCCAGAGCTTGTGTCGTGTGATAGTAAGGAACCTGGTCATTTATACAACCTCATGCCCCAGTTCCTGCTCACAGAGGTTACACCTGGAGTGCTCAGGATTGGAGAAAGCATTCATCTGTAGCCACACATAACGGGTAGCCTAAAGTGGTTCTGGCAACCTCTGCCTCGCCACACTGTCTGCTCCACGTTTTCTGCTGCCCATATCCATAGGCTTCAGATCTAAACAAGCAACTGTTTTATACTGGTGCTTTCAAATCACGGAGTCTGATTTCTCTCCTACTAAACCCGAATGTTGGGATCAATAATGTTAACCAAGATGGGGATACGTCAGTGTAACTCAGCTTCATCCTTGGTACATGCTTTATGTGCCATCATGATGACTTGTATCTCACAAGTTACAGCACCGCTCCTGTGCCAGGTAAGTCCACTACGGGCTCACCATAGCCCGTGCTACTTGGAATGTTTTCTTCCCAGTAGCTGAATCTTAAAACAACAACTTGTATCTGTGAGATGGTATCCATACAACATTTTAAATCCTTTATTCTGTTCAGAGAGCAGGTTGTTGATAAGTGCTGTTATGAGGTTCTTAATGTCTATCTTGCAGGAATTTTAAAGAACAGATCCTTAATTACAGAAAACTACTACTACTCTTGTATCTTTAGTGTAGTGCAGGAGGGCCCGATAGTGTAGAGTTAAGCCAGTAGTTCAAGCATTGCATAGATAGTATGTTATTGGGGCGCACTCCAGGTGTGCCCTCGGGTGCAGGGCGGCCTCTTGATGACTGAAGCCAGTCGTCGGTGGAGCCGAAATGATGATAGGACTTTAGGTAATTGCTTCAAGTGTGACTGGTGTTGGAGAAGCAACACTCGTTATATTTCTTTGTGATGGGCGTGAATGATGCCTGGATGGTGATGCCAGTCAGTGACGGGTTGTACATAATGGTATGTTCCGCTTGATGAGGTTGTAAGCATTTTCACTCAACCATTTATACGGAACAAAAATGCTGAATTCAAGGATAATTCTTATTAACGGTGTTTAAGATATGTGTAAGTTCTTCATTCAAAATCATGTACTACCAGAAATCTTAGCCATGTAACGTGTGCTTACTGTAGGTGCAGCCGGCACATGGCTGTAGGTGCAGCCGGCACATGACTGTAAAAACTGCCGCCCAGTTGGGTGGGTGTGGAGCAAGACTAGTAACTGTGTGACTCACCATAGCTGTAAAGTGCCTTGTATGTAATTATATTATATATATATATATATATATATATATATATATATATATATATATTATATATATATATATATATATATATATTATATATATATATATATATATATAATATATATATATATATTATATATATATATATATATATATATATTATATATATATATATATATATATATATATATATATATATATATATATATATATTATATATATATATAATATATATTATATATATATATGTCGTACCTAGTAGCCAGAACACACTTCTCAGCCTACTATGCAAGGCCCGATTTGCCTAATAAGCCAAGTTTTCATGAATGAATGTTTTTTCGACAACCTAACCTACCTAACCTAACCTAACATTTTCGGCTACCTAACCTAACCTAACCTATAAAGATAGGTTAGGTTAGGTTAGGTAGGGTTGGTTAGGTTCGGTCATATATCTACGTTAATTTTAACTCCAATAAAAAAAAATTAACCTCATACATAATGAAATGGGTAGCTTTATCATTTCATAAGAAAAAAATTTGAGAAAATATATTAATTCATGAAAACTTGGCTTATTAGGCAAATCGGGCCCTGCATAGTAGGCTGAGAAGTGCGTTCTGGCTATTAGGTACGACATATTATTTATATATATATATATATATATATATATATATATATATATATATATATATATATATATATATATTTATATATATATATTGGTGTATACTGGCAGCAGTTTTTTTTTATGCATGTCTCATTGAATATGACGGCATATTCCGTATATACTATTTTCTGATTAAGGGCTTTTATCCCTCTTACTAATGCTCTTGCATCAGGGTTCAGCTGGAAGACGAGTTCGCCAAAAGTCATGTTGTTTTCAAGGTGAAGAAAAGAATTAACTGAAGAATATATTACACTTATTATAAAATTCGTACAACGTTTCGAACCTCCATGGTTCATTCTCAAGTGAAAAGAAATTATAGAAATAGTTAAATTTATACCAGTACAGGGTCAGGTGATAAAACAAGTGGAATAAAGGAAAATGCAAGGAGATGAATAGGGGATAAAGGGGAGAAGGTTTGCTATGCCCAATGTTCTCCCCAGGTGGCCTTTAGCCACTCCCATAAGTTGGTCAGTTCTGGGCGTAAGGGTCCCGCTATTCCAGGAAAATAGTGAAGGGGAAGGATTAGCCTCTCGTCACCGTCTCTGGGTCTCGCTGGAGGTAATAATTTTTGTCTGTTTTTGCGATCGATTTTTATTTTAGCGCCGTGTAGACAGGTCTTCGGGTAACCTCTATTTCTGGCATCATTCCATAAAGATTCTTCTTACTCTTGTAGTTTACCTTAGTTTGTTATTATTCATTTAAGCCTAATGTCTCAGGCGTACGGCCGTGATTTCTTGAGTGATAACGGGTGACTAGACGTTGTTGTTGTTAAAGATTCGCTACCTGGAACATAAAGTTCCAAGTAGCACGGGCTATGGTGAGCCCGAAGAGACGAGTAAAGCAAGCATGACTGAAGGCCCGTTGCTTTATAATGTACTTTGGTTTGTGAAGTTGTGTTACCGTCTTCTATATACACCCTTGTATCTAGTAAGGGTATGCTTCTATCATTATATACACCCTTGTATCTAGTAAGGGTATGCTTCTATCATTATATACACCCTTGTATCTAGTAAGGGTATGCTTCTATCATTATATACACCCTTGTATCTAGTAAGGGTATGCTTCTATCATTATATACACCCTTGTATCTAGTAAGGGTATGCTTCTATCATTATATACACCCTTGTATCTAGTAAGGGTATGCTTCTATCATTATATACACCCTTGTATCTAGTAAGGGTATGCTTCTATCATTATATACACCCTTGTATCTAGTAAGGGTATGCTTCTATCATTATATACACCCTTGTATCTAGTAAGGGTATGCTTCTATCATTATATACACCCTTGTATCTAGTAAGGGTATGCTTCTATCATTATATACACCCTTGTATCTAGTAAGGGTATGCTTCTATCATTATATACACCCTTGTATCTAGTAAGGGTATGCTTCTATCATTATATACACCCTTGTATCTAGTAAGGGTATGCTTCTATCATTATATACACCCTTGTATCTAGTAAGGGTATGCTTCTATCATTATATACACCCTTGTATCTAGTAAGGGTATGCTTCTATCATTATATACACCCTTGTATCTAGTAAGGGTATGCTTCTATCATTATATACACCCTTGTATCTAGTAAGGGTATGCTTCTATCATTATATACACCCTTGTATCTAGTAAGGGTGTGCTTCTATCATTATATACACCCTTGTATCTAGTAAGGGTGTGCTTCTATCATTATATACACCCTTGTATCTAGTAAGGGTATGCTTCTATCATTATATACACCCTTGTATCTAGTAAGGGTGTGCTTCTATCATTATATACACCCTTGTATCTAGTAAGGGTATGCTTCTAGCATTATATACACCCTTGTATCTAGTAAGGGTATGCTTCTATCATTATATACACCCTTGTATCTAGTAAGGGTATGCTTCTAGCATTATATACACCCTTGTATCTAGTAAGGGTGTGCTTCTATCATTATATACACCCTTGTATCTAGTAAGGGTATGCTTCTATCATTAATTTCTAATGCGATTTTTAGATTTTTGTGCACTGTATTCGCCCAATTAAATGATCCAGTTCTTGTCTGCCTCCCGCCACGATACCAAAGATATCGTCTATGTATCGTAGGTGTATTAGTAAACTCTACTGGCGCTGTGTTCTGGTTGATATAAAGACTGTGTGGACAAATATTAGAGCTACTACCACACTACTTGACGCCCCTAATGCTGTACCTTTAATTGTCTGCAAGATTTACCGTCAAAAGTTAGCGAGGTTTCTCTCATTACGTGTAAGACAGCTTCATCTAACAGTTCTTTTGTTGGCGGCCTAAAGTCTCCTGCTGGTCTCAGTTCCTATTTTATTATATTTTTGTTGGCGTCAAAAGTTTCTGCCACCCTCTTAGCCGCTTCACTTTGTGGTATACATGGCTAGAGTGAGGTTACGTCCAGAGAGCTGCTTTATGCATGATAACCAAACCCCCTTGACAATGTAAATGATATCAACACTTTGCAAATTTTGAAAGAAATTGACAACATGCCCATGCATTCAGCCGCAGGTCCAGTCCCAACATTTCATTATAAATTCCCTAAGTGCCAGTAGCACCAGTACTCAGTGTAGTGGGGAGAAAAGGCTTGGTCACGGGAGAGATACCAAAAGGGTATCTTACAAACGGCCTTACAAACGGGAGGGAAGTTATCTTGAGATCATTTCGGGGCTTAGTGTCCCCGCGGCCCGGTCCTCTACCAGGCCTCCACCCCGAGGAAGCAGCCCGTAGCAGCTGTCTAACTCCCAGGTACCTATTCACTGCTAGGTAACAGGGGTACCAGGGTGAAAGAAAAATTTTGCCCATTTGTCTCCGCCTCCACCGGGGATTGAACCCGGAACCTCAGGACTACGAATCGGAAGCGCTGTCCACCCAGCTGTCAGGCGCCACATCAGGAGCAAAGCACTGTCTACTAATTACAGACCCGTTGCACTAACGCCCAACATAATAACAATATTTGAGAGAGTGAGTCAGGATATCCAGATATCAGGAGTCAGATATCCAGTTTTATGGAGATCGATGACCTCCACAACCCAGGTCAACATGGATTTATAGCGGGAAGATCATGCCTCTCGCAGTTACTTGACCAATATGACAAAATCACGGAAGCATTAGGAGAAAACAGAATGAAGATGGTATACACAGACTTTACAAAGGTATTTGATAAATGTCACCATGGAGTGATAGCCCACAAACTGAGGCAGGTAGGAATATCAGGGTAAAGTTAGGCGATGGATATTAAATTGTCAAAAACAGAATTCAAAGAGTAACGGCCAATCAAATGTAATCCAATTGTGGCACAGTTAAAGGATCTGTACTTCAGAGAACAGTCAGGCCCGGCCCGGGGGAGCCGGTCGGCCGAGTGGACAGCACGCGGGACTTGTGATCCTGTGATCCTGGGTTCGATCCCAGGCACCGGCGAGAAACAATGGGCAGAGTTTCTTTCACCCTATGCCCCTGTTACCTAGCAGTAAAATAGGTACCTGGGTGTTAGTCAGCTGTCACAGGCTGCTTCCTGGGGGTGGAGGCCTGGTCGAGGACCGGGCCGCGGGGACACTAAAAAAAAAAAAAAAAAAAAAAAAAAAAAAAAAAGCCCCGAAATCATCTCAAGATAACCTCAGGCGCCACTGCTTCTCCTTATTCTCATATCAGATTAAGTGTTGTTATTTATACATGACACAAACATTAGTAAGGAAAATTACTTGCGTTCAAAACATCGAAAAACTATAAGCTGATTTTAATAAAGTTTTCGATTGCGCAGCAGAATATAATATGATGTTTAAGAGTGATAAATTCAAAGTACTTAGGAATAGTAAAAATGAGGACCTTAAACAAAATACAGGGTACAAGACACAGTCAAATCAGCCCATAGTAGGAAAGCAACATGGAAAGGATCTTGGAACAATGTCTGACGACTAAATATTTAGGGAGCATAACCAAGCAAATATAGCGTCAGACAGATGAAATGATGGGATGGATTACGAGAACCTTCACATCCGGGCTCCCATCACCACACACACTTCAAATCACTGGTGATGTCCTGCCGATATTATTGGTCGATATTCACTTCCCCCTTCAGGGCAGGAGAGATTGCTGAAATAGAGGAAACAAAGGGGAATACAGAGAACATACAAGGCAGGCATAGACACGATAAAACACCTAAATTAAAAGCTGGACAGCTTTCTGCAAGAAGTTTTGGACTAACTTGATTGTAGTGGAGTGGCCTGCAGGCCGCTCCAAACAACAGCCTGTTGGACCAAGCTCTCACAAACCAAGCCTGGTCCCAGGCCAGGCTTGGTTTGAGAGATACCAGGTTCTGGGGATACCAATCCCCAGGCTTGGGGATTTAGAAGAACCCCCAGAACCCACTCCAGGCACAATGTACATGACCAATATTCCCAAAGTTCCTCACCTGGCCCAACTTAATGGTCAGCCAAAAGTTGGCACTCGTAACACAAGGCGCTCTGGCATTAACAGCTTCATGCTGTCACCGCCTTTCTCAAGTACGTCGATCATGCCTTCCAAGGAAAGATGTACAGGTTTCGTTGGTGGACGCTTAAGAGGTTAATGGATCCTGATACAGCTGTCCAATGATGGTTATGATTCCCTCCAATGAGTGAATCTGTATAAAAGCTGTAATTCCTTTGCGGTTCGCCCAACATGGATGTACTGGACCACACAGCCACGACCACAGTGTACTGGACCACACAGCCACGACCACAGTGTACTGGACCACACAGCCACGACCACAGTATACTGGACCACACAGCCACGACCACAGTGTACTGGACCACACAGCCACGACCACAGTGTACTGGACCACACAACCACGACCACAGTGTACTGGACCACACAACCACGACCACACTATACTGGACCACACAGCCACGACCACAGTGTACTGGACCACACAGCCACGACCACAGTGTACTGGACCACACAGCCACGACCACAGTGTACTGGACCACACAGCCACGACCACAGTGTACTGGACCACACAGCCACGACCACAGTGTACTGGACCACACAGCCACGACCACAGTGTACTGGACCACACAGCCACGACCACAGTGTACTGGACCACACAGCCACGACCACAGTGTACTGGACCACACAGCCACGACCACAGTGTACTGGACCACACAGCCACGACCACAGTGTACTGGACCACACAGCCACGACCACACTATACTGGACCACACAGCCACGACCACACTATACTGGACCACACAGCCACGACCACAGTGTACTGGACCACACAGCCACGACCACAGTATACTGGACCACACAGCCACGACCACAGTGTACTGGACCACACAACCACGACCACAGTGTACTGGACCACACAGCCACGACCACAGTGTACTGGACCACACAGCCACGACCACACTATACTGGACCACACAGCCACGATCACAGTGTACTGGACCACACAGCCACGACCACAGTGTACTGGACCTCACAGCCACGACCACAGTATACTGGACCACACAGCCACGACCACAGTGTACTGGATCACACAGCCACGACCACAGTGTACTGGACCACACAGCCACGACCACACTATACTGGACCACACAGCCACGACCACAGTGTACTGGACCACACAGCCACGACCACAGTATACTGGACCACACAACCACGACCACGGTGTACTGGACCACACAGCCACGACCACAGTATACTGGACCACACAGCCACGACCACAGTGTACTGGACCACACAACCACGACCACAGTGTACTGGACCACACAGCCACGACCACACTATACTGGACCACACAGCCACGACCACAGTGTACTGGACCACACAGCCACGACCACACTATACTGGACCACACAGCCACGACCACAGTGTACTGGACCACACAGCCACGACCACAGTGTACTGGACCACACAGCCACGACCACAGTGTACTGGACCACACAGCCACGACCACAGTGTACTGGACCACACAGCCACGACCACAGTGTACTGGACCACACAGCCACGACCACAGTGTACTGGACCACACAGCCACGACCATAGTGTACTGGACCACACAGCCACGACCACAGTGTACTGGACCACACAGCCACGACCACAGTGTACTGGACCACACAGCCACGACCACAGTGTACTGGACCACACAGCCACGACCACAGTGTACTGGACCACACAGCCACGACCACAGTGTACTGGACCACACAGCCACGACCACAGTATACTGGACCACACAGCCACGACCATAGTGTACTGGACCACACAGCCACGACCACAGTGTACTGGACCACACAGCCACGACCACAGTGTACTGGACCACACAGCCACGACCACACTATACTGGACCACACAGCCACGACCACAGTGTACTGGACCACACAGCCACGACCACAGTGTACTGGACCACACAGCCACGACCACAGTATACTGGACCACACAGCCACGACCACAGTGTACTGGACCACACAGCCACGACCACAGTGTACTGGACCACACAGCCACGACCACACTATACTGGACCACACAGCCACGACCACAGTGTACTGGACCACACAGCCACGACCACAGTGTACTGGACCACACAGCCACGACCACACTATACTGGACCACACAACCACGACCACAGTGTACTGGACCACACAGCCACGACCACAGTGTACTGGACCACACAGCCACGACCACAGTGTACTGGACCACACAGCCACGACCACAGTGTACTGGACCACACAGCCACGACCACAGTGTACTGGACCACACAGCCACGACCACAGTGTACTGGACCACACAGCCACGACCACAGTGTACTGGACCACACAGCCACGACCACAGTGTACTGGACCACACAGCCACGACCACAGTGTACTGGACCACACAGCCACGACCACAGTGTACTGGACCACACAGCCACGACCACACTATACTGGACCACACAGCCACGACCACACTATACTGGACCACACAGCCACGACCACAGTGTACTGGACCACACAGCCACGACCACAGTATACTGGACCACACAGCCACGACCACAGTGTACTGGACCACACAACCACGACCACAGTGTACTGGACCACACAGCCACGACCACAGTGTACTGGACCACACAGCCACGACCACACTATACTGGACCACACAGCCACGATCACAGTGTACTGGACCACACAGCCACGACCACAGTGTACTGGACCTCACAGCCACGACCACAGTATACTGGACCACACAGCCACGACCACAGTGTACTGGATCACACAGCCACGACCACAGTGTACTGGACCACACAGCCACGACCACACTATACTGGACCACACAGCCACGACCACAGTGTACTGGACCACACAGCCACGACCACAGTATACTGGACCACACAACCACGACCACGGTGTACTGGACCACACAGCCACGACCACAGTATACTGGACCACACAGCCACGACCACAGTGTACTGGACCACACAACCACGACCACAGTGTACTGGACCACACAGCCACGACCACACTATACTGGACCACACAGCCACGACCACAGTGTACTGGACCACACAGCCACGACCACACTATACTGGACCACACAGCCACGACCACAGTGTACTGGACCACACAGCCACGACCACAGTGTACTGGACCACACAGCCACGACCACAGTGTACTGGACCACACAGCCACGACCACAGTGTACTGGACCACACAGCCACGACCACAGTGTACTGGACCACACAGCCACGACCACAGTGTACTGGACCACACAGCCACGACCATAGTGTACTGGACCACACAGCCACGACCACAGTGTACTGGACCACACAGCCACGACCACAGTGTACTGGACCACACAGCCACGACCACAGTGTACTGGACCACACAGCCACGACCACAGTGTACTGGACCACACAGCCACGACCACAGTGTACTGGACCACACAGCCACGACCACAGTATACTGGACCACACAGCCACGACCATAGTGTACTGGACCACACAGCCACGACCACAGTGTACTGGACCACACAGCCACGACCACAGTGTACTGGACCACACAGCCACGACCACACTATACTGGACCACACAGCCACGACCACAGTGTACTGGACCACACAGCCACGACCACAGTGTACTGGACCACACAGCCACGACCACAGTATACTGGACCACACAGCCACGACCACAGTGTACTGGACCACACAGCCACGACCACAGTGTACTGGACCACACAGCCACGACCACACTATACTGGACCACACAGCCACGACCACAGTGTACTGGACCACACAGCCACGACCACAGTGTACTGGACCACACAGCCACGACCACACTATACTGGACCACACAACCACGACCACAGTGTACTGGACCACACAGCCACGACCACAGTGTACTGGACCACACAGCCACGACCACAGTGTACTGGACCACACAGCCACGACCACAGTATACTGGACCACACAGCCACGACCACAGTGTACTGGACCACACAGCCACGACCACAGTGTACTGGACCACACAGCCACGACCACACTATACTGGACCACACAGCCACAACCACACTATACTGGACCACACAGCCACGACCACAGTGTACTGGACCACACAGCCACGACCACACTATACTGGACCACACAACCACGACCACAGTGTACTGAACCACACAGCCACGACCACAGTATACTGGACCACACAGCCACGACCACAGTGTACTGGACCACACAACCACGACCACAGTGTACTGGACCACACAGCCACGACCACAGTGTACTGGACCACACAGCCACGACCACAGTGTACTGGACCACACAGCCACGACCACAGTGTACTGGACCACACAGCCACGACCACAGTGTACTGGACCACACAGCCACGACCACAGTGTACTGGACCACACAGCCACGACCACAGTGTACTGGACCACACAGCCACGACCACAGTGTACTGGACCACACAGCCACGACCACAGTGTACTGGACCACACAGCCACAACCACAGTGTACTGGACCACACAGCCACGACCACAGTGTACTGGACCACACAGCCACGACCACAGTGTACTGGACCACACAGCCACGACCACAGTGTACTGGACCACACAGCCACGACCACAGTGTACTGGACCACACAGCCACGACCACAGTGTACTGGACCACACAGCCACGACCACAGTGTACTGGACCACACAGCCACGACCACACTATACTGGACCACACAGCCACGACCACACTATACTGGACCACACAACCACAGTGTACTGGAGTGATACACAGTAATACACTGTATTATACATTTCCTCTCCTAGACATAAATCCTAATCACACTTCAGATACACATCTGCGGACGCAATAAAAGTTAATTTAGCTAAAATAGCCCAGAGTGCGACCCGTCCAATTGGACCAGACTTGTAAGAGTTGAGTAAGGAGAACATACGACCAAGGTGTCGTGATAAGAGGTAAATGAAGCAATTAGGGAAGGTAGTTAGCCGGCGAACGACGTAATAAAGGGGATACCGAGAGTAGTTAAGAAGCTGCAACGAGGCTGTTAGAGGAGCCCTAGTCAGAAGATTAAGCATTTTCAGGATAAGGGGGAAGAGAGAGAGAGAGAGAGAGAGAGAGAGAGAGAGAGAGAGAGAGAGAGAGAGAGAGAGAGAGAGAGAGAGAGAGGAGGACGAGAGAGATTACAATACCATATAGGAAGCACAAGTTCACTCCCATTTAGAGTACACAAGGCCCTCCAGGATGACCCCATCCTCTCATCATTTATCCAAATTCAGGACATGTTAGAGGCCCGCGGGAGGAGACTGATCTCTAGTCTTGACCCGTGCTGGCAGGACTGGTCACAGCATCCTGTATGCACAGCTCTCACCTGTGTCGAGAGGCTGGCGGGGTTACTGTGGTGTACAAGGCCAATGGTCTCAAGGTTCCTCACCTGGCCCAACATTGTGGACATCTAGAATCTGAAAAGTAAAACTCAAGGCGCTCAACCATCATCCTCATACTAGTGGGGCTTTTCTAAAGAAACTCACTCCATCAGTAGGAGATCTGACTCATCTGTAAGACTCAACACGCTAGTCAACCAACTATATCAAGGCTCTAGACACACTTGGCTCCAATTGCACCTTGTTGCTGACAATGTAACTTAGAATTAATTAAAGCTCTTAGGTACTCCCTTATCCATTAAAACATTGTACCTGTCACTCCTGTTTCTCCAACTTACGCACAAACCTCTTATGGGGTACTGTGTCAAAGGCTTTTGACAGTCCATGAAAATGCATTCTGCCCATCGCTCTCTTATTTTTTTCGCTTAATGTTTGTCATCTCTTGTGTGTATTCACTTAGTTGTGCTTGCGGGGGTTGAGCTTTGACTTTTTGGTCCCGCCTCTTAACTGTCAATCAACTAATGTACCGGTTCATGAGCCTACTGGCCTCTATTATAACTATCACATAACTATCTCACTTGAAACTGTGTATGAAGTCAGCCTCCACCACATCACTGCTTAATGCATTCCATTTGTCTACTACTCTGACACACTGAAGAAATTCTTTCTAATGTCTCTATGGTGTGTGTGTGTGTGTGTATTTACTAGTTGTGTTTACTAGTTGTGTTTTTGCGGGGGTTGAGCTTTGCTCTTTCGGCCCGCCTCTCAACTGTCAATCAACTGTTTACTACCTTTTTTTTTCCCACACCACACACACACACACACACACACCCCAGGAAGCAGACCGTGACAGCTGACTAACTCCCAGGTCCCTATTTACTGCTAGGTAACAGGGGCACTTAGGGTGAAAGAAACTTTGCCCATTTGTTTCTGCCTCGTGCGGGAATCGAACCCGCGCCACAGAATTACGAGTCCTGCGCGCTATCCACCAGGCTACGAGGCCCCAGATGTGTGTGTGTGTGTGTGTGTGTGTGTGTGTGTGTGTGTGTGTGTGTGTGTGTGTGTGTGTGTGTGTGTGTGTGTGTGTGTGTGTGTGTGTGGTGTCTGTCTCTCTCTCTCTCTGTCTGTCTGTCTGTCTGTCTGTCTGCCGTACGTCTAGGGAAGACCCATCTTCGACGTGACATCAAGCAGCCACCTTTTATGCGTGACCGTACGATTGTGTTCGTGGTTACGTGATCACATACGAACAGGGAGCTGCAACACGCCTTCTCTTGCTGAGAAAACCAATTATATCATCACCGCAATTATCAAATTCTACGCCGCAGCTCAAGCGTTCTCATCGACAGGAAACCCAACACAACTGGTTGTCAACACCTGACTGTGTAAACAAATCCACAAGGGCCGTGACGAGGATTCGAACTTGCGTCCAGTAGCATCCCAGTACGCTGTCCTCGTACACAGCCTCAGTTGACCCCACAATGTGTTACTGTTCCTTATAGCGCTACTTCCTCGCATAGTTCCTAAGAGTATTTCCAAAAAGATTAGCATATTTTAAGACGGTCTACGCCTGGAAAAGGGCGTCTTAGAAAGCCCATCAGTGGTCGCTATAGCAGAGTCTCATTTATATTCGAAGTTTGTCGCTTGCTGTACGTGTTCCTTGTTACTAATTATCCACCGGGGAGACTGTTCCTTGTACTGTGTACGGTGACACGTAGCAGTTATGTCACCACTTACCAAACCTCTTCATGTTTCCTTAATAAGGCGCTTGTGTTTACATTTATTAAACAGTTCATGAGCTCCGAAGCACTGTGAGGTTATATACAACAATAACAACCCTGGGTTGTGAAGTTTCCAAGCTGGTAAACCGGTTAAAAAAGTTATTGGCGAAAGATGCAGCGGTTTCGTAAGTGGTTGCGTCAGTGGTGTAGGAATGGTGGCTCTGGTTCAAGACACGTCAGCTGTGGCCGCGAGCACATGGCTTCCCCTCCTCCCCCCACATAACAAACCGCTTGACACATTTCCTCCTACTTTCTCACAATGTCACTTCCTTATTCCAAACAGGTTTACCGCGACGCTCCAGTGAGCCAAGAGGTCACAGGTCAAATCTGGTGAGCCCTTGACCGCTTAGTACTCTGTAATCTCTTGTAGCACGGCATGTGTCACCGTTGGCAACCCCACTGTCAGGTGTGGACCCTAAACCCCACTGTCAGGTGTGGACCCTAAACCCCACTGTCAGGTGTGGACCCTAAACTCCTAGGCATGGAGAAATTAGTTCATTTATTATGCACCACATACCCAGCCTGTGTATAGCATCCCATACCCAGCCTGAGACAGTGGAAATGATCACACACACACACACACACACACACACACACACACACACACACACACACACACACACACACACACACACAATATACTCAAGAACAGTAGCCCAATATTCCTTGAGCTGAACAAATTACAGCACTGATGAGCTAGTTACCGAGTTCTTAACGTATACAACAGCCGGCTAGTGCCAGTTCTGGGTAGCTAAGCTTAGCTAACATGAAGGTTACAGTTCTCTAACTGGTCCAGGAACTGTAACCCCAGTGTTGTGTTCCGTGGCTTGTACAACAAACATTTACAGATAACTTGTACACTGTTGCCTTAAATTTGCGAGGTTTAAAAAGTGATTTACGCACAGTACTGTAGTCTATGTTACAGTACTGTAGTCTATGTTACAGTACTGTAGTCTATGTTACAGTACTGTAGTCTATGTTACAGTACTGTAGTCTATGTTACAGTACTGTAGTCTATGTTACAGTACTGTAGTCTATGTTACAGTACTGTAGTCTATGTTACAGTACTGTAGTCTATGTTACAGTACTGTAGTCTATGTTACAGTACTGTAGTCTATGTTACAGTACTGTAGTCTATGTTACAGTACTGTAGTCTATGTTACAGTACTGTAGTCTATGTTACAGTACTGTAGTCTATGTTACAGTACTGTAGTCTATGTTACAGTACTGTTATTGATGTTACATTACATGGCTCCAGTGTTCAACCACGGGACACCTGCACTAGGATTTAGGATATGTCATCCAGGATAAAAATCTTGAACATTTCTTGAACATTAGTGATAAAGAGTTTTTCTAAACAATGTTCAGCTGATAGTTTCTATTTGGTCAGAGGTATTTCAGCAGGCTCCCTCTCTCTATCTTTTATCTCTCTCTTTTATCTCTCTCTCTCTCGCCTCCCTCATTCTTCCATAACTCTCCTCCGTGCTCCTGGAGGTGTAAGGGGTGAGGAGGCTGGCTGGAGTGTGGTGGTGCAGGGAATGCACTGGAGTAATTATTTACTATTTCTACACCAATCCCTATTTAGGGATCAATCCCTATTTAGGGAGCCGGTAGGGATCAATCCCTATTTAGGGAGCCGGTAGGGATCAATCCCTATTTAGGGAGCCGGTAGGGATCAATCCCTATTTAGGGAGCCGGTAGGGATCAATCCCTATTTAGGGAGCCGGTAGGGATCAATCCCTATTTAGGGAGCCGGTAGGGATCAATCCCTATTTAGGGAGCCGGTCGGCCGAGTGGACAGCACGCTGGACTTGTGATCCTGTGGTCCTGGGTTCGATCCCAGGCGCCGGCGAGAAACAATGGGCAGAGTTTCTTTCATCCTATGCCCCTGTTACCTAGCAGTAAAATAGGTACCTGGGTGTTAGTCAGCTGTCACGGGCTGCTTCCTGGGGGTGGAGGCCTGGTCAAGGACCGGGCCGCGGGGACACTAAAAAAAAAAAGCCCGAAATCATCTCAAGATAACCTCAGGGTTGTGTCCCTATTTCAATGGGAAACGGGACGGTGATGGCAAGTCAAATAGATCATTGTGTTGGTGCATTTTGCCTGTCTGTCTGTCTCAGCCTCCTGTCTGTCTGTCTGTCTCTCTCGGGGTGAGAGCAGAGGAAGTAATGATGGCGGGAGGGAGGCGTCGACCTTATGTTGTGAGGATTCTTATGTTGTGAGGATGATTATGTTGTGAGGACGGTTATATTATGAGGATGGTTATGGTGTGAGGATGGTTATGTTGTGATGATGGTTATAATGTGAGGATGGTTGTTGTTATGATTATTATGGTGTGAGGATTGTTAGGTTGTGAAGATTGTTATGTTGTGAGGATGGTTATGTTGAGAGGATTTTTATGTTGTGAGGATAGTTATGTTGCGAGGATGTTTATCGTGTGAGGATGCTTATGTTGAAATGATAGTTTTGTTGTGAAGATAGTTATTGTGTGAGGATGGTTATGTTGTGAGGATTGATATGGTGTGAGGATGGGTATGGTGTGAGGATGGTTATGGCGTGAGGATGATTATGGTGAAAGCATGGTATAGTGTGAGGATGGTTATGGTGTGAGAAAGGTTATAGCGTGAGGATAATAATGGTGTGAGGATATTTATGGTGTGAGGATATTTATGGTGTGAGGATGGTTATATTGTTGAAATGACTATGTTATGGGATTGTTATAATGTGAGGATGCTTATGGTTTGAGGATGGTAATGGTGTGATCATGGTTATGGTGTGAGGATGGTAATGGTGTGAGGATGGTTATGGTGTGAGGATGGTTATGGTGTGAGAATGGTTATGATATGAGGATTGTTATGGTGTGAGGATGGTTATGGTGTGATGATGGTTCTAGTGTGAGGATGGTTATGGTGTGATGGTTATGGTGTGATGGTCATTGTGTCAGGATTGTTATGGTGTGGGGATGGTTATGGTGTGAGGATTGGTATAGATTGTGGATTGTTATGGTGTTAGGATGGTTATAGTATGAGGATAGTTATGGTGTGAGGTTTATTATACTTTGAATATTGTTATGGTGAGAGGATGGTTATAGTGTGAGGATGTTTATAGTGTGAGGATGGTTATAATGTGAGGATGGTTATGGTGTGAAGATAGTTATTGTATGAGGATGGTTATGGTGTGAGGATGTTAATAGAGTGAGGATGGTTTTAGTGTGAGGATAGTTATAGTGTGAGGATGGTTATGGTGTCAGGATAGTTATAATGTGAGGATAGTTATAGTGTGAGGATGGTTATGGGGAGGTTAGTTATAGTGTGAGTATGGTTATAGTGTGAGAATAATTGTGGTGCAAGGATTGTTACAGTGTGAGGATGGGTATGGTGTGAGGATGGTTATAGTGTGAAGATGGTTATGGTGTGAGGATGGTTATAGTGTGAGGATTGTTATGATGAAAAAAGTTATAGTAAGAGGATAGTTATAGTGTTAGGATGGTTATATTATGAGGATTATTATGGTGTGAGGATGGTTATTTTGAGGAAAGGTATAGTAAGAGGATAGTTATAGTGTGAGGATTGTTATGGTGTGAGGATGGTTATTGTGTGAGGATGGTTATGGTGAGGATGGTTGTATTGTGAGGATGGTTATGTTGTGACGATGTTTATAGTGTGAGGATTGTTATGGTTTAAGGATTGTTATTGTGGGATGATGATTGTGGTGTGAGGATTGTTAAGGAGTGAGGATTGTTATAGTGTGAGGATCGTTATGGTGTGAGGATTGTTAAAGTGTGAGGATGCTTATGGTGTGAGGATGGTTATAGACTGAGGATAGTTATAGTGTGAGGATGGTTATAGTGTGAGGATAGTTATAGTCTGAAGATGGTAATAGTGTGAGGATGGTTATGTTGAGGATTGGTATAGTGTGATGTTAGTTATAGTGTGAGGATAGGTATAGTGTCAGGATAGTTATAGTGTGAGGATAGTTATAGTGTGAGGATAGTTATAGTGTGAGGATGGTTATAGTGTGTGGATGGTTATGGTCTGCGGGTGGGTATGGAGTGGGATAGGTATTATGTGAGGATGGTTATGTTGTGAGGATTGTTATTGTGTGAGGATGGTTATGGTGTGAGGATGGTTATGGTGTGAGGATGGTTATGGTGTGAGGATGGTTATGGTGTGAGGATTGTAATAGTGTAAGGATGGTTATTGTGTGAGGATGGTTATAGTGTGAGGATGGTTATGGTGTGAGGATTGTTATAGTGTGAGGGTGGTTATGGTGTGAGAATTGTTATAGTGTGAGATGGTTTATTGTGTAAGGATGGTTATAGTGTGAGGATGGTTATGGTTTGAGGGTAGTTATTGTGTGAGGATGGTAATTGTGTGAGGATGGTTATGGTGTGATGATGGTTTTTGTGTGAGGATGGTTATGTTGTGAAGATGGTTACTGTGTGAGGATGTTTATAGTGGAATGATGATTGTGGTGTGAGGATGGTTATGGTGTGAGGAATATTATAGTGTGAGGATGGTATAGTATGAAAACAGTTACAGTGTGAGGACGTTTATAGTGTGATGATGGTTATAGGGTGAGGATGTCTATGATGTGAGGATGGTTATAGTGTGAGGATGGTTATAGTGTGAGGAGATCTATGGTGTGAGGATGGTTATAGTGTGAGGATGGTTAATGTGTGAGGATGTTTATAGTGAGGACAGTAATAGTGAGGATGGTTATAGTGCGGATAGTTATAGTGTGAGGATGGTTATAGTGTGAGGAAGGTTATGGTGTGAGGATGGTTATGGTGATGATAGTTATAGTGTGAGGATAGTTATAGGGTGAGGATGGTTATATTGTGAGCATAATTATGGTATGAGGATGGTTATGGTGTGAGGATGGTAATAGTGTGAGGATGGTTATAGTGTGAAGATCGTTATGGTGAGAGGATGGTTATTGTGTGAGGATAGTTATGGTGTGAGGATGGTAGTAGTGTGAGGATTGTTATGGTGAGGATAATTACAGTATGAGGATAGTTATAGTGTGAGGATGGTTGTAGTGCGAGGATTGTTATGGTGTGAGAAAGGTTATAGTGTGAGGATGGTAATGGTGTGAGGATATTTATGGTGTGAGGATAGTTATGTTGTTTTGATAGTTATGTTATGGGGATGATTATAAGGTGAGGATGGTTATGGTTTGAGGATGGTAATGGTGTGATGATGGTTATGGTGTGAGGATGGTTATGGTGTGAGGATAGTTATGGTGTGAGGATAGTTATGGTGTGAGAATGGTTATGGTGTGAGGATGGTTATGGTGTGAGGATTGTTATAGTTTGAGGATTGTTACGGTGTTAGGATGGTTATAGTATGAGGATGGTTATGGTGTAAGGATTCTTAGAGTTTGAATATTGTTATGGTCAGGGGATGGTTATAGTTTGAGGATTGTTATAGTGTAAGGATGGTTATAATGAGAGGATGGTTATTGTGTGAGGATAGTTATTGTATGAGGGTGGCTATGGTGAGGATAGGTATAATGTGGGGATGGTTATATTGTGAGGATGGTTATAGTGTGAGGATGGTTATGGTGTCCGGATGGTTATAGTGTGAGGAGAAGTTATAGTGTTAGGATATTTATGGGGAGGTTATAGTGTGAGGATGGTTATAGTGTGAGAATGGTTGTGGTGTGAGGATTGTTATAGTGTGAGGATGGGTATGGTGCGAGGATGGTTATAGTGTGAGGATGGTTATGGTGTGAGGATGGTTACATTGTGAGGATAGTTATAGTGTGAGGATGGTTATGGTGTGAAGATGGTTGTGTGAGCATGGTTATGGTGTGAGGATGGTTGTAGTGTGAGGATGGTTATGTTGTGACGATGTTTATAGTGTGAAGATGGTTATGGTTTGTGGATGGTTATGGTGTGAGGATGGTTATATTGTGAGCATGGTTGTGTTGTGAGGATGGTTATGTTGTGAGGATTGTTATGAGTTGAGGATGGTTATTGTGGGATGATGATTGTGGTTTGAGGATTGTTAAGGAGTGAGGATTGTTATAGTGTGAGGATGGTTATGGTGTGAGGATGGTTAAAGTGTGCGGATGGTTATAGTGTGAGGATGGTTATAGTATGAGGATAGTTATAGTGTGAGGATGGTTGTAATGTGAGGATAGTTATAGGCTGAGGATGGTTATAGTGTGAGGATGGTTATAGTGTGAGGATGGTTATAGTGTGAGGATGGTTATGTTGAGGGTAAGTATAGTGTGATGTTAGTTATAGTGTGAGGATAGGTATAGTGTGTGGATAGTTATAGTGTGAGGATTGGTATAGTGTGAGGATAGTTATAGTGTGAGGATTGTTATTGTGTGAGAATGGTTATAGTGTGTGGATAGTTATGGTCTGCGGATGGTGTGAGGATGTGTGAGGATGGTTATGGCGTGAGGATGTGTGAGGATAGTGTGAGCATGCTTATGGTGTGAGGATAGTTATAGTGTGAGGATGGTTATGGTGTGGGATAGTGATAATGTGAGGATGGTTATGGTGTGAGGATTGTTATAGTGTGAGGATGGTTATGGTGTGGGATTGTTATAGTGTGAGGATGGTTATGGTGTGAGTATGGTTATGGTGTGGGATTATTATAGTGTGAGGATGGTTATGGCGTGAGTATGGTTATGGTGTGAGGATGGTTATGGTGTGGGATTGTTATAGTGTGAGGATGGTTATGGTTTGGGATTGTTATAGTGTGAGGATGGTTATGGTTTGGGAGAGTTATAATGTGAGGATGGTTATAGTGTGAGGATGGTTATAGTGTAAGAATGGTTATAGTGTGAGAATGGTTATAGTGTGAGGATAGTTATAGTGTGAGGATGGTTATAGTGTGAGGATGGTTATAGTGTGAGGATGGTTATAGTGTGAGGATGGTTATAGTGTGAGGATAGTTATAGTGTGAGGATGCTTATGGTTGTAAAGATGATTAAGGTGTTTGGATGGTTTCGGTGCAATCCTTTCTCGGAATAGACAGTACGTTTTAATACTAAATTTAATAAGTACATTTCTGACTGTCTACAGAGTACATAAATACACATAATTGTGCCCTTAAATTTACCTCCCCATATATTCTCCTAATTTTGTGTTAATACACTCAAAATTTTTAGGTTCAAGTTTTCGTGTTAAATTCTATATACAAAAGTTTTAAATATAAAGAATTTATTTTTCATTTTTATAAATCATTAGAGATTTTATTCAAAATTTGAAAATATCCTGAGTTACCTTATAATTTATTGGAAGACTTTAGTTTTATTTTATTAGTTTAATAAAATTGTAATATCAATGTAGCTAGAGGTTAAGTACCTATTGTAATTAAGTAGCAATAAATGCTATTTACATGCTTGTCCTCCTACACTCCCAAGGTCGTCTGTGGTCGTGGTTTTCTATACAGCTTTTCAGATTAACTCTAATATTCACAATATTTTGTTTCATTATTTGTTACAAAAAAAGGTGCGATGTTGGCGATTAAGTGTATTTATGTACTCTGTTGATAGTCAGGTGTGTACTCATTACACTTAGTATAAAAATGTACTGTCTATTCGGAGGATGTACTGTTTGGTGTTAGGATGGTTATGGTGTCAGGATGGTTATTTTGTGAGGATGGTTATGGTGTTGGGATGGTTATGATGTGGGGATGGTTACGGTGTGAGGATTGTTATGGTGTTATGATGGATATTGTGTGAGGATAGTTATGGTGTTGGGATAGTTATGATGTGAGGATGGTTATGGTGTTAGGATGGATATGGTGTCAGGATGGATATTGTGTGAAGATTGTTATGGTGTTGGGATGGTTAGTGTGAGGATTGTAATGGTGTTAGGATGGTTATGGTGTCAGGATGGATATTGTGTGAGAATGGTTATGGTGTTGGGATGGTTATAGTGTGAGGATGGTTGTGTGAAAATGGTTATAGTGTTAGGATGGTTATTGTGTGAGGATGGGTATGGTGTAAGGATAGTTATGGTGTGAGGATGGTTAAAGTGTGGGATGGTTATGACTTGCAACAATGACTTGCCAACTTGGGATATATTAAAACAACTTCTAGATACCATGACTCATGACCGAAAGATTTCATCCAAAGCCTATCAGCCATCCAGAAAGAAAGCGAAACAAATAAAAATGGAACAGGAACCGAGGCGGTAGACAGGGAGGAAAGTGAATTACAAAGTCAGTAATTTTTAAATTTAGATTGAATACGCCCCAGGATAAAGATGACAGTGGACTGGAAAGGGTAGCGGACAGTACTGACAGTTTGATAGGTTCAGACACTACAACAGTCCTCGACAAAGACAGACCAGAAGGACTGTCATTTGCAAATTCTATGTAAAGGGCATTTCCAGACAAGATATTCTAGAAATTGAAAAGGATTAGAATGCAGCTTCCATCATCCCAGAAAATGTCTAAATATGCTTAGGAAAGGAAAATGTCGCTTTTGACAACAAATAGTTTTTCATCTTGACATGAGCGAAACCTCACTCGAGGACAGAAAATGCTATGACAACAGCTCCCCATATTTTCACGCGAAAGGCACGGAACGTTACATAAAAGGGGCAAACATGAAATTGGCTTTGAAAGAAAGTCAAATAATTTGTTATACCCAGACGAAAGAGGTTTAAAATGGTTGAACAGAGAGTGTATGGAACTGGCTGAAAGACCCACTTACATACCAGTATCACATACAATTACACCCCACAACAGAGCTACAACTACGACAGGCAGCGACCCTGCAACAATCAGTAATGGTCAGAACAAATTCGATATGTCCACACATAATGGACCTGCCAGAAAAAATCTCCCAGTCAAATTAACCCAATAGAGTAACCACATTCATCTCTGCCAACTTACAAGGACTAAAAATCAAGAGCAAACAACAAAGTACCGTTCACAAATGACCTCACAGACTAAATGCAGTATTTGGAGCTATCACAGAAACCCCAGGCAGCAAAACTCTTGGACACTGAGATCTGGATATCAGAAAATAATCAATACAGATGTGATAGGGTAAATAGGTCACATGGAGGAGTGAGTCTGTATATTAGAGAAGAACTTGTATGCTCGGAGCTCCTTAACTCTACAAATAAAGTGGTAGAAGTACTGGGAGTAAGGATGGAGAGAATAAACTTATTTATTATTCTAATTTACAAACCGCCAGATGCAACGGGTGAAGAATTCCAAGAACAGATAAACAAAATAGAAAATAGCCTCGATAATCTGACAAAACCCAATACCATATATTATATTCCTTGATGACGTCAACCTGCTCAGTCTAAGATGGAGAATGGTAAACAATAATATTATACCAGGAAATCTATCTGGAGATAACCAACTGTGAGGAAATGAAAATTCCCTCAGCTAGTTTTCTAGATTAGGCTAGAGTCGCTCTAGTGCGCTCTAGACAAGACGTTTTCACACTACATGCACTTGTGTGATGTTGGTTAAAGCTTATGCTTAGATCTGTCTTCTAAGACTATGCTGGAGTCTGTAACTGGCCTGTGCAAAGAGTTACAGAATTAATCATGTTTTCTGAGGAATGGGACTTGAGAGAGTGAGAGGTACGAGAGGGTACTTCACTAGCCAACGGTTTCATGGGGGGTGGGGGGACAGAGAGGTGAACGTCGCCTCCCCCACCCTGTAAGGATATGATGTCATACTCCTAGGCCTCACCCGCCTTGGGACGTCACAGGACGCCTCATGGTAAGGGCGTCTGTGATTCGTCGAGGCACCTCAGCCTCGAGTAACGTTTTGAGCGGGAACGGCTGTGATTCGGAGCGGCATCATAGGCTGTGCCGGCTTTGCTCTGATTGGTGAAGTGAAGATGGAGGGGAGGTCAGCATGGCAGCTTCCCCTAAGCCCGCCAAAATTCAGTCTAGGACCGGCGTTGTGGGTGCAAGACGTGTTGGTGGTGGCGGCCTAGGCTCGGCCGCCACCACCCTAGTTATCGCCGAATTAGCACCATTTTCCTCATTTACTACGGTAACCCTGCGATCGTGGATCGTGCCTGGATCTAATTTGCGTGATCGTGGGCGGTTTTAACAGGAAATATGGGAGTGAGAAATAAACTGGAGAACACGTGTTTCCCCTGAGGCACCAGGGAGCTTCATGGTGTATCAGTCGTTATTGGTTACATCTGTTGGGCTACCTTGTTTATGGTAACTGGCAAGTGGTGGAATCAGACAGGGGTTCCCAGTGTTCGGGAGGGCCCTAATGTAATATTTGGAAAATTACAGGCCCATGTTGGACTTTGAAGTTCCACCTTGCCATGTCCGGCATGTTGTGCTGTATTCCTTCAAAAGTTACAAAGTGACAGACGACACATGAGACGTGAGGATGGCACGTGGATACATCCACCCCCACCAACTCCAGCAATTGCAACGCCCGAAAGCGTTCACAATCTAGATTTCATTAGCATGGATTCAAAACGGGGTGTTGATACTGTGTGTAATCTACAAAATTTTGTACGCAGATTCTACAAGAACATATATAAATGTTCCTCCACATAGTCAGGATGGACGTATTAAATCATATTGCGACGTTACTGACAAAAATAAATAAAATCTCCCACACCTGTTGTGTACGCCAGTGGCTACCAAGCCACTGGCGTACACAACGGTGTGACCGCCTCGCGCTACTCTGTAGCCACCCCTTAGGGCCACGCGGAGGCCACATGACCTGGCCGCACCCTTGGGCCATGCTATGGCCACACCTAGTCGACGCATGTGGGAGCGAGTTGGGTGTTCTTCAACTTCAGTGGTTCAGCCAGTGTGGGGTGAATGTAGGATGAATGGTAACGTGAGTACTCAAATATTATGTACTAGCAGTACCCAGCCACAGCAACTTTTCCTGTCCCCCAGTCCTCCCCACCATTCTCTCCTCACCAGTCTCCTCGGCCTCCCAACCATTCCCCACTCCACCATCCGCTCTTCCTTCCCACCATGCCCCACTCCCCTGTCCCTTTGTCCTTCCCACCATTCTCCATTCCCTCATCCCCTCGTCCCCACCATCCCAAACTCCCCCGTCCCCTCGTCCTTCCCCACCATTACCCCCTCCCTTGTCCCGTCGTCCTCCCCATCATCTCTCACTTCCGTTCCCTCGTCATCCCCACCATTCCCCACTCCCCCGTCTGATGGCTTCCCAAATGGTCTGATGTTCCCATCAGAAAATTGGAAACATCAAGTGATCTGATGTTCCCATCACTGAAATATAAGAAAAACAGTTAAAAAATTAAATGAAAATCTGAAAAAAACTATAGTCACAAAATGAACGGTATGGTAAACAACACAGCTCAATTCCAATGCAATTCAAACAAAATAATTAAACCAAATGAAAATAAATCAAAATCTATGAAAATTCAATTTATCAGTGCAATCAGAAACATTGAAATGGAATTGTAACATATTTAATACACCATGTGTGTTGCTCTATATACCTATGTGCTTTAATATACTGTACCTACAATTTTCTCTTATCTTTTTTTTTTTTTTTTTTTTCATTTCATGTAATCTGTTATCATTTTTTTGTCTATAAATTTTGCAAGTATTTACCTCCTTAAAATTTTCTTAGATTAAGGACCTGCCCGAAACGCTGCGCGTGCTAGTGGCTTTACAAGACTGTAATTACCATATTTGTATCCTCACATTCCTTATGTACATTCTTGTATATGCATAAATAAATAAATAAATAAATAAATAAATACATGCAACAGATGGCGCTGTTTGTCAAGAAAAGCATAGTTTTACCGTCACAGGTGTGGCACCTATACTTATAATTATAAAATGAACGGTATGGTAAGCAACACAGTTCAATTCCAACACAATGTCACACAAAATAATTCAATAAAAAATAAAATAAATCGAAATCTATGAAAAGAAAATTTATCAATGCAGTTGGAAACATTGAAATGGAATTCGTGACATATTTAGTATAGCGTGAATGTTGCTATTATGTACAACAGAAGGCTCTGTTTTTCAAAAACGCATGTTTTTACCTGTCACAGGGGTGGCATCTATATAGTAGGTATATAAAAAGCGGCGCCTATTCGAATGCAACATTGTGTCAAAATTTCAAAGCAATCGGTGAAGAACTTTTGGAGATTACAGAGTGTGTTGCTCTTATGTCCAACAGATGGCGTTGTTTTTCAAAAGAAGCATGTTTTTTCCTGTCACAAGTGAGACATGTATATAGTAGATATATAAAAAGACGCGCCTATTCGAGTGCAACGTTGTGTCAAAATTTCAATGCAATCGGTAAATAGGTTTCGAAGATTTCCCTCACATTCAAAACATATGAAAATCACAGTTTTTCAGAAAAAGCATGTTTTTTTCTCCCGTCACAGACATGACATCTATATCTATATAAATAAAAATGGAAATGTTCGTTTGTTCAAAATCGCTAATTTCCGAAAGTTCTTCACTGATCGCTATGAAATTTTCACACAACGTTCCATTTGCATCCGAGTGGGTTTTTATATACATTTTATATAGATGTCACGTCTATGACGGAAAAAAACATGCTTTTTTTAGAAATTTTGTTATTCTTGTGTTTTTCATGTGAGGGAAATCTTCGAAACCTCTTTACCGATTGCTTTGAAATTTTGACACAACGTTGCATACGAATAGGAGCGTGTTTTTATATACTTAATGTATAGATGCCACACCTGTGTCAGGTAAAATCATGATTTTTTTTTAAAAAACAGCGCCATCTGTAGGACGTAAGAGCAACACAAGCTGTGATCTCCGAAAGCTCTTCACCGATTGCTTTGAAATTATGACACATCGTTCCATTCGAATGAGTGCATGTTTTTATATACCTACTATTTGGATGCCACACCTGTGACAGGTAAAAGCATGCTGTTTTGGAAAAACAGTGCCATCTGTTGCACGTAAGAGAAACACATGCTGTTCAAAATACGTTACGATTTCATTTCAATCTTTCCTATTGCATTGATAAATTGATTTTTCATAGATTTTGATTGGAATTGAGCTGCGTTGTTTACCATAGTGCTCATTTCGTGAGTATAGTTTATTTGTTTCTTTTTTCATTTTTTTCATTTCGTGTTTTTAACTGTTCTTCTTATTTTTCAGTGGAATTGGTGGTAAAATTGAGCTGTGTCGATTGATCTACTTTTGAATTGAAATATTTCGTTAGTATTTTTTGGTTTTGTTTTGAAAACAAGAAAATGAAAAGCACGTTCATTTCATAGGTGCAAATGTGCAACAAACACCTATGAATCCACTGGCTACAACGTTAACTGCTTTCTTCACGTTATGTCAAATGACGCGTTTGCAAAAACACTCCTGTATTCGGAAGTGCCTATGTATTACACGTGGAATGCCAGTAGAAAATCATTTGAACGACGCAAACGAGGAGAGCGAGTCGAATGACAACCTGGCATATTAAAATAAACTACGATAGGCAGATATCCACCGTGCATTCATCAAGATGAATGCTTCTTTCTTCGCATGCTGTTGGTAAATGTGCCTGGATCAACGTCTTCCAGCAATTGAGATTTGTCAACGGCGTTACACATGCCACTTTCCGTAGTGCATATCAAGCTCTGAATTAATTGGAGAAAGACGGACACTGGGATGTATGCATTAATGACGCATCTAACACGTCACATCCAAATGAAATTCGTGCATTGTTTGCAGTCATATTGACCACCGGCTCTCCTTCATCTCCAGCAGAGTTATGGACAAAATATAAATCGCACATGCTGAAGATATTGTCCGTCAAATACGCAAGGAACATTCAAATATGAACATGAATTTCACAACAGAAATATACAACGAAACATTGATAATGTTTAAGATTTGTGCCTAGAAATCACAAACAAAGTCGTCAATCATTTGGAAATGCCATCACCGAATCGATCTGCTGCTGCTTCGTTCGATGTTGAATTGCGTCGTGAACAAAGTTACAGCACGGGTAATCTGTTGTCGTATCTGCAATCAAATATTCCTAATGTAACGCTTGAGCGAAAAGGCATTTACAATCAAATAGTTCAAACTGTCAATAACGAGTTTGGAGAAATCTTCTTAGATGCGCCAGGAAGAACTGGTAAAACCTTCCTAATTGGATTGATTCTGGCAGCATTTCTATCCCAAAATGGCATAGCCTTAGCTCTTGCATCGTCCGGAATAGCTGCGATATTGCTATCAGGTGGAAGAACTGCTACCTCGGCTTTGAAATTGCCATTGAACATGCAATTCATTGAAATTCCCACGTGCAACATTTCCAAAGCATCCGACACACGAACTTAACAATATTATTCATTCCTGCAAGATCAATGCTTGTAGCATTACAAAGAATACACCAAGAGCGGCAAGATCGTACTCCTCGGAATCCATGGTAAAACTGAGAGATTGAACTGTGTGTGTGTGTGCATTTCATTTTTAACTGACGTCAGTTTGAACTGTGACGTCAGTTATAACTGAACAGTCATAACTGTCAGTTAAAACTGTACGTGTGTGGCCGGCCTAACATTCAGAGCTAGGCAGGCACATACAAGTCCGTCGACACTGTTGAGGCAGCAGATGAAGCGGTTAATTATCCAACAATTTTTTTTAATTCACTCGATCTGCCAGGGATACCATCACACGTATGGCAATTGGAAATCAGCGTGCCTATTATCATGTAAAATATCATCCAGCCAAAACTTTGCAACGCAACGTGGCTTGCAGTAAAAAAATTAATCAGCGACATCGAAGAAGCAACAATCTTGAAAGGACGTTTCAAAGGTGAAGATGTCCTCATTCCTCACATTACTATGATTCCAACTGATATGCCATTTCAATTTAAGTGATTGTAATTTCCAATTCGTTTGGCGTTTGCAATCACCATCAACAAAGCTCAGGGCCAATCTTTAGAATTGTGCAGTTTATATCTAGACACGGATTGCATCTTCCATGGACAATTATATTTTGTGTGTTCTAGAGTCGGCAAACCAGACAATCTCTATATCTCCACAGACAATGGAACAACAAAAAATATTGTATACTCACATGCATTGTAAACATATTAACTAAACATATTAGAAACGTGCACTTTCTCTTTTCTTTCTTTTCCACTTACCCAGACTGAACCACAGCAACGCGTGGCAGGTACTGCTAGTAGTATATATTATTATAGTCTGTGGGTGGGTTGGTTGGCGTCGTTGCTCCTTTACGGACAACCCAACCCACAACTCGGTAGAGTGCTTATACTTCACTAGGAGATCACACTAGGCGCTTCTGGCTCCTGGAGAGGGGCTCAACGTCACACGTTTAGGGAATGCGGCTCCAACACTCAGCCTCGTTGTCACGTGCACACACCCACTCGAGCCGCTGTGACTCCCCACTCTCTCCTTATGTGATATAATCTCCTTAATCCCCTTTAACTTACTAATCTTCCATCCTACCCTGTCCACAGCGATGGTTCTTGGTTCTTTCTCTCTCTCTCTCTTTCTTTACTATTTCCTGGGAAGCCTCACTAGGACAAGGTCAAATACCAGCAAATTTGAATACATTTACTGGACAAAGCACATACACGATACATACACACATATAATAATAATGAATCCTATACTCTATAATATTACAATCAGGTTGCTCTCCAACACCATCAGAACTCTATTATCAGTTTACCAAGTGGTATCCTATCTCCTGGTTCACCACCTGATACTATCAACCACCTCAAGTTGATCAAGTCTACATACACTGTTGCACCATCAGCAAGAGAATATATATATGTATCTATAAATGTGTACAAAGAAAATCAGCATTTGAATGCAATAACATATATCAGTATAAATGTTTAATGATACACAACAATGATCAATCGATCACTCTATCAGTCCTAGAACGCATACGTCTATAGGTAATCCAGCCTACGACTGTAACTCTTAAACTTCAGTATAAAACACTCCTTGACATAAGAATGCAAACAGTCACTCACCTCTCACTGCGTCTTGCACGCTAATGACAACCAAACACTATCAACTCCCTACAAGTAATCCACCAGAACTTCCCTTCCACCTCTGGAAGTTCACTACCCTGATATCTTCAGGTTCTTCTGGGTTTAACTACCAGGATCCTCTGCAGCTCCTCCAGGCTGCTACCATGAAGTTTTCCTTGAGCAACTATGGTGCTCTACTACTTCTGCTAGGTTCCTCCACAGCTCTCTTGGCTGCTACTCCATGAAGTTTCCTCGAGCAACTATGGTGCTTCACCACCTCTACAGAAGCACGTGACACTCCTCTTCACTGCTTCTCCTCACAGCTCGAGGTCCTCGCCTCCACTACCTTGGAGTCTCATCAACTACTTCATCTGTGCTGGCATCGAAGTTCTCAGCAACTTCTTCCCCAAAGACAAACCTGCAACCCATCGACACTCCAATAAAAATGTTGCCCCTTTAACACATAAACAAAAATAAGCACACAATATGTTTGCCTCAAACTTCTATCTGTCCTCTACATACAGTGAGAGTGGACTCCCCCGTTTTGGGCGGGTCCATACTCCACCTCGCCCGGTGGCGGTCCTCACTCACGTTGGGAGGGTCCTTCGCAGTCAGGAGCCGGGCTCCCTCAGTTGCCTGCCAGCGCTCAGAGGGGACGGATGTCGCTCCATGTTCCTCCCTCTCCACTCTCTTATTTCAGGCTTTCTGCCTTATTAAAACATGTCTAACTTATCAATAAACATTGCTACTGTCGCTGGGCACACGGCCAACTACAAGCAATCACTATGAACTGGCGTATATCGTGCTTACCACAGATTGTCTGGTCGAGGGCGCTCCTTCCTCTGACGAAGTTGGTCAGGGCGCTGCCACGGCCCACGATAATGCCTCTGGGCGATTTAATAAACACTTCTCATCGCCTGGGACTTGAGACCACACGTCCCCAGCTCAATTCCACAGCTGGTACGTCTGCACACTTCTCTTCTCTTCGAGATATATCACTAGGGGTTCCCTTCTGACGGGAGCTCAACAGAGCGCGGCTTTCCCCTGCGATGTCTGGCACTCAAGTGAGGTCACAGCCCTCCAGAAACGAGCCTCACGCCTCCAGCAAAATCTCCACATCTCCTAGCCAGTCATTTATCTGTTTCCTTCTTCACTGGCCATAATCTTAAATTGTTATATATATCCAAGCAACTATTTTACATATGGGTTATCACCTCAATATTTGCTAGACCTTCTAATCAGGTCAGGCTTGCTAGAATAATTCTCAAAGGGGAGACTAGTTTTTCGGCTACCTGGGAACATAACACTCCCTCCCCCTTGTTTTTGAGAATTATTCTAGTGGCTAGGCTCGAGATAACGCATCAGCCACTACATTGTCTCGCCCTCTTATGTGCGTTATCACCAGGTCATACTCTTGGAGCGATAAAAACCATCTGGTTAATCTCTGGTTTGCATGCTTCATTTTCTTCAGGAAAACTAGGGGATTATGGTCTGTATACACCGTCACTGGGTGTCCTCCCCCACTCACATACACTTCAAAATGTTTCAATGCCATCACCAGGGCCAAAGTCTCTTTCTCGACTGTACTGTATGACCTCTGGTGCTTAACGGACTTCTTCGAGAAGAAGGACACGGGGCGGTAAATTTCATCATTCTACTGCGTCAGTACAGCTCCAGCCCCTATATCACTGGCATCTACAAATAACGTAAACAGCGCTTCGAAATCTGGCGACACTAGTACAGGTGCCTCAGTCAACAGTCTTTTGGTCTTTTCAAACGCTTCTTGTGCTGTTCCATTCCACTCCCACTTCTTGCTCTTTGATAGCAAACTCGTCATAGGAGCGGCTATGGTGGAGAAATTTTCACAGAACTTCCGGTAATATCCAACCATACCGAGGTATCTCAACAATTCTTTCTTACTCCTGGGCACCGGGAAGTTGTCAATGGCCTCCACCTTTGTTCTTACCGGAGCAACCTCGTCCTGCCCTACTATATATCCAAGGTACTCCAGGCGGGCTCTCCCGAACTCGCTTTTTGCTAAGTTGATCGTCATGTTGGCCTTCCCCAACCGATCGAACAAATCTAAAAGTCGATCCACGTGATCCTTCCAGGAATCAGCGAACACCACAATATCATCGATGTACACTGCACATCCAGTCGCGCCTTGTAATACCTGATTCATTACTCGTTGAAAAAAACTACCACTATTCTTCATTCCGAACGGCACCACTTTATATTGGTACAAGCCGTCGGGTGTCACGAACGCTGAGATCCTCTTGGCCTCCTCAGACAGGGGAATCTGGTAGTATCCCTTCAGCAGGTCTATCTTCGAGACATACCGTGCACTCCCAATCCGATCTATGCAATCGTCAATGCGCGGTATCGGAAACGAGTCAGCGACCGTGACTGCATTCACCTTCCTATAATCGGTGCAGAACCGGTACGTGCCGTCACTCTTCTTCACGAGGAGGCACGGCGAACACCAGTCACTGTCGCTAACCTCTGCCAAGTCGTTATCTAGCAGATACTTCACTTCTGCTCTCATTGCCGCCGCTTTCTCCAGGTTAACTCTGTAAGGGTGCTGCTTGATGGGCTCAGCACTCCCTACCTTCACTTCATGCACCGTTCCACGGTGTCTTCTAGGCACGTCCGTGAATAACGACTTATTCCTCCGTAGAATCTCCACTAGCTCCTGGCGTTGGTCATCCTCCAAATGACCCAGACGCTCACCTATCTTGGCCAGGCTTTCCGTATTTGATATCTTCGCGCCATCGGCCCTCTCTAACTTACAGTTCTCCTCTTCTATCCCTTTGCCATCTCCTACACAAAGCACAGTCGCCTGCAGTGGGGTTTCCATCTGTTCTTCATCGCCTAGAGGCTTATCTCTGTCATAGTACCTCTTTATCATGTTCACGTGGCAAACCTGTGACTTCCTCGGACGATCTGGCATGTGGATTACATAATTCACATCCCCTAACGCCTTCTGGATGGTATATGGTCCACAAAATCTCGACTCGTATATACTTCCTTTTACCGGTAGTAGGACTAACACCTGATCTCCTTCTTGAAATTTCCTGCCCTTCGCTTTCCTGTCGTGGTACCTTACCATCTCTGCCTGGGATGTTCTCAAATTTTCCTTGGCCAAATCTCTGGCCCTAGAGAGTCGCTCTCTAAAAGTTTTCACATATTGTCCCACGTCCACCTTAGGCCTATCCACGGTGAGCTGCTCCTTCAGCGCGCCCACTGGGTTCCTCACGGAGTGTCCGTACACCAGTTGAAATGGGGTGAATCTGAGTGATTCTACTACCGCATCCCTGATGGCGAACAACACGGATGGTAATGCCTCGTCCCAACTACTCCCTTCCTCAGCGCAGTATATCCTCAACAAGCTCTTTAGCGTTCCATGAAAACGCTCCAACGCTCCCTGCGACTGAGGGTGATACGGTGACGAGCGCACTTGCTCTACCCTCCATCCTCTCACAGTTTCCCTAAACAACTTCGACTGGAAGACACTCCCCTGGTCCGTCTGGATAACCTTGGGTATTCCTACCCACGCAATGTAGTTCTGTAGTCTATCCAGAACGGCTCTTGACGTCACTCTTCTCAGGGGAATTGCTTCGGGGAAATGGGTGGCCGTGCACATTATGGTCAGTAAGTACTCGTGGCCTTTTCTGGTCCTTAGCAACGGACCTACACAGTCTATCAAGACTCTCTCAAAAGGCTCGCCAAATGCCGGTATGGGCTTTAAGGGTGCCTTTGGTATGGCTGGAGCCGGTTTACCTGCACGTTGGCACGCCAAACATGTCCTACAATACCTCTTTACCTCCTTCCACACGTTCGGCCAGTAGAAGTGCTCCTGCACCTTATTTAAGGTCTTCTTCACCCCTAAGTGCCCTGCCATGTCTACGGAGTGGGCTAGTTCTAACACAGCCGCCCTAAACTCCTTCGGCACTAACACTTGGTGCTTCTCCAACCATACCTTATCTGCGCCGGCTTTGTCCGGTTGCCACTTCCTCATTAGTACATCATCGTCCAAGTAGTAGTACACGGGGGACTCCGGACATGAGTTTCCCTCTTTTGCCTCCCTGATTAGATCTATAAACTCCTCTTTCTGAGCCCTAATCAGGTCCGCTCGGTTCACACTGAACTTTTCAGGTAGGGTCATCTTCACTTCCTGTCTCCTCGAATCCTCATTCTTCTGAGCTGGATCTTCATCGAACAGCCCAGACATGTCCATGTTGACCTCCTCCCTTGGTGGAGTCGACACTGCTATATCATCTCCAATATCTTCCTCGGCGGCTATGTCCGACTCTGTCACTACACAAGCCGGGTATACGATGACTTGACTGTCCTCTGCCTCATCTTCAAGGATGCTGGCTAGATCTATCTTGTCCGGCGTTCCACTTGTACCGCGGTCCTTCTGGTTCACCTCCGGCACAGCTTTTACTATCAGCTCTGGCAACACCTTGGACCCACACCAGTCGTTCCCCAGGATCACTTGGACTCCTGAAACAGGTATGTTGGGGCACACTCCCAACATCACCTCCGCCGACAAATAATCTGACTTCAACTGGACACCACACACGGGCATGTCACTCTTAGACAACAACCCATGAACCTTTATCCTCCTACTGCCAGCTAACAGTCGATCATTTCTTATTAGGCCTCTCAGAATCAAGCTCTGATTGGCTCCAGTATCCCTGAGGATACTAACCTCCACCTCAGGTTGACCTTCTATGCCGACCCAATCTTTACTAATGAACGGCCTATACCGCTCGTTCATCAAATCTACCTTCTGTGGTTTGTCTTGTTGTACATCAACGTACTTCTTCCGGGGAACACATGTCGTCAGGGTCACGACTCTCTTGCCCTGCCGACAATCTCACATCATGTGACCTGATCTGTTGCACTTGTAGCATCTCATTTGGGAAAAATCTCTCCTATACGCCCCCGAGTGGCTCTGACTCTGCCCACTCGTATTGGAGTTCCTCGGGCGAGATGTACTACTCATACTCTGTGGAGCTTCATTGGACTCTTGTCTCCTCTGCACATTTTTATTTTCCTGCTTACCTCCAGCAGTCGGACTCTGCAACTTTCCTTCCTGGGGCTTAAAACTAGCTAGTCTGCTTGTCTGCCCCCCAAAACTTCTTCCTCCCCAGACTCCACTGGGTCTGCTATTGCTGCATTTCGCCTCGCTTTTCACTCTGTTCTCCCTCAAGCTCATATATGCTTCGGTAATCATATCCGCCCTATCTGCGGCATCTTTCACCTCCTTTATCCCTGCTTCTTGGATCTTGAACTTTGTTTCGGGATGCATCATCTCCAAGAACTTCTCCATGACCATCAGTTGCTTCAGGTCAGCGTAAGATCCAACTCCAGCAGCCTCAATCCACTTCTGGAATCGTCTTTCCAGATCCCTTGCTGTCTCAGCAAACGTACACGCTCCAACCTTCATCATCTCTCTGAAACGCTTTCTATAAGCTTCTGGGGTTAACTGAAACGAGCGCAATATGCTACTCTTTACTGTGGCATAATCCTGGCACTCTTCCAGTGACAATTGGGTGTATGCCTCCCTGACTGCACCGGTCAATCTCAACTGGACCAGCTGGGCCCATTCCTCCTGTGGCCACTCCTTGATGCTGGCAACTTTTTCAAAATGCTCGAAGAAGCTCTCCACCTCTTCGGGAACAAACAAGGAAATGTCGTTCTCCCTAACCCTAACATCTGGTGGGTGTGATACGTGGGTGGTGCTCTCTGGCAACCCATGTTCAATCCTTTGCTCAGCCAAGGTTCTATTCGCTTCTATCTGCATTTGTTTTGTTCTCTCTTTTTCTTTTTCGACCTGGGCTCTTTCTTTTTCGACCTGGGCTTTTTCTTTTTTGACCTGGGCTTTTTCTTTTTCTTTCTCCTGTTCCAACTCCAGTTCTCTTACTCTGGTTTTCTCTTTTTCTATTTCCAGTCTGGTTTTCTCTTTTTCTATTTCCAGTCTGGTTTTCTCTTTTTCCTTCTCGGCTTCATTTTTCATCTAGAGATCCAATTTCATCTTTTCCAGCTGGAACTGTCTCTCCTTGTCCTCTCGTTGTTGCTGCATCTGGAGCTCTAACTGGAATCTCTCCAAGCTCCTATTTCGGCTACTCCTACTACTGCGGCTACTCTTGCTGCTCCTACTCGATCCCTGGGATCTCACTTCATCCTGCCCATCATCCTCCTTTCCACTTTCAGCTCCTTTCTGGGCTCCTTGTTCTGCCACTTCATTTTTGGCTCTTAACTGCCTCAGGATCTCATCCTTCATCCCAGCTACTTTAGATGCTTTCAACCTAATGCCACATTTTTCTGCTATTTGTTTCAATTGATCCTTCGTGCAACCTTCCAAGTCCTCAGGCTTGCCTGACTCCACAAATGCCTGCACTTTATCCATCTTTGTCCTGTGAGTCTTCCCAAGAGAGAGAATATACACCTGCGGTCACACAGTTTATTTCAGCAAGGGTGTACAAATCCACTCTTGGACAGTGTGGGTCTGTCAGTTCACTCTCCCGGACACAGGCCCCCAATTTATTATAGTCTGTGGGTGGGTTGGTTGGCGTCGTTGCTCCTTTACGGACAACCCAACCCACAACTCGGTAGAGTGCTTATACTTCACTGGGAGATCACACTAGGCGCTTCTGGCTCGTGGAGAGGGGCTCAACGTCACACGTTTAGGGAATGCGGCTCCAACACTCAGCCTCGTTGTCACGTGCACACACCCACTCGAGCCGCTGTGACTCCCCACTCTCTCCTTATGTGATATAATCTCCTTAATCCCCTTTAACTTACTAATCTTCCATCCTACCCTGTCCACAGCGATGGTTCTTGGTTCTTTCTCTCTCTCTCTCTTTCTTTACTATTTCCTGGGAAGCCTCACTAGGACAAGGTCAAATACCAGCAAATTTGAATACATTTACTGGACAAAGCACATACACGATACATACACACATATAATAATAATGAATCCTATACTCTATAATATTACAATCAGGTTGCTCTCCAACACCATCAGAACTCTATTATCAGTTTACCAAGTGGTATCCTATCTCCTGATACTATCAACCACCTCAAGTTGATCAAGTCTACATACACTGTTGCACCATCAGCAAGAGAATATATATATGTATCTATAAATGTGTACAAAGAAAATCAGCATTTGAATGCAATAACATATATCAGTATAAATGTTTAATGATACACAACAATGATCAATCGATCACTCTATCAGTCCTAGAACGCATACGTCTATAGGTAATCCAGCCTACGACTGTAACTCTTAAACTTCAGTATAAAACACTCCTTGACATAAGAATGCAGTCACTCACCTCTCACTGCATCTTGCACGCTAATGACAACCAAACACTATCAACTCCCTACAAGTAATCCACCAGAACTTCCCTTCCACCTCTGGAAGTTCACTACCCTGATATCTTCAGGTTCTTCTGGGTTTAACTACCAGGATCCTCTGCAGCTCCTCCAGGCTGCTACCATGAAGTTTTCCTTGAGCAACTATGGTGCTCTACTACTTCTGCTAGGTTCCTCCACAGCTCTCTTGGCTGCTACTCCATGAAGTTTCCTCGAGCAACTATGGTGCTTCACCACCTCTACAGAAGCATGTGACACTCCTCTTCACTGCTTCTCCTCACAGCTCGAGGTCCTCGCCTCCACTACCTTGGAGTCTCATCAACTACTTCATCTGTGCTGGCATCGAAGTTCTCAGCAACTTCTTCCCCCAAAGACAAACCTGCAACCCATCGACACTCCAATAAAAATGTTTCCCCTTTAACACATAAACAAAAATAAGCACACAATATGTTTGCCTCAAACTTCTATCTGTCCTCTACATACAGTGAGAGTGGACTCCCCCGTTTTGGGCGGGTCCATACTCCACCTCGCCCGGCGGCGGTCCTCACTCACGCTGGGAGGGTCCTTCGCCGTCAGGAGCCGGGCTCCCTCAGTTGCCTGCCAGCGCTCAGAGGGGACGGATGTCGCTCCGTGTTCCTCCCTCTCCACTCTCTTATTTCAGGCTTTCTGCCTTATTAAAACATGTCTAACTTATCAATAAACATTGCTACTGTCGCTGGGCACACGACCAACTACAAGCAATCACTATGAACTGGCGTATATCGTGCTTACCACAGATTGTCTGGTCGAGGGCGCTCCTTCCTCTGACGAAGTTGGTCAGGGCGCTGCCACGGCCCACGATAATGCCTCTGGGCGATTTAATAAACACTTCTCATCGCCTGGGACTTGAGACCACACGTCCCCAGCTCGATTCCACAGCTGGTACGTCTGCACACTTCTCTTCTCTTCGAGATATATCACTAGGGGTTCCCTTCTGACGGGAGCTCAACGGAGCGCGGCTTTCCCCTGCGATGTCTGGCACTCAAGTGTGGTCACAGCCCTCCAGAAACGAGCCTCACGCCTCCAGCAAAATGTCCACATCTCCTAGCCAGTCATTTATCTGTTTCCTTCTTCACTGCCCATAATCTTAAATTGTTATATATATCCAAGCAACTATTTTACATATGGGTTATCACCTCAATATTTGCTAGACCTTCTAATCAGGTCAGGCTTGCTAGAATAATTCTCAAAGGGAAGACTCGTTTTTCGGCTACCTGGGAACATAACAATATATATAAACCTGGCCGAATGCGAATGTAACATTGTGTGAAAATTTCAAAGCAATCGGTGAAGAACTTTCGGAGATTTGCGATTTTGAACAAACGAACATTTCCATTTTTATTTATATAGATGTAGCTACAGTGTCTCAGGACTGATGTAAAATCAGGTAATCGGCTGTGCTGTCCCATAACGCCCGCCAGGCGCGGGAAGCAAGCTGAGAGGCATTTGTTTTGACGTCAGAGTGACTGTCTGTGGGTGGACACAGACTGTGTATGTCGTGAGTGACGTCAGAGAGACTGTGGGTGGGCACAGACTGTCTGTGTTGTGATGTGAGGGTGTATGTCATACACATGATCACACATGTAGATGTATATGTATACATAGTGTGTATTGACTGACTCGATATGTAAACCGGTCAGTGTGGAGATTTTTCCCATATAAATGATTGTTGATCTGTCGATTCAATATATATCGTTCAGAGTCAAGATTAATGCCATGTTGCCGCACGTTAATTATATCATTTCACAGGTAGGCAGGCCAGTGTATTTAGGGTAGATCAGAAGACACCCTGAGGTCTGTATGATTATGTATAATTTCTCTAGTGATATATATATACAGTATATGTTTGATTGATACATGAGGGGTTATGGTTATGATTAATATCATTGTTTAGTGTGTACCATTGCCATGAGTTCATTGTATGTCTAGTAATTTGTCAGACCAAGGTCTTGGGTGGTCGGTTGTTACTCTTGTGTCTGAAAATTATGGTGTTGTGTGGTGAGTCAGTAATCGTGATTGCTGACTGATTGCATAGTGATGTCATTAGCATATGGGGTATGCTGATGACATCAGTATGTATGTGTTTTTGGGCAGTGTTGATGTGTTGTATACATTATATTACTGCCCTTGGATCTGCGTTGTTGATTTAAGGAGGTCCCATTCATTAATCAGGGGAATTCACATTATTTAATGAGGGAGCAAGCAATTGTTTGGTAAATCTGCCTGATTATGAGAATTAGTGCCAGCTGTCAGCGTAGCGACGATGTCTTGAGTTAACGTAAAATTGCTCTGCTGAAGTAGTGATTCCACACAGTAAGTTCTTTTCAGATAAGGGGGGAAGGCATTAATGTAGGTATACTTTTGTTGTGGCCAAGCCCTGTGTGTCATTATTGTGGTGGTACAGTAATTACGTGATGCAGAGAGCTGCAACCGTTTGGGAATGTGATATTTATTTTTGTTATGTCACTGTGAGTGTGACCTATGTACCTGAGGTTACTTTGTGTTTCTTTAAGTTGTGTTGACGACTTAAGAATTCATTGAGAGTTAATTAAAGGGGTGATTGACTTTATAAGGGGTGCACATTACTTAATGAGGGAGTTGTTAAGGGAAACAGTGTTAAGCTTGTTGAGATACGTTTCAGGTGCAATTAATTGTCCGTGTGACAACTAAGTGACCACTCCAGCTAATTGTCTGCTTAGGCAGTGCGGAGTAAGACGTATTTATGCATAATTATCGGTCCTGGTGACAGTTAATTAATTGCTCGGGGTTAATTAGGGTAATTAACGCTCATTAAAGTAAAGTTTGACATAGACTATTGAGAAGCTACAAAGATAGTGGTAGGCTTAGTTAACGTAACTCGATTGGGATTTAATTAGTTGTCCGTTTGATATTAGGAATTTCTCACTGAATGCTTGAAGTGGTCAAGTGTGATGTAATTTAAGAGACTTTGAGTTATTGTTAACAAGTTGACTTGTTGTAAGAGACAAGTGTTTGTGATTAACGTAGAGTACTAATGTTGTTTATTGTCTAAGGGAGACAAGTGTTTGTGATTAACGTAGAAGTACTTTGTTGCTGACTGTTGTTGACAGTCAATTAACGTAATTAATCACATAATAAAAAAATTTAATTCATTAAACCAATTTATTTGATTATCTTCTTTGGAGATGAGAGTAAAGTAACTTGGGGATTACTGGAGAAGTGTTTCAGAATACCACCTTGCCTGGCTTTGTTTACATTTGCAACTTCTTGCAGGTAGTTGCAAAGAGTGTTCACATTAGGTTGTGATAGGGGGGAGTCAGTGTTGGAATACCCACCTAGTTACGTGGGTATCTCGCCTGGAGGGCTGGAGGATCCGTTAGGTTGTGATTAGAGTATATTTACTCACTGGAAGGACCGGGAGATATATTGATTGCAAGCTTGTGTCATCAGTGGGCACCATTGTTCAGTTAGTTCATTTAGTCAGCCCGAAGTGTCAGCAAGATGGAGACTGTTGTTATTTCTTGAGGGGCTGTTGAATAGCTCTCTTGCAAGTGCCACTGGATGGACAATAACGTAACGAATCACTCACTGTTGTGTAAACTTAGTGTTGTGAATTATTTGTTTCCAATATTGCGTCGTCAGTGGGCACACCTGTGTTCAGGTTAGTTCAGTACTCAGCCGTGCAGCAATGGACCGGAGTCGTTGCTACTTCATGGTTGATAAGTAGCTGTTGTTAAAGTGGCCTGGATGGACATTAACGTAACGTAAACTCGATGTTGTAGTAGTTTAGTCTCTTGTTAATAAATTGTTTTGTTATAGAAAACTGTCTTTGATGTCAACCCTTCAACCATTCTTTTCCACCCATGTTCTGCTTTATACGATTGTCTAGTAATGTGATTTTTTTTAATAACGGCTGTTCTTGGGAATTTCGAATCTCAATTCATAGCGCCACACATCAAATTAAATTTTGGTGTGAGAACCCGTCGGATACCCTTTATTAGTTTTAACGTTTTAAACTAGGAGGAACTAGCGGCCCAAGTGGACAGGTTTTCACCCATGTCGTGGAAGCCTGGCGGTTTACTCCCGCTTTTCTATTAGGCTCAGCCTTAGAGTAGAAATATCTGCAGTAGGCAGTTCTTTATGTTTAAAGTCCACCTCCTAAGGGAGGTAAGCGTAGAAAAAAAATCTCACATCAACCACAGAGAAGAGAACAACTTAGATTCTGTGACAAATTTTCATTCACCCAGCAGATAACAGCCAACTAGGAATGAAAATATTCTAGATCGGGTCTTCACAAACAATGAAGACATAATCAGGGACAGTACACTCTCAGATACCCATACTCAGATCACAAGCTCATTGAAGTGCAAACTAACATCAATGCTCATAACAGAGCTAAAACAATGATCAAGTGAAAGGAGGTTATTCAATAAATTCTATTTTAATAATAAAAGTATAGACTGGGAGAAAATAAACAGGGGTTCTTACAGACATTCAATGGGAAACTGTTCTAAGAAATCAAAATTTCCCACAAGGAACAGAAAAACTGACTTTCGAACCATATAAAGTCTGTCTGAAACATGTTTCTTTGTTGAAAGCCAGAAAGAGGTCCAACAAAGAAAGAGAATGCAGACAGAACTACATAAAAAGGAAAAAGCAACAGAAATGCATAAGCAGACACGACTTTCCCCTACAATGAAGGAATAATTTAAATAGGGGGCTTTAAGAAATAAAGCAGAAACTGAAGCAATAGTAATCATATCATATTGAAGAAATGTAATTAGAATAGAAAACCATACAAGAGATAAAGAAAAAAACACAAATATTTGTTCACATGTATGAAATCAAAAGCAAAACCATTGTCAGTATTGGACCTATTCTAACACGGGAAGGTTCATATACAGAGGATGACAAAGAAATTAGTGAAATCCTTAAAACACAGTATGAAGACATGTTTAGTACTCCAATAAACAGCATGAAAGTGGAAGATACCGACAACTTCCTTATGTGTGATATCCAAAACCCTGTAAATATAACTGATATCAATACGAGCGTGGCAGATTTTGAAAGGCAAATTGACAACATTCCCATGTACTGAGCCCCGGGTTTAGACTCAAGGAATTGAATATTTATAAATAAATGCAAATTGCCAGTAGCACAGGCAATTTAGTGTGGAAGTGTGGAAGAAGAGCTTGGAAATGGGGGAGATACCAGATGCGCTTAAATCAGCAAACATAGCCCCTCTACACAAGGGAGGGAGCAAAGCATTTGCTAAGAATTACAGACCAATGGCACAAACGTCCCACATAATAAATATTTGAGAGAGTTATCAAGAGTCAGGTCACCAGTTTCATAGAGACCAATAACCTTCACAATCCAGGCCAACATGGATTTAAAGCAGGAAGATCATGCCTCTCGCAGCTACTTGACCACTACGACAAAATCACCAATGCATTAGAAGAAAAACAGAATGAAGATGTGGTATACATGGACTTTACAAAGATATGTGATAAATATGCCCCATAGAGTTATAACCCACAAAATGAGGTCACTGAGAATAACAGGTAAAGTAGGACGGTGGATACTCAATTTTCTGCCAAACAGAACACAAAGAGTAACAGTCAACCAAATAAAATTAAGTCCATGCACAGTTAAAAGCTCTGTACCTCACGGCACAGTCCTTACACAGTTGTACCACTGCTTTTCCTTATTCTCATATCAGATATAGACAAAAATATAAGTCACAGCTTCGTATCATCTTTTGCAGATGACACAAAAATCAGAATGAAAATTACTTACGTGAAAACATTAATAAACTACAAGCAGACATTAATGAAGTTTCCGACTGGGCAGCAGAAAATAACATGATGTTTAATAGTGATTGTTACGGTATCAACAACAATGGATATAGACAAAAATATAAGTCACAGCTTCGTATCATCTTTTGCAGATGACACAAAAATCAGAATGAAAATTACTTACGTGAAAACATTAATAAACTACAAGCAGACATTAATGAAGTTTCCGACTGGGCAGCAGAAAATAACATAATGTTTAATAGTGATTGTTACGGTATCAACAACAATGGAGTGTAGAGTGACGATTTTGGCGCCATCTATGAACCTGCACTCCAACTCCCAGGTATTAGGTGAGACGCAGACAACGCCATCTGTTGGCTGAGGTGTGGCGTCCATGAGTGACTCCTGTTTCATACCTCAGTTAGGAGGTGAGGTCGATGATGATGATCTCTGGTGGGAGTAGGAATGATATCAACGCCATCTAGAAGATGCATCTGATAACATTTCAGTTTCCCGGTGAAGAGTACCATCCTAAGTTCAGCCAGCATACTGTCTGTCTGGCTAATGACTTATGTTCACAGAGGTGACATGTTGAGGCAATTACGCTGTGGAAATCAGTTCAACTTGGGCAGTCCAGAACTACTGACTAGGTCCTGTGAGAGAACAAGTGGTTGCCGTCGGGACAAGCAGTGTATTAGCTCTTTTATTTGTGTAGTGTTGTATGGACTGATGTACCTGGGATTTAGCCAAGAGGAGTTATGAGACGATAGTAGTGTCTGTCTGCTGAGAAGTGCTGCTAGTGTGTTGCTAGAGACTTCTGCCGAGGTGTTAGCTACCCCTGTACGTGATTATGTAAGACCCTTAGTCAGTGTTGCTGAAGCCCTCAGTCAGTGTTACTGGAGAGTGGATGTGGGGTATAGGGACATTGTGACGATATGGTGTAGATTGGCCCCATGTGGATGAAGTGAACTCGCCAGTGACTACCATTAAGAGTGGACGATGTGTACTTGAAGATACTGGACTCGCTGGGATGTGAAGAACACTGCAGATCTATTGTGTCCTGGGTAAAAGCAACACAGTGTACATAAGTGTAGTTATACTTCTATAGATAATATATTGGTGAAGGTTTATTTTTCTTGTTTACCTTCCTTTATTCCTTGCACTATTACTTGTTATCGCCAATTCTTGAGAGCTAACCACTGACTTGGGGTGGGATCATAGAAGAAGGGGCTCTAAAACACATTAAGCACAAGGAACCCAGTTACTGGCTCAAGCAGGCCTTAACAGTGATAAATGCCATATACTCAGTTACGGTAAATGAGGACCTAAAACAAAAAAAAGGTTCAAATTACAATCAAATCGGCCCATAATAGGAAAGCAGCATGTAAAGGATCTGGGAATAATGATGTCAGACGACCTAACATGTAGGGAGCATAACCAAGCAAATATAACGTCAGCTATAAAAATAATAGGATGGATTACGAAAACCTTCAAATCCAGGGATCCTATCACAATGGTTGTATTATTCAAATCACTTGTGCTGTCCCGTCTTGAGTACAGCTCAGTATTCACTTTCCCCTTCAGAGCAGAAGATTCCTGAAATAGAGGGAATACAGAGAACACATACAGCATACATAAACACTATTAAGAACCTAAACTATTAGGTTCGTCTCGAAACTCTCCAAATGTACTCTCAAGAAAGGAGACGAGAGAGTTGTCAAATAATATACAATTGGAAAATACTGGAGGGGCTAGGTTCCACATCTATACAGTAATATAACAACATACGGGAGTGAACGAAATGGAAGGAAATGCAGAGTAGAACCAGTGAAGAGCAGGGGTGCCGTAAGTACACCCGGAGAGCACTATACAAACATCAGAGGTCCATGGTTGTTCAACATCCTCCCAGCGAGTATAATAAATATTGCAAGAACAAATGTGGACATCTTCAAGAGAAAACTGGATAGTTGTCTTCAAGGAGTGCCGGACCAACCGGGCTGTTGTGAATATGTGAGCCTGTAGGCTCCTCCAAACCTGTTGGACCAAGTTCTCTCAGGTCAAGCTTGGGGAGTAGAAGAACTCCCAGAACCCGATCCAGGTACAATCCAATAACCACCCGGTAGCTTTCAGACTAATTCTGTCTGGATTGATTCACTACCTCGGCTGAAAATTATTTAACTACCGCCTCAACTGGCTGAGCAATGTTGGTTCAATGTCAGTGTCCACAATATCATTGTTTATTCACATTAGTCACTGGTTACTCAGATTGGCCAATAAATAGTCACTGTTGTCACTGGCCCCTACTCACAGGCAAAGGTTAATAGATCACTACCTCACTGGTCGTCCAGTTGAATTCTTCAAGCCCCAACGCTGGCTCCTTGAGCAGACCAACCTCTTGGAGTACGACCTACCAACTCTTGACTCGTTGGAACTGCCTCTTGGACTAGACCATTACTCATCCAGATTAATCTCCCATTGTCACATGGGCCTCTTGCACTTAACATCTGTGACCTCAGGCGTGCTGTCGTGCTCTTGACACACAGCTGATCTCTTCAGTAACTTATCAAGATTACACCTTCAACAGGAGGTGGAATGGTAATACTATTCCAATAGTATCCTTCCACCTTCCATAAGCTGCTCCTTGAGTGATCGAAGTGTTGTTGCTCTTCATATTAGGCTCATCTTGCCACAATAGTCGCTATTCAGGCGGAATTTCTGCAGAGCTCTGGTGCGACACTTGTCCTAGACCGCTTCTGGAAGATCAGTGACCTAAGCTCCAATCCCTGAGCCCGGCTCGGTGCCCGCCAATGACGTCACAGTAAGATTATCATTGATTGGTTGTTAGGCTGCCTCTATATTTACTCATACCTTTCCCCCCTCCCCGCTCAGCTCGTTGTTGCCGTGAGGGGGGCTTAGTGGGCAGCTGCCAGAGTGTGATGCTTCTTGGGACAGTCCTCTGTCCTTTTCTAGCCTTGTGCTCCTGCTGCCATCCTCTCCAATTCTGCTGGGCACCTTTTCCTTTTCCTTCTGTTTCGTTTTTCTCCCCCCTCTTCTCCTATCTGCTTGCCATTTCCTGCCGACCTTTTGTTTGTTCTGGTTCTTCCCTTGGACTTCTTCTGTTTTGACACCCAGGTGCTTGAGGACGCATACTCTTGCACCCGTAGAACTGTAGTACCCGACGTTGAGAGCGAGGGGAACCTTTTATTGTCACTCCCCCTTTCGTCACTGACCCCCCTCCCCGCTCAGCTCGTTGTCGCCGTGTGGGGGCTTAGTGGGTGGCTGCCGGAGTGTGATGCTCCTTGGGACAGTCCTCTGTCCTTTTCTAGCCTTGTGCTTCTGCTGCCGTCCTCTCCAATTCTGCTGGGCACCTTTTCCTTTTCCTTCTGTTTCGTTTTTCTCCCCCTCTTCTCCTATCTGCTTGCCGTTTCCTGCCGACCTTTTGCTCGTTCTGGTTCTTCCCTTGGACTTCTTCTATTTTGACGCCCGGGTGCTTGAGGAGGCATACTCTTGCACCCGTAGAACTGTAGTACCCGACGTCGAGAGCGAGGGGAACCTTTTATTGTCAATCCCCCTTTCGTCACTGAACCCGATCTCGACGGACTGTCGGTTTCTTAAGGTGGCGTTTGTGGGGCGTATACTCACGACGCACCCCTAGGAGGCCCCGGCAAGATCGGCGATAGCTTCTTGTTGGGTGTCCTGCCTCTAATTGTGGCTCCATGGTGGGTGTGGGGGCACATTCGTGAATGAATATTCCTTTTCGTAATGATGATGAACCCTGTTTCGGCTGTTTCTGCTTTACATTCTCAGGCTCGTGGGGTGGGCGACCAAGCCCCCGAGTCGGTCCGTGTTGGAAGACCGGGCTCTGTAGCCTCCACTGCATTGGGTCCCGACCTTGCTCCTCCTTTGGCCTCTCTGACTCCTTCCCCTGGCTCCCCTCCCTCCTCTGTGGTTGGGTCGAGCCCCAAGCCCCCAGTGGTGACTACCTCGTCCCCTGGCGCGGCTCCATCTCTAGTTGTAACTACTGCACCTTTTAATCCCTCTCTCTCTGGGGGTTCTCACCGCCGTCCTCGTCACGGCCGCCCTTGCTCGATTCCTTCCAGTTCTGCTACCTATCAAGCCTTGTTTGGTCCCCCTTCGTGGGCCAAATATTTTGATCTCCTCCCTCTTGATTCTGCGCCTCCTGACGATTTCTCCCTCCATCGACATCTCGTTGATTCCGTGGATACCTCCATTACTTTCAACCCCACTCGTCTCGGTACACGTGTCATTGTTGCTCCTTCTCAGGATGCAGCTTCTCGCTTGGCTGCCTTATCCTGCCTTGGCGAGACCCCTGTTTGGGTCTTGAAGAACGCTCAGTTGAATGCCAGTGTTGGCACTATTCTGCTCCCGCCCCATGTTGCGACCGGTGTTCGGGACCTGCGCGACTGCCACGACGATATTCGACATATCCTTGCTGCCCAGGGCCATTCTATTCTCCAGGTGGACACGTTTACTCGTTCCCCTCGTGGTAGTCGCCGTCAACCCCTCCGGGTTGTGAAGATAACCTTTGATGGTAGGACCCTTCCACCCTCTGTCATTCTTGCTGGTGCCAGGTGCTCTGTCCAAGGAGTACATTCCTTCTCCTCGGCTCTGTAACAAGCTGGAGGTTTGGGCATGGTGCCCTCCGCTGCTCCGGGACTGTCTCTCTCTGTCCTTTTGTGTGGTGGCGAAGGTCACTCTAAGTCGGAGTGCACTTCTCCCCAGGCTCGTTGCCTCAACTGCGGTGAGGCCCATCCTACCTTCTCCCGTGCGTGTGTCCATTACAAGCTTGAGGCAGCCGTCCTCAACTTGAAGCACCGGGAGCGTTTATCTTTTCCTGAGGCGAGACGCCAGGTTCGCCGGCTCCCGCCTTATGCTAATATCTCTTATGCTTGCGTGTTGTGCTCTTCTTCTCCTCGTCCTTCCCACCTTCCTCAGACTCACAACCGTTTCCGGGCCTTGGACCCTGATACGCCCACTGCCCCCTCCTCTGTTCCTTTGGGTTCTCTCCCGAAGGATCCACTTCCTGGTCCTCTGTCTGGGGTTCCCCTTCTTTCTACCCGGTCTGTCATGTCTCCTGTGTCTTCTTCCTTGTCTCCCTCCGTTCCTCCTTCCCATCCTTCCCCTCCGTCTCTTGACTCTCCCCGCCGCCTGTCAGTGCGGGCTGATGTCCATCGCTCTCCAAACGGCCGTCATGTGTGCTCTCGTTCAGCTTCTCCTGTTGAGACGCTAGAATCCGTTGCCCAGTGCGTGGTTGCTGGGACACCTGTCTCTTTAAGTCAGAAGCGTAAGCCTGGCTCCTCTCCTTCCTCCTCCCCGGCGAGTAAGAAGGTTTCGCTTTCTTCCTCGGCCCCTACTTCTGCCTCTCTCGCTCCTTCCCCTCCCATTTCGGTGGTTGCGCCCCCTGTTCCTGCTATGGAGGTTTCTTTAGCCCCCGCTTCCCTCTCGGTTGCTGCTCTTGCTGAGGTGCGCTCCCCTCTTTCTACCCCCCCCCCCTCTTCCTCCTCCTCCTCCTCCTCTGGACCCCGCCCGCCCACCTCTGATCTGTTTTCCCGTTTCCTTCCCTCCGTCTTTGCTCAGTTTATCCATGCCCCCTAACCCTGACTTTGCTGACCCTGATCCCGACCCTGATATTCATTAACGTGCTCTGTTGCTCTTTCGCCTTTGTTTCTTCCTTGTTCTCTGTTTTTGTCCTTTCTCTTCTCGTCGTTTTCCATTCTTCAATGGAACGTTCGAGGTTATTACGCCAATTTCCTCGAACTCCAACTTTTGATTTCGCGGTTTTTCGCCCCTTTGTGTCTGTCTCCATGAGCCAATGCTTGGTGCTCGTCCTGGTCGTTTTCGTGGCTGTTCCTTTCTCTCCTCCCCCCCAGCCATTGCTGGGGCTTCTAATTCTTCAGCTCTCTTGATTCGTGCTGATGTTCCCTTTGTTCCTTTACTTTTTCCTTCGCCTCTCCATTGTTCTGCTGCTTGTATCTTTGTGGGGAAATGGTACACAGTTTGTTCCATTTATCTCCCCCTGAGTGTCCCACTTTCTCTTCCTGATTTGAAACACCTTCTAGACTCCTTGCCGGAGCCTGTGCTCCTGCTGGGTGACTTCAATTGTCGTCATTCACTTTGGGGTGACGTTCTGATGAATACCCGGGTCGCCTTCTTGAGCCGTTTCTCCTCTCTTCTTCCCTGTCTCTTCTGAATTCTGGTGAGCCCACTCATTTGGATTCTCGGACTCGCACCTTTTCTTGTCTTGATCTTTCTCTCTGCTTTTCTTCTCTTTACTTAGATTTCACGTGGCAGGTTCTTGATGACCTCCATGGAAGTGATCATTTCCCCATCCTTGTTTCCTTTTTCTCTTTTCGCCCTTCCCTCTCTTTCCCTAGGTGGCAGTTTGCTAAGGCGGACTGGACCCTATTCACCCTCAGTGCTGCTCTCTCTGACCTCTCCCTTCTGCCTCTCTCTCGCGCTCTCCTCCTTTTTCATGACACTGTCTTTAACGCTGCCCTCCACTCTATCCCTCGCTCTTCCTCTCGGGGTCCACGGAAGTGCGTTCAATGGTGGAATGCGGACTGTGCTCGGGCTGTCCGCTGTAAGCGTGCAACCTGGAAGAGGCACCGCCGTAGGCAGACGACCGATTCTTTTCTTTTCTTTCGGAAAGCGAGTGCGGTGGCCCGTAGGGCCATCCGTACGGCTAAACGTGAATGTTGGGCATCTTATGTCTCGACAATTACGTCCGAAACTCCTCTGGCCCAGATCTGGAAGTGTATCCGCAAGATAGCGGGTAAGTTCGTTCCCGATGTTTCACCGGTCCTTCACCTCCATGATACTCTTGTGGCGGACCCGTTGCAGGTCGCTTCTGTACTGGGTTCCCACTTTTCTTCTGTTAGCTCTGGTCTTCATCTTCCCCAATCTCTCCTTCTTCGTAAACCTGTCCTTGAGTCTCGTCCTTTAGATTTCTGCACTCGTCTTCAGCTTCCCTATAATAATCCCTTCTCTCTCTCTGAACTTCGTTCTGCCCTGGCCCTCTGCGGTTCTACGGCGGCGGGCTCTGATGGTATTCATTATGAGATGCTTCGCCATCTCCCTCCGTGCACGTCTCAGTATTTACTGAGTCTGTATAATCGAATCTGGGAGTCGTCGTCAGTCCCTGAGGACTGGCTCGATGCCGTTGTCCTCCCTGTTCGCAAACCGGGGTCTCTGGGTACTTCCCCTAAGGACTTTTGCCCTATTGCTCTCACAAGTTGTGTCTGCAAACTCTTTGAACGTATGGTTAACGTTCGTCTGATGTGGTTCCTGGAACACCATCACCTCCTCTCCCCTTCTCAATTTGGTTTCCGCAAGTGCCGCAGCACGACAGATGTCCTGGTGAACTTGGAGGTCTATATTCGTACTGCTTTTGCTGCGAAGACCTCCGTTGTTGCCGTCCTTTTTGACCTAGAAAAGGCTTACGACACCACTTGGCGATATCATATTCTATCTCAACTTCATTCTTTTGGCCTTCGTGGTCGTCTCCCTCTCTTTCTCCGCAGCTTCCTCTCTCGTCGTTCCTTTCGGGTGCGCCTTGGTACTGCTCTCTCTGCCTCTTTTCAGCAATACGAAGGTGTGCCCCAGGGTAGTGTTCTGAGCACTACTCTTTTTCTGGTTGCCCTCAATGGTCTTCTTTCCTCTCTTCCTTCTGATGTCTTCTCCGCTCTCTATGTCGATGATCTTACCCTTTGCTGTCAGGGTGATGATTCGCCTCTCCTTCAGCGCCGGCTTCAACTTGCAATTGATGCCGTGTCGACTTGGGCCACCGATCATGGCTTCAAGTTCTCTACTTCTAAGACTTGTGCCATGACTTTTACGCGGAAACGGGTCGTTCTTCGTCCCTCTTTGTCACTTTATGGTCATCCCCTTGAATACAAAGATTCCGCGAAGCTTTTGGGGTTATTCCTTGACACTCGTTTGTCTTGGTCTCCCCATATCTCTTACCTCTGTGTTGAGTGCTCTAAGGCCCTTACCCTCCTTCGGGTCTTGTCCCATACTTCTTGGGGGGCAGATAGGCGCACTCTCCTTGCTTTACATTCTTCACTGTCTTCACTATTTTGCGCGGTCCTTACAACATCCTTCCTCTCGCCTCTGTTGTGCTTTAACTTTTACCCCTCCTGCGGTTCCTGTTCCTCTTCACCACCTCCCTCTTTCTGTCCGGTTATCTCGCCTCAAGGATTCTCTTTCCGTTCGTATTTCTAATGTTTCTCCTCGTGTTGTTCCATCTTTGCCCCCATGGAGAGTCCCTCTTCCGCGGTTTTGTACTTCCTTGACCCGTATCACTAAAGCTTTTACCCCTCCTACGGTTCTAAAACACCTTTTCCTTGAGCACTTTTCTTCTCACTCCCGCTCCGTTTCTGTCTTTACCGATGGGTCTAAGTCTGCGGACGGTGTTGGCTACTCTGTTGTTTTTCCTGATCGCACTTATATGTGTCGCTTACCTCCGGAGACTAGCATCTTTACAGTGGAACTTTATGCTATTCTCTATGCTCTTCGTCTCCTGCTTTCTCGTTGTCAGTCTTCCTTTGTAGTTGTTGTTGATTCTCGTAGTGTCCTCATGGCTCTCGGGTCCTTTAATCCGGTTCATCCAGTAGTTGTCGAGATCCAGCATTGGCTGTTTCTTGTTCACAGTAAATTTAAGTCGGTTGAGTTTTGTTGGGTTCCCAGCCATGTTGGTGTGTCTTTAAATGAGCGTGCGGATGCTGCCGCCAAGGAAGCTGTCCGCTCTTGTCCCATCTCTCGTAAAGGTATTCCATATTCCGACTTTTACCCGGTTATCCATTCCTCCGTCCTTTCCCGTTGGCAGGCTTCTTGGTTGTCTGTTACTGGTAACAAACTACGTTCTCTTAAATGTTGTGTTTCCTCGTGGCCGTCCTCCTACCACTGTAACCGGCGATGGGAAACAGCTCTGGCGGGGTTGCGTATTGGCCATACTCGCTTAACCCATGGTCACTTGATGGAGCGCCGCCCTGCTCCTTATTGTCCTAGTTGCATTGTCCCTCTTACGGTCATGCATGTCCTTCTTGAATGTCCTGACTTCCAGGACAAGCGTGTGTCTTGCTTTCCGACCGTCCCCCGCGGTCACTTGTCCCTCAATAGAATTCTTGGTGACTCGGATACTTTTGATATCGTTTGCCTTATGCGTTTTTGTTCTCGTATTGGCATCCTTGGTGATATTTAGCGCCCTTTGATTATTCTGCGCATTTGATGGTGCTACATAGCCTTCCCGGTTTGGTGCCTTCTTTTGGTAATTACTTACTTACTCATACCTTTCATTATACGACTCTGAGGCTGGCATTGCTGCGTCGCGGGAGTTGCCGGTTGTGTGGCCTGCCACCTGGCACCATCTTCGCCCTGGTTTTGTCCGCATTCCTACATTAACCTAAATTCGCCCTAAAATAGCGATGAAGGCACTTTCCTTGGTAAGCATTGTTTATGGCGTCTACGATGTTGTTAGGTGGGATAAATGACTATTGAACCAGGCGAGGACTGCATTTAGACGGCGATTGTAACAACCCACCTTACCTGTCTAGTCCCATGCAGAAAAAACGTATATATTTATGAGCTGTAACTTTTCTACATAGATGCCATTTCTAACGTTGGTAACGAAAACATAAAAATCGCGACCTATTAGTTAAGAGATGTGGATGCATTCTACAGTGCACGGGAAGGGAGGGTAATGTGTAAACAGGAGCGTATTTACCTGTATATGGGCGTGCCGACCTCGCCGTAGTAGAAGAGGACGAGGTGGGTGGCGTCAGAGGCGACGGGCGGCGTCATGTTGCAGGGGAGCAGCACCCGGCCGCCAACCACCGCCCGCACCGCCGTCAGTGGACCTGGGGGCACCCACCGTTTAGTACACATCACTGGCTCAAATATTTGATATGCTGGTGATGACCATTAATGATGTAAGGTTAATGCTTGCCTAGGACTGTATTTAACCTGCATTATTGATGGCAGTATTAAGTGAATCATGCTTTCTTAGGACTATATTTAACCAGCATTACTCATAAGAATAAAGGTAACTGCAGAAGGCCTATTGGCCCATACAAGGCTGCTCCTATTTATAACCACACTCTCATTCATATAAATGTCTAACCTACGCTTGAAACCATCAAGGGTCTCGTCCAATGAAGTGGTAGAGGTACTTGAAATCTAGGTAGAAAATATAAATTTAATTATTTTAATATACAAGCCGCCAGATGCAACAGTTAAGGAATTCACTGAACAAATCCACAAAATAGAGAATATCCTTGATAACCTATCGGGGCTGGCCGGCCGAGCGGACAGCACGCTGGACACGTGATCCTGTGGTCCCGGGTTCGATCCCGGGCGCCGGCGAGAAACGATGGGCAGAGTTTTTCACCCTATGCCCCTGTTACCTAGCAGTAAATAGGTACCTGGGTGTTAGTCAGCTATCACGGGCTGCTTCCTGGGGGTGGAGGCCTGGTCGAGGACCAGGCCGCGGGGGACACTAAAGCCCCGTAATCAACTCAAGATAACCTCAAGGTAACCTAGCAAACCCAGTACCAGATATTATCTTTCTTGGAGACTTCAATCTACCCAGTTTAAAATAGAAAATAGTAAACAATAACATTATTGCAGGGAATCAACCTGGAAATAAACAATCACAGGTCAGAGAACTACTGAGATTCTGTGACAAATTCTCACTCAGTCAGCAGATTACAGAACTAGGAACGAAAACACGCTGAACCTGATATTCATGAACAATGATGAGCTAATCAGAGACATTACTCTCTCAGACACTACGTACTCGTACCACAAGCTTATTGAAGTGCAAACTAACATTAATAACAGTAGTAGGCCCAAGAGAAACAACAAGCGAGAAGGGTTATTCAATAAATTCAATTTTAATAATAAAAGGATAGACTGGGAGAAAATAAACAGGGAACTTACAAACATTCAATGGGAAAATGTTCTAAGAAATAAAAATCCTACAAAAGGAATAGAAAAACTAACTTCTGAAGCATATGAAGTCTGTCTAAAACATGTTCCTTTGAGGAAAACAAGAAAGAAGTCCAATGAAGAAAGAGAACGCAGACGACATTTCAAAAGAAAGAAAAAATTAACGGAAATGCTTAAGCAGACACGACTCTCCGTACAAAGAAGGAATAATTTAAACAGGGAGATTGAAGAAATCGAACAGAGACTGAAGGATTCATATCAGACTGAAGAAAGGCAACTAGAACAGAAAGCAATTCAAGAAATAAAGAAAAAACTAAATATTTCTTCACATATGCTAAATCGAAAGCTAAAACCACTGCCAGTATTGGACCTATTCGTATTAGTGAAGGTTCATACACTGAGGACGACAAAGAAATTAGCGAAATCCTAAAAAAGCAGTATGAGGACATGTTTAGCACTCCGATACACAGCATGAAAGTGGAAGATCCGGACAACTTCTTTATGCGTGATATCCAAACACTTGTAAATATCACTGATATCAACACGAGCGTAGCAGATTTTGAAAGAGAAAATGACAATAGGCCCATGCACTTGGCCCCGGGTCCAGACTCAAAGAATTCAATATTTATAAAGAAATGCAAAGTGCCAGTTGCACAGGCACTCAGTATAGTGTGGAGGAAGAGGTTGGACACGGGGGAGATACCAGATGCGCTGAAAGCAGCGGACATAGCCCCTCTACACAAGGGAGGGAGCAAGGCATTGGCAAAGAATTATAGACCAGTTGCACTAACCCCCCACATAATAAAAGTATTTGAGAGAATGATCAGGAATCAAGTCACTAGATTCATGGAAACCTATGATCTCCACAATCCAGGCCAACATGGATTCAAAGCGGGAAGATCATGCTTCTCACAGCTACTTGACCATTACAACAAAATCACTTAGGGATTTTTGGAAAAACAGAATGCAGATGTTGTATACATAGACTTTGAAAAGGCATTCAACAAATGTGACCATGGAGTGATAGCACACAAGATGAGGTCAATGGGTATAACTGGTAAAGTGGGACGCTGGATACTCAATTTACTGTCGAACAGAACACAATGGGTAACAGTCAATCAAATAAAATCGAGTCCGAGCACAGTTAAAAACTCTGTACCTCAAGGTACATTCCTTGCACCACTGTTGTTCCTTATTCTCATATCAGATATAGACAAAAATACAAGTCACAGGGTCGTTTCATCCTTTGCAGATGATACAAAAATCAGCATGAAAAAAACCTCTGCTGAAGACATTGAAAAACTACAAACAGATATTAACAAAGTTTTCGACTGAGCAGCAGAGAATAACATGATGTTTAACAGTGATAAATTCCAGGTACTCAGATACGGCAAAAATGAGGATCTGAAACATAATACAGGGTACAAAACACAATCGAATCTGCCCTTAGTAGGAACACAGCATGTCAAGGATTTGGGAATAATGGTGTCTGACGATCTAACGTTTAGGGAGCATAACCAAGCAAATATTGCATCAGCCAGAAAAATGATAGGATGGATTATGAGAACTTTCAAATCCAGAGATCCCATTACAATGGTTGTACTCTTCAAACACTTGTGTTGTCCAGTCTTGAGTACTGCTCAGTACTCACTTCCCCCTTTAGAGCAGGAGAGATTGCTGAAATAGACAGAATACAGAGAACTTATACGGCATGCATAGATGAGATAAAGCACCTAAATTATTGGGATCTTCTCAAAGCCCTCCAAATGTACTCACTAGAAAGGAGACGAGAGAGATACCAAATAATACACACATGGATGTGGGAGGATGGTCTCTCAAGATTATCCCACAGCTGACTTGATTGGCTCATTGCAGTGCACAGTGCACCGATCTCGTGCACAGTGCACCGATCTCGTGCACAGTGCACCGATCTCGTGCACAAGCCCTATCTCTATTAACCCTGAATAGTAAACTGTCATGTTGGGTATTTCCAGGATGCCCACTTAACCAGGAATACGTTTATAATATGGAGGCCGCCGTATGTCCAGGCAGGAAGTAGATACAGGGAAGTTAAGCATCCATGCCATAGGGTCAGAGAGTATGGCTGGTGCAAAGCGTGAGAGAGAGAGGGGACGCCAGCGAGGCAACAGATCTGTCTCCTGAGGTCTATTCACTTGAGGAAGTTCGTAGCTAGTGGACGTGTCCTGTTCTGTCTATTGGCCAATAGACTGAACACCGTTCATTCCTCACCGTCAAGTTAAACTCAGTGTCTTTTCGATATACCAACGCTCGCCCGGAATCGCGATGGTGACTATATTGTTTAGAAGCCTAGTGACAAATCACCAGAGCGAAACAGACTGGTATCAGGTAAACCCTGGTGACAATTTGAAATCGTTGTGAGTGACCTAGAGTGAACTAAGGAGTGCCGCTGCCTAAGTAACCTGTGTTACCACAGTGCATAGCATGGTACCATATAACCTGCAGCCGCCAGCCACCACTGTCCAGAGCGTGTAGCTAGCCTCGAGCCGCCATCCGCCCTGCCTCACTGTACCACATGACGTCACCAGCCTTACTCACCGCCAGTGCCATCAAGTATGTCTGTTAGACATACAGCGCGCCCTCCTGCGAGTACCCTCCATGTCAAGTGCGGTTTGTGGGAAAGCCTGTCGCCAATGGTCTCACATCAGAATTAGCAAACCCAGCTGTCAGGCCATCTACGAGTTCTTGCATAAATGTGCCTGAGTGATTGAGTGAATAAGAGAGGTACCCTACCTGTAAGTACAAGATCTTGTTATTGTATTATTGTGTCTGTCTGTGTTGATCTGAGGGATCAACCACAGTTCTCACCCTCTTATACCTGACACAGGTATAGGTGGAGACCTAGACACCCGACGGTGTATGCGTGTTTATCTGTGTGGTATCATGACATTACACTCGTCTGTGAATGTGAGCTTCACATACACCACACATTTAGTATTGTGTGATATTATTATTGTGCATGTTATTTGTTATACTCAAATTGTATGTCGGTTGAGACATAACCAATCACAGGCGAGTAGGCCTCTGATGTCATGCCAGACAGAGGAGCACCAGCCGTGCTTGCAGCAGGCTCAGTATTCTCACAGACTCAGAGTAGGTGGACCTTGGCTGGCCAGTTATACACCTTGTTGTCTTAATCAATAAAACTACAGAAGTGCCTACTGTGTATAACATTCAACCCAGCAAGGCAACGAATACTGGTAGCAGCAGTGGGATACAGAATTACTTTTTCTACAATGAAAATTCAAGTACCCACATCGCCACATGTTCCAGCCGCCACCGCCGCCATCCTGCCACCCACGCATCAAATATTGTGCCAGTCCGGGGTCCTGCCATCAACCACTACTCCAGGCCAACGTCTCAGAAGTAGGGGTCAATATCTTCCTGCGAGAATGCTAATTCATCAGTGAGGAGAAAGGAAGATTCCCGCGCCAGCCATTTTGAATCTCGTGCCACGTGGGAACCTCCGCCACCCACCACCACCACCTTCACCAACGCCAACAGCATCAAGTCTTGTGAGTGTTTCAAGCTACTGCAATCGTCGTCAGTCATCGTCGCAAGTGTCAACTGATCATTGTGTGTGTTGTATTGTCATTTAAGAGGAATTGGTGGAAAAAAAAGACCAACCGTCTGACTAGCGTCGCCAGCTCCCACTCGCACCGCCACATTGCCTCCTCTCACCATCGCTACAGCCTTCTGCTACACCACTCTGCTGTGAACTCCTGCCTAGCAAATCATGCTTCCTCCACCGCCATCGACGCAATATCGTCGTCTCAGAGTTTATCTTCGCGCTCCCAACATCATTCTAGTCTGGGGTCTCCCAAGGTTCGCGCCACTGCCGCTAGGAGCGCTGCCGTCGCACCAGATTGTAAACAAACCGTGCATGTGCCTCTTCACACGCCTCGTCGCCGTTTTTCGTGTTGGCCACTGTTATATTGCAAATCCTGCAGCCCTGAGTTAAGTAATTAAGAGCTAAGATATCGTGTGCTATGTTTTAATGAGGTTTAACGTAAATATATCCACAATATCTTATGAATTAACCATTCAGTGACTTGAATTTCATTGTGCATTAATTGTGTTGATAGTGTTATTAGCAAATTCAAAGTCAAGAGAAGTAAGAAATTCTTGTTTTAGTAGCAGTTAAGGATTTGTACAATATAATTCTTTTTAATTCCTCCAGGCCTAAAATTGAAATTTATTCCTACAACATTTCATATTATAATTTTTACCATTGCAGTTATATACATTCTTGTGTCCAGTTTATGTGCTACATACATATTTCTTGCATTGCCACTTGTTGTGTTGAATCATTTTAATGAAATTTTGCAATTTCACTTTCCAGTATTTTTATTCTAAATTGCTGTGCTTAGCCTGGTTTAATTAATTTACATGCTTCTAATTCCAGCCATTTTCATGAAAGATTGCTAATTTAATTTACAATTTTGCTTGTTCATAATTATTTGTTGCCTAGCCCAATTTAATAATTTTATTTCTGCCATTTTCTTACTTTAGCCAAGTTGATATTTTTTGAGTGTTTATTTTTGTGTATACCATTTCTGATGCCTTGTGCATTTAAGTATAATCTGCGTTCAAACATTACTTCCATGGCTGTGACAATGCCTACCACTGTTCAAACCCCTTCAGACTGTCGGAAAATCCGACACCATTTAATAATAATATCATACAGACAGATAAGAGCTGTGTTGTATAAACAAGTTACCCATAGAAAATGTAACCTGTAGTGGAATTACCGTCTATAGAAAACGGGATATCATCACCACATACTATTATATTCTCCACCTATTATGGTGGAAATTATTCTTAAATACATTAGTCTTTGGACTTTACCATCATAAAAACATCTTATATAAATTAACTTAATTATCAATATTAAAGTAGAGTAAATGTGACCCTTCTATCACTTTCCGTCATCTGGACAATGTAAGCCAGGCGTCAGGAGGAAGGAGGGCAGCCATTGTTTATATTGAGACCAGAGGCTCACACGGGAGCAAATTCGGCTCCTGTTAATTTTACTTGGACGTAGTGTTATGGAAACCAAGGGTGTACCATTATCACACGCTGTCAACAAATTCAAGTTAAGTGTTCTTTCCGAAACCCAGTATCTTTCATTTATGGCCATTAATGTCATTATATAGGGTGACCCGGTTAGAGCACGTGGAAGCCTCAAACTAAAGGTAATTAAGCCAGGTCTTCATGTTCCATGTACAGTTTTCTCTGAAATACTTGTCATATATAGAATCTGGCTTCACAGCTAGCGCACTTTTGACAGGTCAAGACGAGGAAGCAAGATTTTGTGCACCAGTTACTGGGTGATGGAAGCTACCTCAAAGAGGATAATTTGGTGTCTACACCCTAGTTATACCTGGTGGACTAACCTGCTGTACTATAAGATAAGGAACCTTTTCAATGTATGTAGTCTAATTCTGTAGTTTGATTGGCTGCATATATATACTAATAAACCCCCCCTAATGTGTAGAGGATCGATTTGTGAGATTGAGATTATTGCAGAAATACAGTCCACTTATCATTATACAAATTGCTATCGAAGTATATAAATTAACGTAAATATAAATTCATATAAATTAAATAAATATAAATCTCACAGGTCGGTTCCCACATTATTTGGTCATCTTCGAACCGGATGACGGATTATTTGATCCTTTGAACCCACATTTGGTCATCTTAGTACCGGATGAACCAGTTAAACAGTGGATTCATTAAATAAACTAGTGCAGTGTGATTTAAACAAAGCCAGTCAAGACGGCGGCGTTGCCTCAAGCCAGTTCACGAGCCCCCCTCAACTGAGTTCAGCTTCGTCAGCGGTTTCATGTACACCACCAGATTTGGTGGCGTGTTATTCTGTGAAATGACAGCGCTAATATAGAAGCCAGCCAAATTAGTGACTGTGTCGCGAGATTGTTCACGGATTTCGTGGTGTTACATTTCGCGAGAGATTATCTACGAATTTTGTGGAGTTTATTTCGCGAGGTCACTAATAATATTTAATACTTCTTGATAATATTAGAAGTTTCATAGAGGCTAATTAAGAAGCTATGGAACATGTTTGTTCTGCCATGAGAAACATTCAATGTACCACTGCCCAAATTTTCCTGATAGTGACGCCCGTGTTGAACGACTCAAAGATTTGCAACATTGCACGAGGTGCCTCAGGAAACATAACATCAACGACTGTGATACCCAATTACACACCTGTAATAGGTGTAACAAAGATCAGCACCATGCAGCATTGTGCAGAGACACCAAAACAACGTCTCCAAACCCCAAGGTGGAAGATAGCATTCCCACCTCAGTACAGTACTGCAAGGTGCAACCAACAAAGAGTGTCCAATCGGCGAAGTCTAAAGGTAATACGACTTTGCCTACTGCCCAAATTACCATCCTGAATAAGAGGGCCAAGGTCCATACCCGAGGGTTGTTTGACCAAGGATCCCAGAGAACATATATCACTAAAAAGTTGGCAGATGAACTACAATTAAGGCCTGAAGCCCAGATGTCATTCAACATCTCAGGGTTTGTAACAGATGCAGGACCTCAAGTCTACCAGGTGGAACAACCATCAGTACGCTTAGGCAGGTACATCTGTCGAGTACAAGCCATTGTGGTGGACAAAATACCAGTAGACCTACAAGTTCAAGGTCTGAGAGCAACAGCCAAATTCCTGAGAAATAGAGGAATAAAATTGGCAGATAATATTAAGTCTGATCACCTCACTGACTTCGGTCTCCTTGTAGGGACAGACTATTGTCATCGATTCATCGGTAGCCCTACTAAATATCAGGGTATAACCATGTTAAACTCTGCAGGAGGTAAATTACTCTCAGGCCCAGTATCAAGCCTGAGGAGACCTATGCCTGCAGATAAACAATACCAATAGAAATCTAAATTTGTCAGCTGATTATATTTCTCCAGTAGCATTATACTAAGGAGATTACAGCTGACTATACCAACAGAGGTTGATGTTAGTATCATCATTTGAAGCTGAAGATGAGTTCATGAGGCCTCAGTGGCAAATCAGTGAGCAGTAGCCTAAAACAGCTACAAGTCACTGCGACCAATGTCACTGAACCCACTGCAGTCTCAGAACCATACTTTACTTTAATGATGAGCTATTCAATCTTCTGAATCAATTAACTAAATTAAACCCCAATAAATCTGATGACTGATTTGATACATTTATTATTTAATCAAGATGTATTCCATGGGCCTCAGTGTTTATATATCAGTGACCAGTTACCTGAAGAAACTTCAAGTTATATCTAATGTCACTGATCTCACTGCAGTCCCTGAATCATACTTGACTGTAGTACTTGATCACATTCAGTCTTCTGAGTTAAATAATATGTAATAAGGCTTGAATATTAGCCTTTCAAGAGTTGACAGGGAAATGAAATCGCATTAGACTTCTAACCCCTGCAACTCTAGTACGGGACATCCGTCCTGTACGAACAGACACACAAATGTGTGATTACTAACTACTAACATCAAATTAATCAAATAATTCGAAGGAGGAGTATCGGTGTTCGTCTGTTCTAATTAGGACTTCGACCCGTGAGCAGCCCCTGGGGAATTATGTCGGAAAATCCGACACCATTTAATAATAATATCATACAGACAGATAAGAGCTGTGTTGTATAAACAAGTTACCCATAGAAAATGTAACCTGTAGTGGAATTACCGTCTATAGAAAACGGGATATCATCACCACATACTATTATATTCTCCACCTATTATGGTGGAAATTATTCTTAAATACATTAGTCTTTGGACTTTACCATCATAAAAACATCTTATATAAATTAACTTAATTATCAATATTAAAGTAGAGTAAATGTGACCCTTCTATCACTTTCCGTCATCTGGACAATGTAAGCCAGGCGTCAGGAGGAAGGAGGGCAGCCATTGTTTATATTGAGACCAGAGGCTCACACGGGAGCAAATTCGGCTCCTGTTAATTTTACTTGGACGTAGTGTTATGGAAACCAAGGGTGTACCATTATCACACGCTGTCAACAAATTCAAGTTAAGTGTTCTTTCCGAAACCCAGTATCTTTCATTTATGGCCATTAATGTCATTATATAGGGTGACCCGGTTAGAGCACGTGGAAGCCTCAAACTAAAGGTAATTAAGCCAGGTCTTCATGTTCCATGTACAGTTTTCTCTGAAATACTTGTCATATATAGAATCTGGCTTCACAGCTAGCGCACTTTTGACAGGTCAAGACGAGGAAGCAAGATTTTGTGCACCAGTTACTGGGTGATGGAAGCTACCTCAAAGAGGATAATTTGGTGTCTACACCCTAGTTATACCTGGTGGACTAACCTGCTGTACTATAAGATAAGGAACCTTTTCAATGTATGTAGTCTAATTCTGTAGTTTGATTGGCTGCATATATATACTAATAAACCCCCCCTAATGTGTAGAGGATCGATTTGTGAGATTGAGATTATTGCAGAAATACAGTCCACTTATCATTATACAAATTGCTATCGAAGTATATAAATTAACGTAAATATAAATTCATATAAATTAAATAAATATAAATCTCACAGGTCGGTTCCCACACAGACTCAATGGGAACAGTTGCTCGTCCCAATGTCCACAGGTCAGCTCAGGAAATGGCTATTCCTCTTTTTGCTGGTGAATCCCACTTATTAGAGTCATGGTTTAGTAAGGTTGAAGCGAAAACAGTTGCACGTTTTTCTAAGCCTACTGATGCCGAGTACTTGGCAATTGCACGGTCAGCTGAGGACACAACCAAAGGTGATGCACATTTTGTTGTTGATATGAGAGCCATTGTTAGCCTCCAGTCTTGGTCTGAATTTAAGGATTTCTTTCGCCGGCGCTTTGTTAACAAAGGATACCTCGACCCGTGTAGGTTAGTCAAAAAAATTGCCAATGCCACCATGCAGCCTGGTGAATCGTTTAATGCGTTTACTAGCCGTATCGATCAATATCTGTATGCCTTAGTGTCTGCTATGATTAGTTCATCTTGAGTAGGTAAAGACAATAATCTGTCCCCTGAGGCTATGGCCAAGATGATAGCATTCGGAACTTTAATGCATTTTGCCCCAGAGCATACTAAACCGATCATTAAGCAACAAAATTTTGGAACTAAACATGAAATTGGTGAAGTGTTTGAGGCTATTAACAATGCCGCCAATAAACTAGCTCCCCGAAGTGCTCAACTGTTGTCACCCTCTGATGCTGTAAATGTAGTAACAAGCTCTCAGCATCCTCCCACAAACTCTCGGTCGCAGAACCGTACACATGGTCGTAGCCCCCAGTCAAATTCGCCTCCTCATAAGTTGCCGAGACGCCATAGTCCACAACCATCCACTCCCCTCATGTTGGCATTGTGGTAAGAGTAACCACCTCGCAAGGGACTGTTGGTCCGCCCCTAGATCATCACCCCCTAGACAATTCTCTCGGTCCCCTCGTCAATCTAATCATTCTCGGCTCCCATATTGCAAGTACCATAAACAAGTTGGTCACCACACTGCGGATTGTAGAGCTAGGCAAAGGACATCCTCACCTCGTAACTCCCACGGTCAGTCTTGGCGAGGCGCACAGCGTCCAAGACATTATCAGAACTCGCGTAATTACAACTCCCGGCCCAGCTATAATGCAACTTATTTATTTATTTATTTATTTATTTATTTATTTATTTATTTATATACAAGAAGGTACATTGGGTTTGTGAGAATACATAGCATAGTACAGTATTTACAATCTTGTAAAGCCACTAGTACGCGCAGCATTTCGGGCTGGTCCTTAATCTAACAGATAATTTTAAGTAGGTAAATTCTATCAGAATTAATAAAATGATAACAAATACATTGGAAGAAAAAATGAGATGAGAGAGATTAGTAAGTATATTAAAGCACATTGGTATATTAAAGCTCTGATTGATTACATTGACAGCTTGATTGGTAATTTAAACAAGATTAATAGACACCATACAGCAGATTGACAGCACATATAAGAAGACAGCAATGATCACAATGATAAAGATGTTCAGATTGGGTACATAAAGATTGGGTAGCAATAGATACAGTGCAATTTTAAAGCAAAAGGTAAAAAACTATGAAGATGAAATTAGGTACTTTTTAGTATCGTTTTTGAATGATGCAAAAGTTGGACAGCTTTTCAATTCAATAGGAAGTGAGTTCCATAGACTGGGTCCCTTTATTTGCATAGAATGTTTACACAAATTAAGTTTGACTCTGGGGATATCAAAGAGATATTTATTTCTGGTGTGGTGATAATGGGTCCTATTACATCTGTCCAGGGAGAGTTTCAGAGCAGGATTTGCATTTAAGAACAGGGTTTTGTAAATGTAGTTGACACAAGAGAATTTGTGGAGTGAGATTATGTTTAGCATGTTTAGGGAGTTAAACAACGGGGCTGAGTGTTGTCTGAAAGCAGAATTTGTTATTATTCTGATAGCAGATATTTTCTGGGTGATGATGGACTTGAAGTGGTTTGCAGTGGTTGATCCCAATGCATAGATACCATAATTAAGATAGGGATAGATTAGTGCATAATATAGAGAGATGAGAGCAGAGTTAGGTACATAATATCTGATTTTGGAGAGTATACCAACTGTTTTAGAGACTTTCTTAGTTATGTGTTGTATGTGGGTACTGAAGTTGAGTCTCTTGTCTAGGAATAGGCCGAGAAACTTTCCATCATTTTTATTGCTAATGTTTACATTTTCTATCTGAAGCTGAATTGCATTTGTAGATTTGCTTCCAAATAAGATGTAGTAGGTCTTTTCTATGTTAAGTGTTAGTTTGTTGGTTGACATCCATAAGTGGACATTTTTTAGTTCATTATTAACAACATTATTTAGTGTATGTGGGTTGGGGTTGGAGTAGATGTGGGTAGTATCACCAGCAAACAAAATAGGTTTCAGAATGTTAGAGACATTAGGCAGATCATTGATGTATATAAGAAATAGGAGAGGTCCCAAAATGCTGCCCTGTGGCACTCCAACGGTTATTGGTAGAGTGGGAGAGGTTATATTATTGATGGCTACACATTGGTGTCTATCACTAAGATAGGATTGGATATAGTCCAGTGTATGGCCTCGGATTCCATAATGATGGAGTTTACGTAAGAGGTAATTGTGATTAACAGTATCAAAGGGCTTTCTCATGTCAATGAAGAGTCCAATCGGAAACTCATTTTTGTCAAGGGCTGAGTAAATTATATGAAGGAGACTAATAATTGCATCGTTGGTACTCTTTTTGGGAGCGGAAGCCAAACTGACAGGGGCTAAGAATGTCAAGTTTTACGATATAGGAGTAGAGCTGTTTGTAGATAATTTTTTCAAATAGTTTTGATAGTATGGGTAGGTTTGATATTGGTCTATAATTGTTTATGTCTGCCGGATTACCTCCTTTATGAACTGGCGTTACTCTTGCTTTTTTAAGGATATCAGGGAAGGTATGGCACTCAAGGGATTTGTTGAACAGCAGAGCTATAGGTGGCGCAAGGATTTGGGAGGCGCTCTTGTATACAATGGATGGGATTTCACCGATGTTCCCAACTTTGGTTTTTAGTGAGTGTATGATGGACACAACATCTGTCGGGCTGACTGGTGAAAGGAGAAGAGAGTTTGGATAGCTGCCTGAGAGATATGTGTCTGAGTCTGTGGGATTTTACTGGCAAGGTTAGCACCAACCGATGAAAAGAAGCTATTAAATTCATTCGCCATTTCTAAATCAGATGACGGTGTAAGGCCATCCTTAGAGAGTGTTAACTGGTTGTGGGAGTGTTGTTTAGTTCCTAGGATATTAGAGATGGTTTTCCATGTGCTTTTCATGTTGCCTTTTGCTTCTTTGAATCTAGTCTCATAATATGAAAGTTTAGCTTTTCTTATGATACTGGTAAGCACTGATGAGTACCTCTTAACTGCTTCCTTTGTAACTAGGCCAATCCTAAATTTCTCTTCTTATTCATGTTTTTTGTTGATTGATTTGATTATGCCACTTGTGAGCCACGGGTTATTTTTTCTTTTATCAGTTACTTGTTTGGTAAGGAGGGGACAGTGAGTGTTGTAGGGGCTTAGAGTTTTGGAGAGAAAGAGGTTAGTTAATGAATTTATATCCTGTATATTATTAAATTCAGATTCCCAGTTAATATTGAGAAGTGCATTAGAAAGATTGCCTAAAGCTGATTCACTGTGTAGCCTGAATGAGAGTTTCTTGCTTTCTGGTGGTGCTGTGTCCATGTTTGCTATGAGGAAGGTAGGATAGTGGTCAGTTGTTCTGTCATAGATTACCCCAGATGTAAGGGGAGCTGTTATATTAGTCCATAAGTGATCCAGGATAGTGGTAGATGTTTGAGTGACTCGGGTGGTCTTGGTGATTGTGGGGATTAGCATACAGGAGTGCATGCTGTTACGGAAATAGTCAACTTGAGGGTTTTTTGAAGACCCAGGTCAATATTGAAATCACCTCCCAGAATGATGTTATTTTTGTTGAGATTGTGTTTTATGATAAGATTCCTGACGTTATCTGAGAATGAAGCTATGTTGGTATTTATATGTTGTAGAACATCGAATTATAATACTCGGTCACAGAATGCTGGAGTTCAGAATGTTCACTCCATGTCGTCGGGAAACCCCAAGGCCATCCTCTAACCAATTCAAGGTAGCCAATCCTAGTGCCCTCCCTGTGTATTCAGTAGCTACCCAAAATAGATTTGGTCACTTGACAGAGGAGGACACTGACTCTAGACCAGTTGTAGATGTTGACGAAGCCACAGTGAATTTGACCCAGACAAGATGCAGATATCCCAGACAACATAAGTCACAAGTAGTAACTTGTCCAGTCTCAAGTGATGGTCCCCTTGTCTCAGCCATTGTCCATGGCAGAGTTTTAAAAGTTTTTCTTGACTCAGGTGCAAAGGTTAATATTGACAAGCCCTCAGCTCTTAGAGACATTGAAAGTAAGCACCCTACTACGACAAAGAAGTGCTCCATACCTTTTCTAAGTGGTGTTTCAGGAAATAAAGTAAAAGTTCAGGATGAAATTGGCTTCCCACTCCAGTTAGATGATGTCACATTGTCTATAATATGTTTAGTTGTTGACGTTATTCATTTTCCTGGAGACATTCTCTTAGGTCTGTACACCATGATTAATGAAAATATTGCATTGTTTCCCCATCGTTGGAACATTAGTATCAAAGACCAGGTCATACCCTTGTGTAGTATGTATCGACAGGGCCATGAGATCAACCTTCAATCAGACTGGGCCATGAGATCAACCTTCAATCAGACTAGGTTAATTTTGTTGACACCCACCTTGCTAGCGTAGGTTTGTCAGATCATTGTCGTGGTAGCATACCCGAGAAAACGGGCACTCGATTGAAGTATCGTAGTTGTGCAGTTGTTAAGGAGAGTGAGTATCGGGACTTTCTGGAAGGGGACGCCCTAACGGATTCTTGTTGTCTCGCTCGCCTGGCAGCTTCCATCTCTGAAGTCAGTAGTTCCACGGCTACTGACACTGTGCTGCACTCTCATTCTCTCACCAGAATAAGAGTTAAGGTTCAGGGAGTGCCTGAGTTGTCGGATATGATTGCAGAAAGTGAAACATGAAAAGTGAATGGTACGTTTGTTGAACCCTCCTGGCACACAGTGCAGGATGGTACTGTTACATTGTATATTGCAAACACTAGTAATGCCGACATCCATCTCCAGTCTGGCACCTATGTTGTAGATTTTGCCCATTACTCATTACCGCTGCGAGTTGTGGATGATGTCTCCATGGATCATACTGTTTGTACTCTCACACCAGGAGAACAGGGATCTCAGCCAGAGGTGCAAGTGTTACACCTCAGTCCTACTGATTTTCCTGACTCTGTGGCTCAGCTTTTGTAAATTTTGAACAGGAATAGAGCCGTTGTTGCTCTACCAGGAGAAAAGTTAGGTCTCACTCCTCTTATTACACATAAAATTCCCCTTGAACAAGGAACTACGCCTATTTATATCCCAGCTTACCGTCTTCCCCATTCTCAGAGAGCAGAAGCCGATAGACTCATAGACAAAATGTTACAGAGTGATGTAATTGAATTGAGTAATTCGCCATGGAACGCTCCATTGATTCTTGTACCAAAGTGAGATGGGACTTGGAGACCTGTGATCGATTATCGGAAGCTTAACAGAGTAACAATACCTGATCGTTTCCCACTTCCAGTTCTAAATGATTTGCTGCAAAGTATTGGTAGAAATAAAGTATTCTCAACGTTAGATTTGTTGCAGGGATTCTGGCAAATTCCCCTTGATGAGGAAAGTAAACAATTGACAGCCTTTAGTATTCCCAATGGTCATTTTCATTTCAAAAGAATGCCATTTGGTTTGCGGAGTAGTCCAATAACCTTTCAAGGCTCGTGACAAATCTATTTCGTAGATTGATAGGAAGGACTCTTCTAGTTTACCTTGATCATCTCATAATCATGTCGCAAGATGTTCAGACTCATTTCCAGAACCTTGAGAAAGTACTTGCAAAGCTCGCTGAAGCTAATTTAAAAATAAAGCTTGCAAAATGTTCATTTTTAAAAGAGATTAATTTCCTAGGTCATACAGTTACACCTTCAGGTATTACATTGTTGAATGAATCAAGAATTATTGCTGCCCATGATTTTCCAAGCCTCTTACTGCAGAAGCCGTAAGACAGTTCACAGGTCTTGTAGGATTTTATCGTTCATTTATTGCTGGATTCTCTATTATAGCCGCTCCACTTTACAAGTTGCAAAGAAAAGATGAACCCTTTGTTTGGGGAGAGGCCCAGGATCAGTCATTCAAAAAACTCAAGGCAGCTTTGATTTCGTCACCTGTCCTTAGGTACCCAGATTTTTCTAAACCTTTTACGTTGGTTACAGATGCTAGTAACATAGATTTAGGTGCTGCATTACTTCAAACAGAAGGTCACAGAGATGACGCAATAGCTTATGCAAGCCGTTCATTATCTAAAGAAGAGAAAAATTATAGTGAAACAGAACGAGAAGCCTTGGCAGTTGTTTGGGCACTTAAACATTTCAAGGATACAATTTATAATTACCCAGTTCATGTTCTTGCAGATCACCAACCATTAATTCCCTTGTTCAAAAATAAGAATCCAGTTGAAAAGTTTGCTAGATATTTGCTCACAATTCAAGAATTCAATCCCACATTTGGATATATTCCAGGAAAGCAAAATGTTGTAGCCGATGCGTTTTCTCGACACGTAGCTGCAATTCAGTTAAATTACCCAGCATTAGATGCTACAGTAGTCGAGATGGAACAAAGACAAGACCCCATATGGGCACCCGTCATTAAATTTTTGACTAAGCAAGATACTCGCCCGATTCATAAACCACCAGTGCCATTGAAAGAATTAGTGATGTTAGACAATTTACTGTGAAGAGTAGTAAAGCTAGGGACAGCCCCGAGGAAATGTTGTCAGTTAGTTGTTCCAGCTGTCTTGGTACCAACTGTGTTAAAAATTATCCATGATGCTCCTGCAACTGCACATCCAGGAAAGGATTATACACTCCAACAAGGTCGATTGAAGTATTTTTGGCCAAAAATGGCTAAGGAGATTGCTCATTATGTTGACAGATGTTTAACTTGCTTACAGCACAAGGGACATGTTTCAGGACCTAATCCAATTCAGGTGTACCCAGCAACTAACGCTCCTTGGGAACGAGTATCGATGGATTTATTGACAAATTTTGTGGAAACAGAGAAAGGGAACAAACATTTGCTAGTAATGGTTGATAATTTTTCACAGTATTGCGAACTAGTTCCTATCCCAAACAAAACAGCAGAAACTATAGCCAGTGCATTCCATGACCAAATAATTTGTAGATATAGTATGCCTAAAGTAATCCTTTCAGATAATGGTCCAGAATTCAGTAATAGTATTTTAACTAGCTTGTGTGATTTATATAACATTAAAAATGTAGTATCATGCCTTACCATCCAGAAAGCAACGGATTAGCTGAACGTACTAACAGGAAAGTGTCAGATGCCTTGAGAGTCACGTTGAATTTTGATAACAATTGGGATGATTTTATACCCTTAATTCAGTGTGCTATAAATTCTTCAATTTATGTTTCTACAGGTGACACACCTCACGCTATTCTTTATGGTACAGGTAAGATCCTCCCTAATGAATTGATTAACGTACCTCCTACTCCCTTATATAACGTAGATGATTTTGTTCAAGTGAAGCGTAGACAGATGCAACTAGTATTCAAAATACGAGAACAACTGTCCAAAGCAACAGCCGAGTTCACTCTAGCAAGGAATGCACGAGCTAAACCCAGTAAAATAACTATTGGATCTGTAGTAATGGTACTTAACCAACACAGGTCTGGCCCTATGTACAAGTTAACTAAGAAATTTTTGGGTCCATATAAGGTAACCGAGCTTATCAAAGGTAATAAGTACAGACTTAAGAACTTGTTAACAGGAGAGTATATAAATGAACATTTAGACCACACATGAAGTTAGCTAAAATGACTGTTGACGAGACTGATGAGGAAGATGACAATGAACTTACCCAGACAGATACTCCTACTCGGACACCACCTTCTGTGGTTGACAGACCACTTGATGTTCAGCAACCCCATACTAGTACTTATAATCTTAGATCTAGACCTCTCGTTTCAACCGTGCACTCACCACATGTCCATTGGCTAGATGTTAACGAGGTTATCTCTGAAGATGATAGTTTGTCACATGCAGTTTCATCTGTTCCTGACCTTCAGTCAGAGCCAGAGTTGTATAGTGCTCTGGATGAGCTAGGTGTAGATATCCGCAGAATTTATACTTGAGTGCACTCTGCAGTTATTCTGTTTTGTTTTGCAAAATTCATTTGCAGTATTTCCACCACATGTGTCTTAGTATTACCATTATATATATATAGTATAATGACGTTTTTCTCAACTTTATTTTGTGTTATAAATTAGATGCCATTGTTAAGTCTATTGCCATTTGTATTTTTACAGTGCTTGTCATAGGAGTTCAATAATGTTCTAGCAACCACATTGAGGCCAGTGAATCCTGACTGCTATCACTCAGATGTTAGTCTTCTTGATCCAGGTCTTGTATGTAGTTTGTAAATATATTGTATATATATTGTACAATAACAAAAAAAAAAATCCTCATTATCTAATCTTAAAATTCATTTGTGGTTGTTAGGTCAGAACTTTGTTCCATTAATGTAATAATTGTTTAATTTTGTATTGTTTCAAGCACATGCCATTAACACATGTTAATAATTTTGTTTAGGCAATACCTTGAGTTGTATTGTTCATATCTGATAAGTAGACATACACATGTTCTTAATACTCTGGTTTAATTAAAGCATTGTTACCATGATTTTCACCTATTATGATTAATTTTATTTTGGTGCATATGCCGAGGTGTTAGTATTATGCACACCTGATCTTCTTTTAATGTTTATAATGCAAATTTCACATGTAAGCCATTATTGAATGTCACCGAGGTCCTTTCAGTATCATTGTAACTATATAGCTAGCCAGAGCTTGTCGACAAGGGACGTCGACTTGGTAGCGTGTCCGAGCAATGTTATACTCAAATTGTATGTCGGTTGAGACATAACCAATCACAGGTGAGTAGGCCTCTGACGTCATGCCAGACAGAGGAGCACCAGCCGTGCTTGCAGCAGGCTCAGTATTCTCACAGACTCAGAGTAGGTGGACCTCGGCTGGCCAGTTATACACCTTGTTGTCTTAATCAATAAAACTACAGAAGTGCCTACTGTGTATAACATTCAACCCAACAAGGCAACGAATATATTGCCTGTCCCATTGACAGTGCCATTGTGATTTATTGCGCATCATCATTACTTGAGTATCCGGTTGGAACTCTTGTGATCCCTTTGCACACCGGCAGTTAGGTTTGCCGTGTTAATGATTGGCTGTCAACTGTGTTAAGTTAGGTGTTTCGCCACGAGTGGATCAGAATCGATTAGCCAGACGTCAAGAGTCTCGCTAATGCAACCATAGCCTTTCTGATGCCAATCTACAGTAAATCAAGCACCCTTTGTATTAGTGGTTAAGTTAGTAAATAAACTACTGTTAAGCTTTATGCGGTGTTTCCGTTCAACCACTTCTGAATACTGCCAACTATTTACTCAAGCCTTCAGCTCCAGGTGTCTTCAACACCGATTTGCCTATTATTCATTAAACTATATATGTGATGAGGACCCTAGGAGTCCCTTAAAGTGTTAAAGCATTGAGGAGATTCCAACGATCAATGTGGACCAGGACCATGTGAGGTTAGTCTGGGAAGAGACCCTCAAGGACTCTAACTCGACCTTGCTCCCAGGCCCTGTACGGTTGCTCTCGTATTTTCTCTGCTGATTCCGACAGCTTCGTGAATCGTCTGCCACATGTACATTGACGATGTACGCATTGCAGTCGAGAAAGCAAAATAGAAAGCCCCACAATGAAAAATACTTGAGGGCCAGGTCCCAAATCTACACAGTAAAATAACAACGTACTGGAGTGAACGATATGGAAGAAAATGCAGGATAGAACCAGTGAAGAGCAGAGGTGCCATAGGCTCAATCAGAGAACACTGTATGAACATCAGAGGTCCATGGTTGTTCAACACCCTCCCAGCGAGCATATGAAATATTGCCGGAACAACAGTGGACATCTTCAAGAGGAACCTAGATTGTTTCCTCCAAGGATCCAAGGAGTGCTGGACCAACCGGGCTGTGGTGGGTATGTGGGCCTGTGGTCCGCTCCAAGCAACAGCCTAGTGGCCGAAACTCTCACAAGTCAAGCCTGGCCTCGGGCCGGGCATGGGGAGAAGAAGAACTCCCAGAACCCCATCAACCAAGGGATCCCACTTCTATTACGTTTTGCAGTAATTGGTTCCACAAATCAAAAACCCTGTTACCGAACCAGTATTTACCCAGTTCTTTCCTAAATTTAAACATATCCAATTTATACCTATTGTTTTGTGTGCTGTCTTGTGTTGATACTTTTAATACCCTATTAATATCCCCTTTGTTATACCCATTTATACATGTCACCCTCATGTACACCTCTAATTTATGCTTTGTCAATCTTTCTTCATATGACAGGTTTCTAATTTGCCGGATCAACTTTGTCATCCTATGCTGGACGTGTTCTAGGGAATTTATATCCATTCTATAGTACAGCGACAAAAACTGAGCTGCACAATCTAAATGGGGCCTAACCAGAGCAAGATATAGCTGAATAACACCAGGTGTATTATTACTAATGCTTCGATTAATAAATCCCAGTGTCCTATTTGCCTTATTACGAACATTTATGCGTTTATTTTTTTTTGTTTTAAATACTTACTAATCATAACTCCCAGATCCCTTTCACAATCTAACTGCACTTTTCACACCATCTAGCTCGTATCTTGTAATTATATCATCATTACCTAGCCTCAAAACCTTGCATTTGTCAGCATTAAACTGCATCTACCAATCTTTTAACAATTTCAAAACCCTATTTAGATCGTCTTGAAGTGATAGTGAATCTTTTTCTGTGTTTATTTTCCTCACGATTTTTGTATCATCAGCAAATTTGCAAATATTGCTGCTCGAACCTGAATCTAAATCATTTATATATATTATGAATAACAGAAGTACAGGACAGAGCATTCAGGAACTCCACTTACAATATTTTCCCACTCTGAATTAACCTTAATTATACTAATTCTGTTTCCTTTGGTATAGCCATGCCCTAATCTAACTTAATATAGCACCCCCAATACCATGAGTCTCTATCTTATAATAAATCTTTCATGTGGCACTGTATCAAAAGCTTTGCTAAATTCATGGTACACATCACAAACCCTACCACTCTCAACTGTCTCAACTATGCTGGAATAAAATGATAGCTAATTTGTTAAACATGAACGGCCATTTGTAAAAACTGTGTTGTGATTCATTTATTAGTTTATGTTTTTCATGATGAAGACGAATTGTACATGCAATTATCAATTCAAGTAACTTTCTCACAATAGACTAAGCAAATTGGCCGATAGTTTGATGCAAGTGATCTATCTCCTTTAATAAAAATTGGAACCACAATAGCAACCTTCCACGTCTCTGGCACTCTGCCTGACTCTAATAATTTAATAAATATGGTAGATAATGGCTCGCAAAGCTCCACTTTGCATTCTTTAAGCACCCTGGCAAACAATTCATCTGGCCCTGAGGATTTGTTTTGCTTGAGTTTCACTATTTGTTTAATAACATCCTCCCTGGTAACTGCTAGACTAGTCAACCTGTTCTATTCTCCACCCACATAGAAGGGTGGGGGTCATCATTTCGCTGAAGGCATAATGTTAAGTTCCTCTTTAGTAAATTCAGAGATAAAATATTTGTTAAAAATACTACTCATCTCTTCGTCATTATATGTTATCCGACCTGTCTCAGTTTTTAATGGACTCAGTTTTTTCTTCAGATCCTCTAATATCCATTATGTGTCATTATTATTTGATCTATTCAATTTGTTTGGTATACTATGTTCTGTACTTAGCTTAGAATACTTTTAATTAACTTATATTTTGAATCCACATCAAAATCCCTTTTTACATCGCCCATGGCTGGGTTCACGACTTGCTGGAAGACCGGCCCACACCCCATGCCCAGGACTTTCCAATCTATAACATCCAAAAATATTCTTAGGCCATTAAAATTATACATGTCATTTCTTCTATAGAAGTGTTCAATGTTAAGTTAAGTATTAAGTACTAATACTAATTAGGTGACAGTATTAAGTGAATGAATAATACTGTGTTGGTGCTGATATAATACACACACAATTCTTACTCTCAAGATTTAGAATTAGTTCATTCCCATTAATAAGTTATTTATTCAGGACAATGGAAAGGCTTCAATGACATCATAGTATTGGCTGGTGACATGTTAGTGTTGGCTGGTGACATGTTAGTGTTGGCTGGTGACATGTTAGTGTTGGCTGGAGACATGTTAGTGTTGTCTGGTGACATGTTAGTGTTGGATGGTGACATGTTAGTGTTGGCTGGTGACATGTTAGTATTGGCTGGTGACATGTTAGTGTTGGATGGTGACATGTTAGTGTTGGCTGGTGACATGTTAGTGTTGGCTGGTGACATGTTAGTGTTGGCTGGTGACATGTTAGTATTGGCTGGTGACATGTTAGTGTTGGATGGTGACATGTTAGTGTTGGCTGGTGACATGTAAGTGTTGGCTGGTGACATGTTAGTGTTGGCTGGTGACATGTTAGTATTGGCTGGTGACATGTTAGTGTTGGATGGTGACATGTTAGTGTTGGCTGGTGACATGTTAGTGTTGGCTGGTGACATGTTAGTGTTGGCTGGTGACATGTTAGTGTTGGCTGGTGACATGTTAGTATTGGCTGGTGACATGTTAGTGTTGGATGGTGACATGTTAGTGTTGGCTGGTGACATGTTAGTGTTGGCTGGTGACATGTTAGTATTGGCTGGTGACATGTTAGTGTTGGATGGTGACATGTTAGTGTTGGCTGGTGACATGTTAGTGTTGGCTGGTGACATGTTAGTGTTGGCTGGTGACATGTTAGTGTTGGCTGGTGACATGTTAGTATTGGCTGGTGACATGTTAGTGTTGGATGGTGACATGTTAGTGTTGGCTGGTGACATGTTAGTGTTGGCTGGTGACATGTTAGTGTTGGCTGGTGACATGTTAGTGTCACCTGGAGACATGTTAGTGTTGGATGGTGACATGTTAGTGTTGGCTGGAGACATGTTAGTGTTGTCTGGTGACATGTTAGTGTTGGATGGTGACATGTTAGTGTTGGCTGGTGACATGTTAGTTTTGGCTGGTGACATGTTAGTGTTGGATGGTGACATGTTAGTGTTGGCTGGTGACATGTTAGTGTTGGCTGGTGACATGTTAGTGTTGGCTGGTGACATGTTAGTATTGGCTGGTGACATGTTAGTGTTGGATGGTGACATGTTAGTGTTGGCTGGTGACATGTTAGTGTTGGCTGGTGACATGTTAGTGTTGGCTGGTGACATGTTAGTATTGGCTGGTGACATGTTAGTTTTGGATGGTGACATGTTAGTGTTGGCTGGTGACATGTTAGTGTTGGCTGGTGACATGTTAGTGTTGGCTGGTGACATGTTAGTATTGGCTGGTGACATGTTAGTATTGGCTGGTGACATGTTAGTGTTGGATGGTGACATGTTAGTGTTGGCTGGTGACATGTTAGTGTTGGCTGGTGACATGTTAGTGTTGGCTGGTGACATGTTAGTATTGGCTGGTGACATGTTAGTGTTGGATGGTGACATGTTAGTGTTGGCTGGTGACATGTTAGTGTTGGCTGGTGACATGTTAGTGTTGGCTGGTGACATGTTAGTATTGGCTGGTGACATGTTAGTGTTGGATGGTGACATGTTAGTGTTGGCTGGTGACATGTTAGTGTTGGCTGGTGACATGTTAGTGTTGGCTGGTGACATGTTAGTGTCACCTGGAGACATGTTAGTGTTGTCTGGTGACATGTTAGTGTTGGCTGGTGACTTGTTAGTGTTGGCTGGTGACATGTTAGTGTTGGCTGGTGACTTGTTAGTGTTGGCTGGTGACATGTTAGTGTTGGCTGGTGACATGTTAGTGTTGGCTGTGACATGTTAGTGTTGGCTGGTGACATGTTAGTGTTGGCTGGTGACATGTTAGTGTCACCTGGAGACATGTTAGTGTTGGCTGGTGACATGTTAGTGTTACCTGGAGACATGTTAGTGTTGGATGGTGACATCTTAGTCATTTTAGTGTTGGCTGGTGACAGCCCTGACCTGTCTGTGCAATTCTGTTCACTGAATTTAACATTTGTGTATAAAGAGTAAAATATATAAAAATGAACCACATGTTGCTTCTATAAACAATTATTTTGTTACAAATGTATTATTTTGTACAAATCGGAAGTTATATTTCTGAGTGTTATATTTTAGAGACGATCTGATAGTTCAGCACCATCATATCAGGGGCATACTCCATGGTATGTTGGGGGCACGGTCTCACCAGAACGGGCATTGTCCTGACACACCGGCCCTTAACCTAACGAAACAGAAAACACTTACATCGTAACCGCCTCCTGCTCTCAGTTTTACAGTGTTTCCTTCTTATTAATAGCATACTGATTTGGCAGTAAAATTTAAGAGTCGTATTCCAATTAGCAATAAACCAAGTGAGAAAGGCTGGAGGGAGAGAGGCTGGTCACTGTCAGTCTTGTTATGGCAGTGACCACCACAGCACCCACTTACACTGACACTCACAGGGCAGGCTACAGTGACCACCACAGCACCCACTTACACTGACACTCACAGGGCAGGCTACAGTGACCACCACAGCACCCACTTACACTGACACTCACAGGGCAGGCTACAGTGACCACCACAGCACCCACTTACACTGACACTAACAGGGCAGGCTACAGTGACCACCACAGCACACACTTACACTGACACTCACAGGGCAGGCTACAGTGATCACCACAGCACTCACTTACACTGACACTTACAGGGCAGGCTACAGTGACCACCACAGCACTCACTTACACTGACACTCACAGGGCAGGCTACAGTGACCACCACTTACACTGACACTCACAGGGCAGGCTACAGTGACCACCACTTACACTGACACTCACAGTTGAGGCTACAGTGACCAACACTTACACTGTATTACGTTGTATTAAGTCGATGGAGTGTCCCCTCCGGACAACCCACCAAAATCTTGAAGAGTGCTTACACTTTAATCGGGAGATCACCCTGTGTGCTCCTGGCACTTGGAGAGGGGCTCAGCGTCACACGTTTAGGGGATACGACTCCAACACTGGCCTCGTTGTCACGTGCACACACCCACTTGAAAAGCCGTGACTTCCCACTCTCTCCTTGGTTGATATGATCTACTCAATCCCCATTTCTGGATTGTTATTCAGTATTACCCTGTCCACAGCTATGGTTCTTTATCTCTTTCTCTCTCTTCTGCTTTCTGGGAAGCCTCACCAGGACACGAGCAAGGCGGCGGGCTGATATATATATATATATATATATATATATATATATATATATATATATATATATATATATATATATATATATATATATATATATATATATATATATATATATGTATATATATATATATATGTATATATATATGTCGTACCTAGTAGCCAGAATGCACTTCTCTGCCTACTATGCAAGGCCCGATTTGCCTAATAAGCCAAGTTTTCATGAATTAATTGTTTTTCGACTACCTAACCTAACATAACATAACTTTTTCCGCTACCTAACCAAACCTAACCTAGAAAGATAGGTTAGGTTAGGTAGGGTTGGTTAGGTTCGGTCATATATCTACGTTAATTTTAACTCCAATAAAACATTTTTTACCTCATACATAATGAAATGGGTAGCTTTATCATTTCATAAGAAAAAATTTAGAGAAAATATATTAATTCAGGAAAACTTGGCTTATTAGGCAAATCGGGCCTTGCATAGTAGGCCGAGTACGACGTTCTGGCTACTAGGTACAACATATATATATATATATATATATATATATATATATATATATATATATATATATATATATATATATATATGTATAGTCCTGGGGACCATTCAGGCTTGTTCGCATATATATATATATATATATATATATACAAGCCTGAATGGTCCCCAGGACTATATGCGAATGAAAACTCACACCCCAGAAGTGACTCGAACCCATACTCCCAGAAGCAACGCAACTGGTAACTACAGGGCGCCTTAATCCGCTGGGGACCTGGGGGTCCCTAAGGTCCCTAAGGTCCCTAAGGTCCCCAGGACCTTAGTCCTGGGGACCATTCAGGCTTGTTCGCATTTGTGTTCCTCACGTGTGCCCCAAAGAATGAGGTGATTTGGTGAAATGCTATGCCCAAGATTACCATCCGAGTTGCCGTCGGGGAAGTGGCTCAAATAGCCTCGGCTATCACTTCCTTTTGACGGCCGTGATGGTCAAGCGGATTAAGGCGCCCTGTAGTTACCAGTTGCGTTGCTTCTGGGAGTATGGGTTCGAGTCACTTCTGGGGTGTGAGTTTTCATTCGCATATAGTCCTGGGGACCATTCAGGCTTGTTCGCATTTGTGTTCCTCACGTGTGCCCCAAAGAATGAGGTGATTTGGTGAAATGCTATGCCCAAGATTACCATCCGAGTTGCCGTCGGGGAAGTGGCTCAAATAGCCTCGGCTATCACTTCCTTTTGACGGCCGTGATGGTCAAGCGGATTAAGGCGCCCTGTAGTTACCAGTTGCGTTGCTTCTGGGAGTATGGGTTCGAGTCACTTCTGGGGTGTGAGTTTTCATTCGCATATAGTCCTGGGGACCATTCAGGCTTGTTCGCATTTGTGTTCCTCACGTGTGCCCCAAAGAATGAGGTGATTTGGTGAAATGCTATGCCCAAGATTACCATCCGAGTTGCCGTCGGGGAAGTGGCTCAAATAGCCTCGGCTATCACTTCCTTTTGACGGCCGTGATGGTCAAGCGGATTAAGGCGCCCTGTAGTTACCAGTTGCGTTGCTTCTGGGAGTATGGGTTCGAGTCACTTCTGGGGTGTGAGTTTTCATTCGCATATAGTCCTGGGGACCATTCAGGCTTGTTCGCATATATATATATATATATATATATATATATATATATATATATATATATATATATATATATATATATATATATATATATATATATATATTGTTGGGGTTTTACCTCCGGTGAGCAACCGTAATCAGCACTTATCCTGGCAAGGTCGCCAATGTTGGGGTTTACTCTACTCTTACTCTGGGTGTGCAACAGTTACACTCAAGGTCAGTCACCGTAGCCCTGCGGGTCTTCACTCTAATCCTCTCGGCGCCACTGCACGTCAGGAGGGTATCCCAGTCAATCCCAACCGGCCTCTGATTGAGAAGGAGTGGGAACACACTTCTTGTTCACTTAACTGTTGTGTGGCCCGCCCCAACAATAGGGCTTTACTATTAACCACAAGGTCGCCAACTGGTGTTTTCGGTGTCCAGTAACACCTCAGTGGACTGGTTGAATTGTGGTAACCTTGGCAAGGTCACACTCAATAGATCAGGAGATCAGGCAGGTATGTATTTGTATCACTCTATGCTTCAAGTATAATATAGCCACAAGATAAATGGAGGGGATGATATAAACACAAAAGTATTTTGTATTTTACTTAAAATTCATGAAAGATGTCACAAGGTCATATCAATAAATAAATCAGCTGATCCTGGCTGGAGTCGCTCGTTCCCACGAATATTATGCACTCACTAAGTGGCAACACCTCCCCCTCTCGTCAATGTCACGATCAGCTGAGCGCCTGGCTCCGCGCGAAAGTTTATTGCTTGTTTTCCTGGCGTCACGCGCGCTGTTTCTTTAAGTTCTCCAATATTATTAGAAACTCGAACACTCGATATTTTCAACAACAGCACGTACTACTTAGCTACACTGTATTCGGGCTCAAACAGTCGTTTCTACAATCAATGCGACAATGACTCACTGTAATGGTTCTACACTGCCCTTCATTCAATGATATATTATGAAGTATTTAACACTGGAGTTTTCAGTACTTCCTTTCGTGGGCGATAACACAATAATTCACTGTACTCACAAATGATTAATCACTGCATGAACATCGACATATATAATGTATATAAATCAGACATCAATAAATGGCAAATAAATAGTTTCTGGGCACATAGCCTAACTTCCAAATACTGGCATAATATTATATATAATTTATCACTATATGTTCACTTCAAAGTCTCTAGAAAGATATACAAAACACAGTAAATTTATCACTTGTTCCGGGTGCCTGTACACACCAATAATAAACATGGATATTATAAGTACTCTTGACAGTACTATACTGCACACTGGTGCCTTACTGTGACATGGGTGAGACTTGCTCACGACATATAAAATCCTCAGGCTAGATAATATAGCCGAATAATATAGCTAACTAAAGGGGAATGGGGAGGGAAACTAGAAACACCTACTTCAACCTATCCTCCGATGAGAGTTGAGTTGTAGCTCCTGGTCCTCGTGTCGGGAACGCCCCCACACACACGTTGTCGTGTCCTACAGGAACCACTCGCCGCCCCACCGTTTAGCGCGTCGTCTCTGTGCCTTCTTCCCTGCAGGTCCGTGCTCCTCCTCGACTTCTTGAAGGGCTGGAGTCGGTCTCCTGGCCATCGACTTCTCCCAGCTGCGGCTGCCGCCTACGTCTCGGCTGCAGTCGTCCGGATTCCCAGCTAGTCCTCTTCTTCCTCTGCTACCCAGTGGCTCTGGTCAGCCACTACGCCGTCACAAATGGGTGAACTGCCTTAGACGTCGCCTACGTCACTGCACAGACTTCACTTCTTCTTGCACAGTACCTGTCCTGGAGCACTTGTTGCTCAATAACCGTCGATTCCCTCTCTGGTTCAACACATGAACTAGGGAAGACCTCATAGAGTACTGGCAGACTTCAGGTGACGCGTAAATCCACGGGAGCGGGAAACAACTGTCAAACTGACAGGACCAATCGTCGCACGTCCAACCTCCTTGACGTGTCGTGTCTGACTGATGGTGCCATCGCGGCGTGCTGCCCGGACCCCCTTCCTTTCGTGTCGTCACTTTCGCCACGGGAAGTTCTCATTGGCTCCCGGTGCCACATTGCTGTCGGTGACCAATCCGGTGTCACTGACGTCACACCGTTTTGGCGGGGAAACAGGAGAGCCAGCGCCATCTTGGCTTCCTAAAGGGCCTAAACCACAGGCCAAAATATTACTGTTTCACAAATTTCTCGGCTCTCCGAGAACACTCCACTCTCCCACATATATAAAATTGATGCCTGCGACGTAGAGAACGCTTGGGTAAAGTGGACATGACTCTTACTGCAGGCTTGGGAGAAATATAAGGGGGGGAACACCATCACATACCCCTCCCCTTAAAATAAGAGTCATGTCTGGTTAGTGTATACGGGATAGAGCATCTGCTACTACGTTGTCCTTCCCCTTGATGTGCTTGACCTTGATCTTTGTCAGACTCTCAGTGTTGGTGAGACGGGTGCCGTCCGCCCTGGACCACTTTCCTTCCTCCTCCGGGAGTTCTCGGTCTCCCTGTACACACAGAACCGTCTTCCGCTGGGGTTCTCGGGTCATCGTTCCGTCCTGCCTGGCGGCTCCTCCTTCCACAGTGAAGAAAGGTTTCAGGCGGTCTACGTGACACACCTGTTTCTTTCGGGGTCTGTCCGGTTTCCCAATCTCGTACGACATTGGACCCAACGAGTCCAGTTGGACTCGTACCAACTGGACGCACCTGGTACGGTCCCTCGAACCGCGACTCGGTCACCCTACCTTTACCTGGAAGCAAAACCATCACTTGGGATCCGACCTGGAACTTCCTCTGCGTCGCTCTCTTGTCGTACCACTCCGACATCTTACGCAGCGCCTCCTTCAGATGTTTCCCAGCTAGTTCCTTCGCTCGAGTGAGACGTTCTTTGAACTTCTGGACATATTCATTCACCGTTCCCACGGTCGCTCCTGGTGTCCATCGTTCCCTCAGCATGGATAGCATGGCATATATAACATAGATAAATGGAAAGTAAGCCTTCTCAGGACCCACACGTCCTCCTTTGGCTTCACTAATCGATTCGGGGAACTCTGCCTGCTGCAACTCTCCAAGACGAGTGCGGTCTACCCCTAGAGAACTGGTGAGGGTCACCTGCAACTCACCATTCGGGCTATCTTCGCCCTCCGCTCGTTCTCCAGGTCCTATGAAGAGGTGATCTATTCCCAGGCTGTCGGACGTCTCCTCAGCCCCATCAGATCCACAACCTCCTTGTTCCTCGCGCTGTCTCGGCATCACAGCACAAACTGGGAACGCCACCGGGGCGATTCCCTTCTCGTCCCCACAGGCGTCTAACACTCCGCCCGTCTCCTTGTATTGTTCTAGACACTCTTCGCCTTTCACAAGATTCGGAAGGACATATCCTCCACATGCGTCGTTTCCCAAGACGACCTGCGCCTCCATCTTGGGCATTGATGTACAGACTCCCACCACTAGGGTCTGGCAGCCATAATCGGAATTCAACGTTACCTGGTGTAGGGGCATCCTCACTGGGCCTCCCACAGTGGTCACACTTGCCACCCCCACACTGGTACTCTCGTAACCCTCGGGGAACAGGGTTTCACTCACCAGGGTAAAATCGGCCCCAGTGTCTCTTAGTATCTTCACTGGGATGGGGTCTGCGTCCCCCATCCTTACGGTTCCCTGACACACGAATGGGTGAATTTTCTTCTCCCCATCCAGCACGGGTTCATCCCGCACTCTCTTGGCCCTCTGGCCCTCGAACCTCACTAAAGCAACGTGTCCCCGCTGCTTAGGGCGTCTGCATTCCCGCACGACGTGTCCGAATATTCCGCAGTTGTAGCAGCGGACCCTCGTCGGAGACCATCCGCCACCGCTCGCCTTAGCAATGCTTCCAGAGGCCGTCGCTCCCTGTGTCTTTCTCGCACCATTTGTCACCTCCTTCGTTGCAGCAACAGCTCCCGAGCTCTCAGCCTGGTTCTTCTTTATCGGCTCTACAGCACCTTTTGATCCTCGGGTGTCCCAACTTGAGAGGTGGACCTTGGGAGAACTCGCTCCTGTCCTCCATCCATCCGTCTTTCTATAATTCCTATTGTTTCTGGCGTATACGGGTGGTCGGTGCTGTCCCTCTCGGCGTGGGCGTAGGGCTTCTTCTAACATTTCGGCTCGGTCGGCTGCAGCCCTCAGGTCCTTTATGTCCGCCTCCTTTACCCTCACCCTGATCTCAGGAGAGAGCACGGACATAAACTTTTCCATGACCATTAGCTCCTTGACCTCTTCGACCGACCTCGCTCCTTCAGAGTCCAGCCACTTAAGGAGTTTTCTTTCCATGTCCCTCGCCGTCTCCGCATAAGACTTTCCTGGTGAACGGGTACATTCCCTGAACCTCTTTCTGTAACACTCCGGCGTGAGCCTGAAGGAATGGAGCACAGCTCGTTTTACCGCATCGTAGTTGGTGCATTCTTGGAAGTCGAGCATAGAGTAGGCTTCACGAGCTTCACCTGTGAGCCTCCCTTGAACCAGCTCCGCCCACTCCGCCCTCGGCCACCTCTCCAGAGCAGCAACCCTTTCAAAGTGATCGAAGAAACTTTCGGCTTCATTTGGCACAAAGACCGGCAGATCTCGTTCCCTCACTCGTCGGTCTTCCTGTGGCGGCGGAGCAGGTGCACCTAGTCCTAGTTCAGCTCGCTTCAGCTCCAATTCCTTGTTGGCTTCTATTTCGTGTTGCCTCAGCCTAACCTCTCGCTCGTGTTCTTCCCTGCGTAGCTGTGCTTCTCGCTCTTGTTCTTCCCTGCGTAGCTGTGCTTCTCGCTCTTGTTCTTCCCTGCGTAGCTGTGCTTCTCGCTCTTCTTTGCGCTGCTGTGCTTCTTCTCTCCTCAGCTGCGCTTCTGCTTCTCGCTCTTCTTTGCGCTGCTGTGCTTCTCGCTCTTCTTTGCGCTGCTGTGCTTCTTCTCTCCTCAGCTGCGCTTCTGCTTCTCGCTCTTCTTTGCGCTGCTGTGCCTCTCGCTCTTCACGCTTCAGTTGTGCTTCCAGCTGCAACTTCATTATTTCCAGCTTAACGCTGTGCCTGCTGCTGCTGCATCCCCCTGCTGCTTCCACCAATGCTCAGGTGTTCACCCACACTGGCAGGTGTTTGGGGCCGTTCCTCCCCCAAAGCTTCGTCTCGTGTCCTGAGCTGTGCCATTATCTCTAGTCTTCTTTCACCAACTCTGGCAGATCTCAGCTTTACTCCAAAATGATTTGCTATTGCCTGTAACTGTGCCTTGGTGCATTCCTCCAGCACCTGTTCGTCTCTAGTGTCAATAAACCTTGCTACTTTATCATCCTCCATCTTGTGCTATGAGTGATAACCTGCACCTGATCTCTAATACCACCGCCAATTACCACCACTGCAACCTTTATTTCGATCGTATCCTGGCGAGGTCGCCAATGTTGGGGTTTTACCTCCGGTGAGCAACCGTAATCAGCACTTATCCTGGCAAGGTCGCCAATGTTGCGGTTTACTCTACTCTTACTCTGGGTATGCAACAGTTACACTCAAGGTCACTCACCTTAGCCCTGCGGGTCTTCACTATAATCCTCTCGGCGCCACTGCACGCCAGGAGAGTATCCCAGTCAATCCCAACCGGCCTCTGATTGAGAAGGAGTGGGAACACACTTCTTGTTCACTTAACTGTTGTGTGGCCCGCCCCAACAATAGGGCTTTACTATTAACCACAAGGTCGCCAACTGGTGTTTTCGGTGTCCAGTAACACCTCAGTGGACTGGTTGAATTGTGGTAACCTTGGCAAGGTCACACTCAATAGATCAGGAGATCAGGCAGGTATGTATTTGTATCACTCTATGCTTCAAGTATAATATAGCCACAAGATAAATGGAGGGGATGATATAAACACAAAAGTATTTTGTATTTTACTTAAAATTCATGAAAGATGTCACAAGGTCATATCAATAAATAAATCAGCTGATCCTGGCTGGAGTCGCTCGTTCCCACGAATATTATGCACTCACTAAGTGGCAACACCTCCCCCTCTCGTCAATGTCACGATCAGCTGAGCGCCTGGCTCCGCGCGAAAGTTTATTGCTTGTTTTCCTGGCGTCACACGCGCTGTTTCTTTAAGTTCTCCAATATTATTAGAAACTCGCACACTCGATATTTTCAACAACAGCACGTACTACTTAGCTACACTGTATTCGGGCTCAAACAGTCGTTTCTACAATCAATGCGACAATGACTCACTGTAATGGTTCTACACTGCCCTTCATTCAATGATATATTATGAAGTATTTAACACTGGAGTTTTCAGTACTTCCTTTCGTGGGCGATAACACAATAATTCACTGTACTCACAAATGATTAATCACTGCATGAACATCGACATATATAATGTATATAAATCAGACATCAATAAATGGCAAATAAATAGTTTCCGGGAACATAGCCTAACTTCCAAATACTGGCATAATATTATATATAATTTATCACTATATGTTCACTTCAAAGTCTCTAGAAAGATATACAAAACACAGTAAATTTATCACTTGTTCCGGGTGCCTGTACACACCAATAATAAACATGGCTATTATAAGTACTCTTGACAGTACTATACTGCACACTGGTGCCTTACTGTGACATGGGTGAGACTTGCTCACGACATATAAAATCCTCAGGCTAGATAATATAGCCGAATAATATAGCTAACTAAAGGGGAATGGGGAGGGAAACTAGAAACACCTACTTCAACCTATCCTCCGATGAGAGTTGAGTTGTAGCTCCTGGTCCTCGTGTCGGGAACGCCCCGACACACACGTTGTCGTGTCCTACAGGAACCACTCGCCGTCCCACCGTTTAGCGCGTCGTCTCTGTGCCTTCTTCCCTGCAGGTCCGTGCTCCTCCTCGACTTCTTGAAGGGTTGGAGTCGGTCTCCTGGCCGTCGACTTCTCCCAGCTGCGGCTGCCGCCTACGTCTCGGCTGCAGTCGTCCGGATTCCCAGCTAGTCCTCTTCTTCCTCTGCTACCCAGTGGCTCTGGTCAGCCACTACGCCGTCACAAATGGGTGAACTGCCTTAGACGTCGCCTACGTCACTGCACAGACTTCACTTCTTCTTGCACAGTACCTGTCCTGCAGCACTTGTTGCTCAATAACCGTCGATTCCCTCTCTGGTTCAACACATGAACTAGGGAAGACCTCATAGAGTACTGGCAGACTTCAGGTGACGCGTAAATCCACGGGAGCGGGAAACAACTGTCAAACTGACAGGACCAATCGTCGCACGTCCAACCTCCTTGACGTGTCGTGTCTGACTGATGGCGCCATCGCGGCGTGCTGCCCGGACCCCCTTCCTTTCGTGACGTCACTTTCGCCACGGGAAGTTCTCATTGGCTCCCGGTGCCACATTGCTGTCGGTGACCAATCCGGTGTCACTGACGTCACACCGTTTTGGCGGGGAAACAGGAGAGCCAGCGCCATCTTGGCTTCCTAAAGGGCCTAAACCACAGGCCAAAATATTACTGTTTCACAAATTTCTCGGCTCTCCGAGAACACTCCACTCTCCCACATATATAAAATTGATGCCTGCGACGTAGAGAACGCTTGGGTAAAGTGGACATGACTCTTACTGCAGGCTTGGGAGAAATATAAGGGGGGGAACACCGTCACAATATATATAAAGGAAAAACAAATTTTCCTGGCAGTTCCTAGGGCTTCATGTAGAATACATTAAGTTTGTGCTGATTAGTTTTTTATTTTTTTATTTTTTCTCTCTCCTTATTTGAGAATTTTTCCAGACATTGGGACATCTCTCTCTTTTCATGGTTAAGCTCCTTATTGATGACCAAAAGGCACTCCTGTCTTTTAAAAGATTTTACACTCTGTCGGCTATCATCCCGATTGTCTCGTCCACAGGTACGTTGGTAAACAGGGATTCTACAGAATCCCTGTTTACCAACGTACCTGTGGACGAGACAATCGGGATGATAGCCGACAGAGTGTATCGTGATCCGGCCTGCACTCCTCTTGACATACCAGAAAACATTCTGAGGAAACTACTCCAAGCTTGTACTAAAGAGGCACCCTTCGTGAGCCCGGATGGGCACATGTATAAGCAAGTAGATGGGGTCGCCATGGGTTTCCCCCTAGGTGTCCTGTTTGCAAACTTCTACATGGGTACCATCGAGCAAAAAGTCTTAGTCGAAATGAACATGAAACCGGCCATATACTGCAGGTATGTTGACGACATTTTTACACAGGTACCTGATGTCAGACATCTGCAGAAGCTGAAGGAGGCATTTGAGCAGAGTTCTGTGCTGCGTTTCACTTATGAGATGGAAAAGGATGGGAAGCTGCCCTTTCTAGATGTAACAGTCATGGAAAAGAGCGGAGGTTTCCACACTGCAGTCTACACTAAGGAAACGAACATAGGAATGTGCCTAAATGCCAACAGCGACTGCCCAGACAGGTACAAGAGGAGTGTTGTTAACGCTTATGTCGACTGTGCTCTCAGCCACAGCTCAGAATAGAAGCAAGTCGACGAAGAACTCTCTGGGGTAAGGCAGGTCCTAGTCAACAACGGCTTCTCCAATGGTTTCGTCGAAGACATCATAAGAAGGAAAATGAAACGCCATGCAACCTCTGAAGAGACAACCAACACAACACCTATACCCCCTATTAGACTATTTTACAGGAACTTCTTTTCAACAGCTCATAAAACGGAGGAAAGGGTCCTGAAAGATATTGTTAATAGAAACGTTATCTCTACAGACGAAAATCAGAGGATACAACTGACAATTTACTATAAAACCAGAAAAACGGCCAGCCTACTCATGAGAAACTCTCCAGACACAATGCAGAACGCTTTAAAAGAGACCAACGTCGTCTATGCCTTCAAATGCCCTCTTGGGGACTGTAAGCTCCAAAAAACCCAGTATATAGGCAAGACAACAACATCTCTTTCTAGGCGTCTAACGATGCATAAGCAACAGGGCTCTATTAAGGAACATATAATCTCTTCCCACAACCAAACCATCGCCAGAGAAATCCTAGTAAACAACACAGAAATCATCGATAGATACAGCGATAGGAGGCGGCTTGACGTCTGCGAGGCTCTACACATCAAGAAGTCAACACCAGCAATCAACAGCCAATTAATGCACAACTATATTCTACCCACCTCAAGACTCCGCTCCAATATAGAAGCATCAAGAAATATGGACCAATAGGCTTTCTACAAATCACTTCCATTCAATACCCATTGTTTCGTGTTCTGTCTTGTATTTAGGAATTTAATACCCTATTAATGCCACCTCACCCCATCCACCTCACTCAAATGTAGATATAAACAAATCGGAGATGTGTAAGTTCTATTCAGTTGTGAATGTGTAAACTAAAGTCTTTGAAAATGTAATAAGTTTTACGAAACGTGCTCAAGTGTCGCGTCAGACTAGAAATAAAAATGAATTTTGGAGAACTGATTTTTGAATTACCACCAACAGTGAAAAGAAATGTACGAAAGATAGAGAAAATTCGTGTTAGAATTATTAATCTTACTTTTTCGGTCATATTTAATAATATATATATATATATATATATATATATATATATATATATATATATATATATATATATATATATATATATATATATATATATATATATTATACATATATATATATATGTGTGTGTGAACAAGCCTGAATGGTCCCCAGGACAATATGCAACTGAAAACTCACACCCCAGAAGTGACTCGAACCCATACTCCCAGAAGCACCGCAACTGGTATGTACAAGACGCCTTAATCCACTTGACCATCACGACCGGACAATAATGAGGTGATAGCCGAGGCTATTTGAACCACCCCACCGCCGGCACTCGGATAGTAATCTTGGGCATAGCATTTTACCAAATCACCTCATTCTTTGGGGCACACGTGAGGAACACAAATGCGAACAAGCCTGAATGGTCCCCAAGCCTGAATAGTGCCGGCGGTGGGGTGGTTCAAATAGCCTCGGCTATCACCTCATTATTGTCCGGTCGTGATGGTCAAGTGGATTAAGGCGTCTTGTACATACCAGTTGCGTTGCTTCTGGGAGTATGGGTTCGAGTCACTTCTGGGGTGTGAGTTTTCAGTTGCATATTGTCCTGGGGACCATTCAGGCTTGTTCGCATTTGTGTTCCTCACGTATGCCCCAAAGAATGAGGTGATTTGGTAAAATGCTATGCCCAAGATTACTATCCGAGTGCCGGCGGTGGGGTGGTTCAAATAGCCTTGGCTATCACCTCATTATTGTCCGGTCGTGATGGTCAAGTGGATTAAGGCGTCTTGTACATACCAGTTGCGTTGCTTCTGGGAGTATGGGTTCGAGTCACTTCTGGGGTGTGAGTTTTCAGTTGCATATTGTCCTGGGGACCATTCAGGCTTGTTCGCATTTGTGTTCCTCACGTGTGCCCCAAAGAATGAGGTGATTTGGTAAAATGCTATGCCCAAGATTACTATCCGAGTGCCGGCGGTGGGGTGGTTCAAATAGCCTCGGCTATCACCTCATTATTGTCCGGTCGTGATGGTCAAGTGGATTAAGGCGTCTTGTACATACCAGTTGCGTTGCTTCTGGGAGTATGGGTTCGAGTCACTTCTGGGGTGTGAGTTTTTAGTTATATATGTGTGTGTGTGTGTGTGTGTGTATGCCGGTAACCCAGCCTATAGCAATAACTCTGTAAACTTCAGTATAGGTATTCCTTGGCATAGAAATGATAATCAATCACCCACCTTTCACTGCGTCTTGCACGCTAACGACAATCATACACTCTACCAACTTCCTACAAGTAGTCAACAAGAACTTCCTTCCCACATCTGCGAGTTTACTACCGTGACATCATCAGGTTCTTCCGGGTTTATCTACCAGGATCCGCTGCAGCTCTTCCAGGCTGCTGCACCATGAAGTTTTCTTTGGACTCCAGTGGTACTCTACTACCGTTTCCACAGAAAGATGTGAGACTTTACTGCTCCTCTTCTCACAGTATGAGGTCCAACTCCTCACTATGGGGCTTGCTCTTCCACAGAGTACATCATCTACCCCTACAGGCTTGAAGTTCCAATCAACTTCTTCTCTGGCCTCAGTACCCTCATCAACTCCTTCTTCAGAACAAACCTGCAACCCATCGATATGCCAATAAAAATGTTCCTCTATACACACATAACTGAAATGAATCGCACGCAATATTTCACTTGACATCTCTCTGACTCCTGCCTTCCGTGAGGACTCCCCCCATGCCCGGGCGGGTTCATTTCCCACTTCCCGGTGCGGCTAACCCGTCCCAGGTTGCCAGCTGGTCAGTCACCTGCAAGCAGAAGAGGATGTGCTGCTCCTCCCCTCAGCTGGTCCTCCCATCTTCACTCTTATTTAGGCTTTCTGCCTTAACACAACATGCCTAACATATTAATAAACATCAGCTACGGACGCTGGGCACACGACCAACTATAAGTAATTACTATTAACTGGTTAAATTTGTGCTTACCACAAAAGTCTCTTGCGAGGGCGCTCTCTCATGATAGCGCCTGACCAGGGCGCTTCCATGCCCACGAAAATGTCTCTGGGCGGCTTTACAACTCTTCTTGCCGTCCAGGACTTGAGACCACAGTTTCTCAGCTTGATTCCACAGCTGAAACGTCTGCACACTTCCTTCCTCTTGAAGGTATATCAACTAGGGGTTCCTCTCTAACAGGAGCTCACATGGAGCGCGGCTTCCCCTCACGATGTCTGGTGCTCAAGTGAGATCAACGTCCTCAGAAACGAGCCTCACATCCCCCAGCAAACTCTCCACATCTCATGACCAGTCATTTATCTACATCCTGATTCACTGCCCATATTCTTAAACTGTGTGTCAAATTTAACCCAGTGTATAACATATATATATATATATATATATATATATATATATATATATATATATATATATATATATATATATATATATATATTCAGGTCTATGTCTCCTTGACCTCTTAGTTAGGTCATGTCTTGCAGAATAACTCTCAGGGGGAGACTCGTTTCTCCTGCAGGCTGAGATCATAACAACTGACACTCACAGGTGAGGCTACAGTGACCACCACTTACACTGACACTCACAAGGCAGGCTACAGTGACCACCACTTACACTGACACTCACAAGGCAGGCTACAGTGACCACCACTTACACTGACACTCACAGGGCAGACCACAGTGAACAGCACTTACACTGACACTCACAGGGCAGGCTACAGTGACCACCACTTACACTGACACTCACAAGCCAGGCTACAGTGACCACCACTTACACTGACACTTACAGGGGAGGCTACAGTGAGCACCACAGCAATCACTTACACTGACACTCGCAGGGCAGGCTATAGTAACCACCACGTACACTGACACTCACAGGGCAGGCTACAGTGACCACCACTTACACTGACACTCACAAGCCAGGCTACAATGACCACCACTTACACTGACACTCACAGGGGAGGCTACAGTGACCACCACAGCACCCACTTACACTGACATTCGCAGGGTAGGCTACAGTTACCACCACAGCACTCACTTACACTGACACTCGCAGGGTAGGCTACAGTGACCACCACTTACACTGACATCCACAGGGGCGGGTAGAGTGACCACCACTTACACTGACACTCCCAGGGAAGACTACAGTGACCACCACAGCAGTCACTTACACTGATAGGTGAGGCTACAGTGACCATCACAGTAGCTACCTACACTGACACTCACAGGGGAGGCTATGTAACGAATCAGTTAATTACTTGATTCTCACTGTAATCTTGATATGTATAAATTATTATTTTTCCCCATCTCAAATTATTATTAAGACGTATTTGCATACCTGTTCTGTATAATATATACATATAACATAGTGTTTTGGTATTTGTGTCATGCTGACATGTGTCAGTGATGATAATATTATTATATTTATATACACTTATGTAGGATTTTGGATATGAGGCTATTCCCGTTTGCGTCGCTTGGTCGACATGACCCACATAAGGGACTTGCGTCAGCTTCAGTGGTGCGTATATTCCCAGTTTAGCGTCCAAGATTTAGTGTACCTTGTATTTATGTCTGTTTATTGATAATTCTTGTTCTTTTATTATTTAGTGTATAACGAACACTAAAACATCTTTAAATTCAAACTTGTTTTTTAGTGATTAGATCAGTATATACTAGTGTCAAAGAGAAGTTTTGTCTAACATGGCTGGGTACTGTGTAGAAGCGAGGTTTGAAAGCGTAGGAAGAAGTAATAGGCTGTGGCATACTGGAGTGTCTAATGTGTGTTCGGAGATTGAGAGATAAGTCTGCATTGTTGTCTGTTTATGTTTTAGTAACTGCTTAATTGATCTGGCGAGATAACTACCCAGATGTTATATCACTTTATATCACTATATATCACTGTTATATCATATTTACCAGTCTCTGTGGTGTAGTGGTAAGACACTCGCCTGGCGTTCCGCGAGCGCTTTGCCATGGGTTCCTATCTTGGCCGGGGAGGATTTACTGGGCGCAAATCCTTAACTGTAGCCTCTGTTTAACTCAACAGTAAAAAGGGTACTTGGTTGTAACAACGACTCTTCGTGGGGGTCGTATTCCAGGGACCTGCCCGAAACGCTACGGTTACTAGTGGCTGTACAAGAATGTAACAACTCTTGTATATATCTTCAAAAAAAAAAACTTATCTAAAAAGTGCGTCATTAGTGATATTCTGCTTATGATAAGATTTTTGTATCCATCCTTGATTGATTGTAAAGTTATGTGTAGAGCTTTTGTCCCCCAAAAAGTCATTGATGTTACTATTGAGACGGTGTTTCATCTTATCCCTAGACAATTTGTGGACTTTTGTGAGGCCATATATTTTACTTGTTTACACTGTACAGAAACGTAAACATTACCGATATTGGCGGAGGTTGTAACAGTCGCCCACTTGAGACTAAATGAGAGTGTCCCACAGTTGACAGTGTGTGTCCTCCATTTGACAGTGAGTGTCCACCACTTGACAGTAAGTGTCCTCCACTTGAGTGAGTGTCCCCCACTTGACAGTGAGTGTCTTCCACTTGACAGTGAGTGTCCTCCACTTGACAATGAGTGTGTCGCCACTTGAGAGTAAGTGTGAGTGTCCCCCACTTGGGAGTGTCCCCCACTTGACAGTGAGTGCCCCCCCACTTGACAGTGAGTGTCCCCATCTTGACAGTGAGTGTCCCCCACTTGACAGTGAGTGTCCCCACTTGACAGTTAGACTGTCCCCCACTTGACAGTGAGACTGTCCCCCACTTGACACTGAGACTGTCCCCCACTTGACACTGAGACTGTCCCCCACTTGATAGTAAGTGTGAGTGTCGCTCACTTGAGAGTAAGTGTGAGTGTCGCTCACTTGAGAGTAAGTGTGAGTGTCGCTCACTTGAGAGTAAGTGTGAGTGTCGCCCACTTGATAGTAAGTGTGAATGTCGCACACTTGAGAGTAAGTGTGAGTGTCGCTCACTTGAGAGTAAGTGTGAGTGTCGCCCACTTGATAGTAAGTGTGAATGTCGCACACTTGAGAGTAAGTGTGAGTGTCGCCCACTTGAGAGTAAGTGTGAGTGTCGCACACTTGAGAGTAAGTGTGAGTGTCGCCCACTTGAGAGTAAGTGTGAGTGTCGCACACTTGAGAGTAAGTGTGAGTGTCGCCCACTTGAGAGTAAGTGTGAGTGTCGCACACTTGAGAGTAAGTGTGAGTGTCGTCCACTTGAGAGTAAGTGTGAGTGTCGTCCACTTGAGAGTAAGTGTGAGTGTCGCACACTTGAGAGTAAGTGTGAGTGTCGCACACTTGAGAGTAAGTGTGAGTGTCGCCCACTTGTGAGTAAGTGTGAGTGTCGCCCACTTGAGAGTAAGTGTGAATGTCGCCCACTTGAGAGTAAGTGTGAGTGTCGCACACTTGAGAGTAAGTGTGAGTGTCGTCCACTTGAGAATAAGTGTGAGTGTCGCACACTTGAGAGTAAGTGTGAGTGTCGTCCACTTGAGAGTAAGTGTGAGTGTCGTCCCCTTGAGAGTAAGTGAGAGTGTCGCACACTTGAGAGTAAGTGTGAGTATCGAACACTTGAGAGTAAGTGTGAGTGTCGTCCACTTGAGAGTAAGTGTGAATGTCGCACACTTGACGCAACAAATTTAACCAATTAGCATAAAAGCGAGACAGTGGCGGGGGTAATTAATCCCCGGGTGAACTGCGCGTGCTGGAGGTCTGTCTCTTACGACCTCCAGTTTTTGCCTCACTCACACTTTAATTACTTTCCTTCCCAACTACTTTTTGTCTCGGTCACAAAAAATACTTTCTCATTTTATCCGGACCAGGGTTACTGTGTGTGGTCAGTGCCGCTGGTGTTGACAACAGCACGGAGCAACACTGACCAGGGTTACTGTGTGTGGTCAGTGCCGCTGGTGTTGACAACAGCACGGAGCAACACTGACCAGGGTTACTGTGTGTGGTCAGTGCCGCTGGTGTTGACAACAGCACGGAGCAACACTCACCAGGGTTACTGTGTGTGGTCAGTGCCGCTGGTGTTGACAACAGCACGGAGCAACACTCACCAGGGTTACTGTGTGTGGTCAGTGCCGCTGGTGTTGACAACAGCACGGAGCAACACTCACCAGGGTTACTGTGTGTGGTCAGTGCCGCTGGTGTTGACAACAGCACGGAGCAACACTGACCAGGGTTACTGTGTGTGGTCAGTGCCGCTGGTGTTGACAACAGCACAGAGCAACACTCACCAGGGTTACTGTGTGTGGTCAGTGCCGCTGGTGTTGACAACAGCACAGAGCAACACTCACCAGGGTTACTGTGTGTGGTCAGTGCCGCTGGTGTTGACAACAGCACGGAGCAACACTGACCAGGGTGGTCAGTGCCGCTGGTGTTGACAACAGCACGGAGCAACACTCGCCAGGATTACTGTGTGGTCAGTGCCACTGGTGTTGACAACAGTACGGAGCAACACTGACCAGGGTGGTCAGGGCCGATGGTGAGTGAGGGCAGCAGATTTAAATAACATTGCAGTTTATTCCAACAATCTCTTATCCTATGATTCGTCTGCCTACAGTCACTGAAAGCCGAGATGTTGTCCTGGAGACTGTTATGCCTCAATGTGTGGAGGGAGTAGCAGCTTGTGGATGAATGCCTCCTAGTCTTGTGGGCTGTGAGCTCTGTGACCGTACATGATAACTCAGTAGAGAGCTTGACTCCACAATTACTTTTTTCTCTAATTTGTAATTTATTCTTGCGAAGATTGACACTTCACTGCCTCTGTTACGCCTGGTGGTGATTACTTACAAGATTATAGTTGTCTAAAGTTCGCATTCTCTAATTGGGTTAAAGTTCCTTCAGGGGGCATAGCATTGTATTCCTCTAATTCCTGCTAATTCGTGACTGCATAGTTTGCTCAATGACCTGCTCAGGGCATCAAGTGCAAAAGTAATTTGTCTTTGAGTTGCAAAATTGTTTTATTCTTCCCACAATAGAATGTTTGAACATACCTTCTGCTTCATGACATTTCTAGTATCACTTCTTGTGTACTCAGCAGTTGACCTCAGAGATGCTGACCCTTGACGCAGTGATGGCCAATCACACTCCTCTCAGTTCGACTCCCTTTGCCCACGATTCACGAGAATATGACTACCACTAACTAATATGAGACATTACTGTTTTCTAAATTGGCCTTGTTCTGTGGCCTACACCACAGGTCGCCAAACTTACAAAAGCTAGTAAAGAATGTGGTCCCTGCATGTACACTCCAGAGTGTCCTAGACTTCCCTGTACACTCCAGAGTGTCCTAGACTTCCCTGTACACTCTAGAGTGTCCTAGAGTTCCCTGTACACTCCAGAGTGTCCTAGAGTTCCCTGTACACTCCAGAGTGTCCTAGAGTTCCCTGTACACTCCAGAGTGTCCTTGAGTTCCCTGTACACTCAAGAGTGTCCTAGAGTTCCCTGTACACTCCAGAGTGTCCTAGAGTTCCCTGTACATTCCAGGGTGTCCTAGAGTTCCCTGTACACTCCAGAGTGTCCTAGAGTTCCCTGTACACTCCAGAGTGTCCTAGAGTACACCGTCTCCCACCATGCTGTGTAGTAAGACCTTTGCAGCAACTAGTTGAGTCAACACCACAGCTGATGACGAATATCAATTTCAGAATTCCCTCACGAATTACAAGAAATTATTCTTGGGGATTCGCTGCTCGGCCGTGTCGGAGGTGATTGTGTTGCCTGGCTCCTCAGTTTCAACCCGGCGCTTAGTGTGGACGGTTGCTGGTGGTACCGTTGCGAGGGCCTGTGGCCGTGAAGGCCGGTAGGATGGCGTTGCCCATGCCACCTGTGAAGTGTGAGATCACTGTTAAGCTGACTTTCTCCAGCTTCGTGGATTATCCTGTGCTTGATGTGGTATTAGTGGATGTGATGCATGAGGATATTGCTGACGTAGGTGGAGTCCAATTCGCTGGCGACCATAGGGCACTGGTGAAGCTACGTACCGCTGCTGTGTTCCAGGCTTTTGTTCGCAGGTACGACAGGCATAACCCTACAGAAGCCTGGTGATGCAGGGACTGTATGTGTATCGGACCTGAGCGTCCCGGCGAAGTACGTGGTTGCGAGGGGGCTATCTTTTGAATTTCCGGAGGACCTGCTGCACAGGTTCTTTGGGAGGTATGGGCATATACTGCACTGTCGGGCGATTGGGATCAATGCTGGACTTCTCAAGGGCGTCCTAAGTGGGATGCATACGCTTACCATGAAACTCCTGACAGATGTCCCGTCGTCGATGTGGTTGCTGGGTTTCCAATTCTAGTGTTTTTATACTGGTCAGCCGTGCATTTGTTTTGCCTGGCCATCAGGCTGCAGCTAGCCGAATGGGTACAGTGCGAGATGTGAATATCTTCCAGGGGGAGGATTCCCCACCTCTGGGTGTCCCTGAGGCTTCAGAGGATGGTGCAGCAGAAAATTTAAGTGCTCTCCTCTCCCCCCTGCATGCTATGTGGATGGGGGCGTTTTGAGTGTGGTGGACCCTGCTGCTGGTGCTGTGCCGGTCCTGTCCCTTGTGTCTGCTGGTCCCCTTGGTGAAGCCGGGTGCGTCATGGTTTCGTGTGTAGAAGTGCATCCTGCTCTGGTTACCGTGAGCATGGCAGTCGACTCTTTGGTGGGGCCGGAATCTGTGCCGTTGCCTGTGTGTGCCTCTGTCTTGAGGTCTGTGCGAGCCGCTGTCATCGGAATAGGCCCACCCCTCTAATCAACATTAAGATTCTTCGATTCAGGGTCCTCATGCCTCTGCAGAAATGCCGGAGGAGAGATGGGAGTGCTCAATCTAGGGAACGAGCCCCTTCCGTCCGGAGGCTGGAGTCTGCTGAGTGTGAGTGTGATCACGGAGTTTTAGCGGAGTCTGCCTTGGATTCGTTGGTACCAGGGAGTGGTGGGTGTGCTGAGGCCCCCTCTGAGGTTCTCCCCGGTGGCCCTCCAGTGGTGGGGGGTCCAGGATGGGAGTGAGGTGTTTGACCCGTGGGACCATGCCTGTGGTGATCGTAACCTATTTTAGTGTTGCGGAAGGAGTCTGGGGGCCCGTGCCTCATGTGGTGCTAGACTCTCTGCTGCCTGGGGTTCCTGTGGCAGCTGATGGTGCTTCCCTAGGGGGTGTGTTGGCCAGTCCAGACTGACCGGAGTTGTAGTTGACCAGAGAATAAAACACAGGTGGAGTCCTGTGTTTTATTTCCTAATGGCTCCTAAATTAACTTGTGCTGCGTTGAATGTGAAAGGTTTAAGGTTTGTGGTGGTGCAAAAGGGGCTGGTGTCACTGCTGCTTGACCGGAGGGTGGATGTGGCATTTGTGCAAAAACATATTGTTTGGGATGTGGGTTTGTTGCATGTGTTAGGTGAGGGCTTTACGGTGGTACTAAACCTCTCGCATTTGTTGAATGGGGGGGGTGTATGCTGGTCTTTATTTCTAAGTGGATTCCCATTTCCATGTGAACAGGATGGTCAGGTGTTTTTGGTTGAGGTTACTTTTTGGGGGGTTGACATTTCCTTCTTGAACATTTATACGCCATCTGGGGTGGCATGGAGGGGGAAACGTGAGGTTTTTTTCGAGTGCGATTTTGCATTATTTGCAGCACGATATGTGGGGGGATGGTTCTTGCTCTCGTCTTGATCGATTTTATGTACAGAAGGTGGAGGGATCGGTTTTTCCTATCAGACGGTTCTGGTGGCGTTCTCAGACCATTGCATGGTGGAGTTGCAGGTTGGGGGGGGGCGTTCGGAGCCAGTTGCAGGTTGGTCAGGGCTGGCAGAAACTGAACTGTGAGTTACTGCAGTGCCCGGATGTTTGTGCCCAGTTTCGGGCCCAGTGGGTTGTGTTGGTTGCTCGGAAAGGTGGGTTTCCCTCGGTTTTGGAGTGGTGTCAGGGTGAGTGTTGGTCATTTTTTGGGTTGTTGGCGAAGAGGGAGGCGGCGGGGTATTTTCGTTTGTTACAGGTTTTTCAGGTGAAGTTGCATCACCTGCTCCATAACAATGGGAGTGATACATAAATGATTGAGGGTCCTGCACACGATTTAAATGTCCTACTGGGAAAAGGAGGCACCCATAGGCTAGCCAGGGGTGATAGTAAACAGACGCCATCTTGTAAAAAAATCTAGCGCTGGCAGCCATTGTGAGGGGTCCTCAGTTACCTGACAAACACCATGGCGAGTGTATCACGTCCCAACGTCCGACCATGCTCAGCGCAGTGCACCTCCCAATCATTGACCGAGCAAGAAATTCATATTGAATTGTTCAAGGAGGGGGAAGAAAACCTGATGTTAATGACTCCGACATAGATGAAGACTACACAGCCTCCAGATGTGGATATGACTGACAGTGAGAGTGAACATGTTGGTGCCACGAGGATCAGGCCTGTCCACTCACCCACGCCACCTCGCTCACACTCCACACCACTTTGTGCTCCACCACACAGATCATGTGTTACTGTGCAACATCATGATGATTTGGGTGACGAGTCTGAGTAAGGTGACCAAGGCCTGGTCGATGACCGGGCCGCGGGGACGCTAAGCCCCGGAACAACTCCAAGGTAAGGTGACTCATTTTCTGGTGTTAGAGATTTAGAATCAGAGAATAGTTTTACCGTGCCTGTCGCTAGTGCCAGTGTGGTGCGAGGTGTTACAAAGCAATGTTTTGTCATGTCAATAGCATCTCGCCCAGCCAAGCAACGCCGAATGATGCCACATGGAGACAATGACGAACAAAGCCCCTCATCTTCAAGTAATTTTCCCTCATCATCTGTTCCCAACAACATACACAGTGCCAAAAGCATATACATTTCACCACAGTAGTATCTTTCCAATACTGAAGTAATAAATACTACAGCATTTATATTTAAATTTCTAATGTGCATAGATGGGCTTCAGCTCCTGGTCCACGGATTCCTTGCCATGGTGCCACTGTTGCATCTTACAAGACACTAGGTGTATTTGTGTGGAGTGATGGTGCAGATTTTGTTCCAGAGACTGCCACCTTTGACGATACAGATGTTGGGATTACAGGCCTTTTCCCTGATAATGTTGACGAAATGTGTGAAATGGACTTCTTTACAGCATATTTTGATGAGCCGCTCATGGAACATATTGTTCAGGAAACGAACAAATCCACGGCTGATCTCATTACAGGTGAGGAGTTATCACATTTTTCACGATTACAGCATTGGAAAGTAAGTAAGTAATTATCAAAAGAAGGCACCAAACCGGGAAGGCTATGTAGCTCCATCAAATGTGCGGAATAATCAGAGGGCGCTAAATATCGCCAAGGATGTCAATATGAGAACAAAAACGCATAAAACGAACGATATCGGCAAGCACGATATTTGTTCCTTCTGTTTCGTTTTTCTCCCCCCTCTTCTCCTATCTGCTTGCCGTTTCCTGCCGACCTTTTGCTCGTTCTGGTTCTTCCCTTGGACTATCCGAGTCACCAAGAATTCTATTGAAGGACAGGTAACCATGAGGGGTGGTCAGAAAGAGAGACATACACTCATCCTGGAACCCCTCCCCGCTCAGCTCGTTGTCGCCGTGTGGGGGCTTAGTGGGCGGCTGCCGGAGTGTGATGCTCCTTGGGACAGTCCTCTGTCCTTTTCTAGCCTTGTGCTCCTGCTGCCGTCCTCTCCAATTCTGCTGGGCATCTTTTCCTTTTCCTTCTGTTTCGTTTTTCTCCCCCCTCTTCTCCTATCTGCTTGCCGTTTCCTGCCGACCTTTTGCTCGTTCTGGTTCTTCCCTTGGACTTCTTCTATTTTGACGCCCGTGTGCTTGAGGAGGCATATCCCAGCAAACACAAATCATCTAGAAAACGTTTGTCTATCTCTTCCCATAGGCGTGGGAATGATTTGCATTGAGAATGGTGCAGGAGAGCCTTTGAGAAACTTTTAATCAAAAAATCCAAACACAAAGGTTTTATAATAATTTGTTTTTCTACAACTTTTTTGTTCCTAATGTATTACAAATAGTTTTTACATGTTTAAATATAAAATTTATGGTGTTTTTTTTTTGTAAAATTCATTAATAAATTGTGAATGATATATATTAGCTGAGTGAAACGTTCAAAATCCATTTTGTTATAATATGATCAGAAAAAAGTAGTTTTCCAAATTTTCTAAAAATCGCTCTTTTTAACACAATTTGACTCCTTATGCATTCCACTAAACACTAATATCATGTTTAAATATATAATTTATGTATTATTCCCTAAGATAATTTATATAAATTATAAAAGTTGCTGGAAAGTGGTGTGAAAGAATCTGAAAACGTTTTGTTGTCTTATATTGGCGTGTTCTTATTAACTAGAGTAAGAGTGAGCGAGAGTGGGTAAGAGTGAGTAAGAGTGACTGAAGGTGAGTGAGAGTGTGTAAGTGTGAGTAAGAGTGAGTATAAGTAAGAGTGAGTAAGAGTGACAGAGAGAGTAAGGTGACAGAATGAGTAAGAGTGAGAGTAAAAGTGATTGAGAGTAAGGGTGAGTATGAGAGTAAGAGTGATTGAGAGTTAGTGAGAGTAAGAGTGATTGAGAGTAAGAGTGATTGAGAGTAAGAGTGATTGAGAGTAAGAGTGATTGAGAGTAAGAGTGATTGAGAGTAAGAGTGATTGGGAGTAAGAGTGATTGAGAGTAAGAGTGATTGGGAGTAAGAGTGATTGGGAGTAGGAGTGAGAGTAGGAGTAAGAATGAGAATAAGAGTGATTGAGAGTAAGAGTGAGTAAGAGTAAGAATGAGAGTAAGAGTGATTGAGAGTAAGAGTGATTGAGAGTAAGAGTGATTGAGAGTAAGAGTGATTGGGAGTAAGAGTGATTGGGAGTAAGAGTAAGAGTGAGAGTAAGAGTAAGAATGAGAATAAGAGTGATTGAGAGTAAGAGTGATTGGGAGTAAGAGTAAGAATGAGAGTAGGAGTGATTGAGAGTAGAAGTGATTGGGAGTAGGAGTGATTGGGAGTAAGAGTGATTGAGAGTAAGAGTAATTGAGAGTAAGAGTATGAGAGTAAGAGTGAGAGAGTGAGTATGAATGGGTAAGGGTGACTGAGAGTGAGTAAGAGTGACAGAGTAAGAATGACAGAGTAAGAGTGATAGAGAGTAAGAGTGACAGAGTAAGAGTGACAGAGAGTAAGAGTGACAGAGAGTAAGAGTGACAGAGTAAGAGTGACAGAGAGTAAGAGTGACAGAGAGTAAGAGTGACAGAGAGTAAGAGTGACAGAGAGTAAGAGTGACAGAGTAAGAGTGAGTATGAGAGTGAGTTGTCGGAAAATCCGACACCATTTAATATATCATACAGATAATAACTGTATTACCAACAAGTTACCCATAGAAAACGTAACTTGTAGTGGAATTACCGTCTATAGAAAACGGGATATCATCACCACATACTATTATAATTCACCAGCTATTCTGCTGGGAATTATTCTTAAATACATAAGTCTTTGGACTTTACCATCATAAAAACATCTTATATAAATTAACTTAATTATCAATATTAAAGTAGAGTAAATGTGACCCTTCTATCACTTTCTGACATGTGGACAAAGTAGGCCAGGCGTCAGGGAGGAAGGGGGCAGCCATTGTTGTGATACGAGACCAGAGGCTCACACGGGAGCAAATTCGGCTCCTGTTAAATTTACTTGGACGTAGTGTTATGGAACCCAAAGGTGTACCATTGTCAACACGCTGTCTACAAATACAAGTTAAGTGTCTATCCGAAACCCGTTTATCATTCATTTATGGCCATTAATGTCAGGATATAGGGTTAGCCGGTTAGAACGCGAAATCGCCTCATACTAAAGGTAATTAAGCCAGGTCTTTAATGTTCCATGTACTGTATAGTGTTTTCTCTGATATAGCTTGTCATATATAGGATTCTGGCTTCACAGCTAGCGCACTTTTGACAGGTCAAGACGAGGATGGAAGACTTTGTGCACCAGTTACTGGGTGAGGAAGCTACCTCAAAGAGGATAATTTGGTGTCTACACCCTAGTTATACCTGGTGGACTAACCTGCTGTACTATAAGATAAGGAACCTCTTCAATGTTTAATAATGTGTAGTTAATACTGTAGTTTGATTGGCTGCATATATATAATTTAATAACCCCCCCTAATGTGTAGAGGATCGATTTGTGAGATTAAGAGATTATTGCAGAAATACAGTCCACTTATCATTATACAAATTGCTATCGAAGTATATAAATTAACGTAAATATAAATTCATATAAATTAAATAAATATAAATCTCACAGGTCGGTTCCCACATTATTTGGTCATCTTCGAACCGGATGACGGATTATTTGATTCTATGAACCCACATTTGGTCATCTTAGTACCGGATGAACCAGTTAACCAGTGGATTCATTAAATATACTAGTGCAGTGTTATTTAAACAAAGCCAGCAGTCAAGACGGCAGCGTAGCCTCGAGGGAGCTCAGGAGCCTCCCTCAGCCCAGTTCAGCTTCGTCAGCGGTTTCATGCACACCCACAGATATTTGGTGGCGTGTTATTTCGTGAAATGACAGCGCTAATATAGAATCCAGCCAAATTAGTGACTGTGTCTTCGCGAGATTGTTCACGGATTTCGTGGTGTTACATTTCGCGAGAGATTATCTACGAATTTTGTGGACTTTATTTCGCGAGGTCACTAATAATATTTAATACTTCTTGATAATATTAGAAGTTTCATAGAGGCTAATTAAGAGGCTATTAACAATAATTGTGTATATTATTTCTCCAAAATAGAGAATTATTTAATATATATTGCACTTGTGATCACAGTATAATATTTACTAATTGCCAACCCACAACAGGGTAGGATATGACTAGTTGAACTATTATTGCTCATCCTAGTCCCATTATTACTATAGTCAGTTGTACTATATTGAACAACCTAACACCATTAATGAATGGTCCAGACCCTATTTTGGGTGTAATTTTTAACAACTCGAGTTGAGTTGTATATATAATAAATTACTTATGATCATTACACCTTTGAGTGATTAATTAGTGTCTCTACCATCCTAGGGTGATATAGAAGAGCTAACCTAAAGGTACTTCCAGTGACACTGGTTTATCACTCAAATCATTAGTGTGTATGATTGTATATATATATAATGTGTATTAATTTTAAGTGCTAACCTCTAGTAGAGGTAGGATTATTGCCTAGTGAGTGCAGAATTTACCCTAGGCTACCATCAGTGCTTGCTCAGTATTATGAGCAGCCCAAGTACAAGTCCCACAAGGCTTCACCAACTAGCCAGTATGGATAATGCAGGGAGAATGAAAAGAACCCTTGCAGGTCTTAAAGGCCACTTAACAAAACAGATCAAGAAATGTGAAGATTTGTCACAACAATCAACTGTTGATTATGCTGACCTGGAAAGCTATTATCAAGCAGCTGCAGGTAAATTTGAGCAAATCAAATGCCAAATGGCTGTCCTTGTGGGGACAGACTACTACCATCAATTCATCGGTAGCCCTACTAAATATCAGGGTATAACCATGTTAAACTCTGCAGGAGGTAAATTACTCTCAGGCCCAGTATCAAGCCTGAGGAGACCTATGCCTGCAGATAAACAACACCAATAGAAACTAAATTTGTCAGCTGATTATATTTCTCCAGTAGCATTATACTAAGGAGATTACAGCTGACTATACCAACAGAGGTTGATGTTAGTATCATCATTTGAAGCTGAAGATGAGTTCATGAGGCCTCAGTGGCAAATCAGTGAACAGTAGCCTAAAACAGCTACAAGTCACTGCGACCAATGTCACTGAACCCACTGCAGTCTCAGAACCATACTTTACTTTAATGATGAGCTATTCAATCTTCTGAATCAATTAACTAAATTAAACCCCAATAAATTTGATGACTGATTTGATACATTTATTATTTAATCAAGATGTATTCCATGGGCCTCAGTGTTTATATATCAGTGACCAGTTACCTGAAGAAACTTCAAGTTATATCTAATGTCACTGATCTCACTGCAGTCCCTGAATCATACTTGACTGTAGTACTTGATCACATCCAGTCTTCTGGGTTAAATAATATGTAATTAGGCTTGAATATTAGCCTTTCAAGAGTTGACAGGGAAATGAAATCGCATTAGACTTCTAACCCCTGCAACTCTAGTACGGGACATCCGTCCTGTACGAACAGACACACAAATGTGTGATTACTAACTACTAACATCAAATTAATCTAATAATTCGAAGGAGGAGTATCGGTGTGCGTCTGTTCTAATTAGGACTTCGACCCGTGAGCAGCCCCTGGGGAATTATGTCGGAAAATCCGACACCATTTAATATATCATACAGATAATAACTGTATTACCAACAAGTTACCCATAGAAAACGTAACTTGTAGTGGAATTACCGTCTATAGAAAACGGGATATCATCACCACATACTATTATAATTCACCAGCTATTCTGCTGGGAATTATTCTTAAATACATAAGTCTTTGGACTTTACCATCATAAAAACATCTTATATAAATTAACTTAATTATCAATATTAAAGTAGAGTAAATGTGACCCTTCTATCACTTTCTGACATGTGGACAAAGTAGGCCAGGCGTCAGGGAGGAAGGGGGCAGCCATTGTTGTGATACGAGACCAGAGGCTCACACGGGAGCAAATTCGGCTCCTGTTAAATTTACTTGGACGTAGTGTTATGGAACCCAAAGGTGTACCATTGTCAACACGCTGTCTACAAATACAAGTTAAGTGTCTATCCGAAACCCGTTTATCATTCATTTATGGCCATTAATGTCAGGATATAGGGTTAGCCGGTTAGAACGCGAAATCGCCTCATACTAAAGGTAATTAAGCCAGGTCTTTAATGTTCCATGTACTGTATAGTGTTTTCTCTGATATAGCTTGTCATATATAGGATTCTGGCTTCACAGCTAGCGCACTTTTGACAGGTCAAGACGAGGATGGAAGACTTTGTGCACCAGTTACTGGGTGAGGAAGCTACCTCAAAGAGGATAATTTGGTGTCTACACCCTAGTTATACCTGGTGGACTAACCTGCTGTACTATAAGATAAGGAACCTCTTCAATGTTTAATAATGTGTAGTTAATACTGTAGTTTGATTGGCTGCATATATATAATTTAATAACCCCCCCTAATGTGTAGAGGATCGATTTGTGAGATTAAGAGATTATTGCAGAAATACAGTCCACTTATCATTATACAAATTGCTATCGAAGTATATAAATTAACGTAAATATAAATTCATATAAATTAAATAAATATAAATCTCACAGGTCGGTTCCCACATGAGTAAGGATGATTGAGAGTAAGAGTGAGTAATAGTGCGGAAGAGTGATTGAGAGTTAGAGTGAGAGTAAGAGTAATTGAGAGTTAGTGAGAGTAAGAGTGATTGAGAATAAGAGTGATTGAGAGTAGGAGTGATTGGGAGTAAGAGTGATTGGGAGTAGGAGTAAGAATGAGAATAAGAGTGATTGAGAGTAAGAGTGAGTAAGAGTAAGAATGAGAGTAAGAGTGATTGAGAGTAAGAGTGATTGAGAGTATTTGTGATTGAGAGTAAGAGTGATTGGGAGTAAGAGTGATTGGGAGTAAGAGTAAGAGTGAGAGTAAGAGTAAGAATGAGAATAAGAGTGATTGAGAGTAAGAGTGATTGGGAGTAAGAGTAAGAGTAAGAATGAGAGTAGGAGTGATTGAGAGTAGGAGTGATTGGGAGTAGGAGTGATTGGGAGTAAGAGTGATTGAGAGTAAGAGTAATTGAGAGTAAGAGTATGAGAGTAAGAGTGAGAGAGAGTAAGAGTGACAGAGTAAGAGTGACAGAGTACGAGTGACAGAGAGTAAGAGTGACAGGGAGTAAGAGTGACAGAGAGTAAGAGTGACAGAGTAAGAGTGAGTATGAGAGTGAGTAAGGATGACTGAGAGTAAGAGTGAGTAATAGTGCGTAAGAGTGATTGAGAGTAAGAGTGAGTAATAGTGTGTAAGAGTGATTGAGAGTAAGAGTGAGTAATAGTGCGTAAGAGTGATTGAGAGTGAGAGTGATTATGAGAGAGTTAAGAGTGTGAGGTGTGAGAGGGTAGCAGGCCAGCAAAGCAGGATGTGTGGTCACAGATAGGCCTAGGCCTAGGCCTCGTGATCTCTAATGTTGGTTTTTATATATATGTTGGAGTTTTTGTCTTGTTTCAAATTATAATTATTTAGCAGGAATGTAATAAGATATTGCACAGTATTAATGTGACAATAATATATGCATTATTTCCTTGATAATCAAACTAGTTGTTCAAAGATAATATACAATCTTTGAAGGAAACATTTTGAGAGCGCGAGCTGGCAACACTGGGCTGGTGGTGAGAGAGACACACATGGTTAGTTGTGCTCAGACCTTCAGTGGTGAAGGGTGTGTCCCAGCTGGCCGCCACCAGCCGCCACCCGCCGCCACCCACCACCAGCCGCCACCCGCCACCCACCACCCACCACCAGCCGCCACCCGCCACCACCCACCACCAGCCGCCACCACCCACCACCAGCCACCAGCCGCCACCAGCCACCGCCACCCACCACCCGCCGCCACCACCCACCACCAGCCGCCACCCGCCACCGCCACCCACCACCGCCACCCGTCGCCACCACCCACCACCACCAGCCGCCGCCGCCACCACCACCCACCACCACCGCCGCCACCACCCATCACCGCCGCCGCCACCACTACCCACCACCACCGCCGCCACCAGCCATCACCGCCGCCGCCGCCACCACCCACCACAGCCGCCGCCGCCACCACCACCAGCCACCACAGCCGCCGCCGACACCACCGCCACCACCCACCACAGCCGCCACCACCACCCACCACCGCCGCCACCACCACCCACCACCACCACCACCCACCACAGCCGCCACCACCACCCACCACCGCCGCCACCACCAGCCGCCACAAGCCGCCACCGCCCGCCACCGCCCGCCACCGCCCGCCACCAGCCGCCATCACCACCACCACCAGCCGCCATCACTGCCACCAGCCGCCACCAGCTGCCACCACCACCAGCCGCCACCACCGCCCGCCACCAGCCGCCACCAGCTGCCACCACCACCAGCCGCCACCACCGCCCGCCATCAGCCGCCACCGCCCGTTGCCACAGTCGCCACCGCCAGCCGTCACCACCAGCCTCCATCACCGCCACCACCAGCCGCCATCAGCTGCCACTGCCACCAGCCGTCACCACCAGCCGCCACCAGCTGCCACCGCCCGCCACCAGCCGCCACCACCAGCCGCCACCACCGCCACCACCACCTGCCACCAGCCGCCACCACCGCCCGCTATCAGCCGTCACCGCCCGTTGCCACAGTCGCCACCGCAAGCCGCCACCGCCAGCCGCCACCAGCCCCCACCACCGCCGATCGCCACCACCCACCACAGCCGCCACCACCCACCACCCACCGCCACCACCCACCACCACCAGCCGCCGCCGCCACCACCACCCACCACCACCGCCGCCACCACTTACCACCGCCAGCCGCCACCACCCACCACCACCGCCGCCACCACCCACCACAGCCGCCACCACTCATCACAGCCGCCGCCGCCCGCCACCGCCAGACACAGCCGCCAGTGTCCGCCACCGCCACCACTGTCCGCCACCGCCGCCACTGTCCGCCACTGTCCGCCACCGCCACCACTGTCCGCCACCACCACCACTGTCCGCCACCGCCACCACTGTCCGCCCACCGCCACCACTGTCCGCCCGCCGCCACCACTGTCCGCCTACCGCCACCACTGTCCGCCCGCTGCCACCACTGTCCGCCCGCCGCCACCACTGTCCGCCCGCCGCCACCACTGTCCGCCCGCCGCCACCACTGTCCGCCCGCCGCCGCCACTGTCCGCCCGCCGCCGCCACTGTCCACCACCCCCGCCACAGCCCCATGGTCCGCCCGCCGCCACTATCCGCCACAGCCGCCACTATCCGCCACCGCCGCCACTATCCGCCACAGCCGCCACTATCCGCCACCGCCGCCACTGTCCGCCCGCCGCCACTATCCGCCACTGTCCGCCCGCCGCCACTGTCCGCCCGCCGCCACTATCCGCCACCGCCGCCACTGTCCGCCCGCCGCCACTATCCGCCACCGCCGCCACTGTCCGCCCGCCGCCGCCCTGTCCGCCCGCCGCCACTGTCCGCCCGCCGCCGCCCTGTCCGCCCGCCGCCACTGTCCGCCCTCCGCCACTATCCACCACCGCCGCCACTGTCCGCCTGCCGCCACTGTCCGCCCGCCGCCACTATCCGCCACCGCCGCCACTGTCCGCCCGCCGCCACTGTCCGCCCACCGCCACTATCCGCCACCGCCGCCACTGTCCGCCCGCTGCCACTCTCCGCCACCGCCACCACTGTCCGCCACCGCCACCACTGTCTGCCACGGCCACCACTGTCTGCCACCGCCACCACTGTCCGCCCGCCGCCACCACTGTCCGCCCGCCGCCACCACTGTCCGCCCGCCGCCGCCACTGTCCGCCCGCCGCCGCCACTGTCCGCCCGCCGCCACCACTGTCCGCCCGCCGCCTCCACTGTCCGCCTGCCGCCACCACTGTCCGCCCGCCGCCACCACTGTCCGCCAGCCGCCGCCACTGTTCGCCCGCCGCCACCACTGTCCGCCCGCCGCCGCCACTGTCCGCCCGCCGCCGCCACTGTCCGCCCGCCGCCACTGTCCACCACCGCCGCCACAGCCGCCACGGTCCGCCCGCCGCCACTATCCGCCACAGCCGCCACTATCCAAAACCGCCGCCACTGTCCGCCCGCCGCCACTGTCCGCCCGCCGCCACTATCCGCCACCGCCGCCACTGTCCGCCCGCCGCCACTATCCGCCACCGTCGCCACTGTCCGCCCGCCGCCACTGTCCGCCCGCCGCCGCCACTGTCTGCCCGCCGCCACTGTCCGCCCGCCGCCACTATCCGCCACCGCCGCCACTGTCCGCCACTGCCGCCACTCTCCGCCGTACAGCCTCCCCTCTCTCCGTTAGTAAATAATTATAATTGTTAGTAAATAATAAAAGAAATATAAATTATTAGATTTTTTTTACCCTTAAATTGGTTTTAATATTTAAATTGAAAATAATAATATAATATAAAATATAATAAAAATAATATAATATAAAATATAATTTAATTTCAAGAAATTTAACTTTAAACACAAAGATGTGAAAAGGGTTTAGATTATAGGCTCAAACCTTTCATAAGAGATTCATATTGGTATATGAATGGATTATGAATTATTCAGGTTAGGATTGTAAAGTTGCCACAACATCTCAAATTAGTGTTAGATACGTAGGTTTTGGTTATAAGTTTTGGAAACCTATTTAAGTCCACACACAATATCGTATCCGATACGATAAAACAAACGTTTCCAATCCTTTCAAATACTTTCCAGATATGTTGTGGCAACCTAAAATTGTTTGCTGGGATACTCTTGCACCCGTAGAACTGCAGTACCCGACGTCGAGAGCGAGGGGAACCTTTTATTGTCAATCCCCACTTCGTCACTGAACCCGATCTCGACGGACTGTCAGTTTCTTAAGGTGGCGTTTGTGGGGCGTATACTCACGACGCACCCCTAGGAGGCCCCGACAAGATCGGCGATAGCTTCTTGTTGGGTGTCCTGCCTCTAATTGTGGCTCCATGGTGGGTGTGGGGGCACATTCGGGAATGAATTCTTCTTTTCGTCAAGATGATAACCCCTGTTTCGGCTTCTTCTGGTTTACCTTCTCAGGCTCGTGGGGTGGGCGACCAAGCCCCCGAGTCGGTCCGTATTGGAAGACCAGGCTCTGTAGCCTCCGCTGCATTGGGCCCCGACCTTGCTCCTCCTTTGGCCTCTCTGACTCCTTCCCCTGGCTCCCCTCCCTCCTCTGTGGTTGGGTCGAGCCCCAAGCCCCCAGTGGTGACTACCTCGTCCCCTGGCGCGGCTCCTTCTCTAGTTGTAACTACTGCGCCTTTTAACCCCTCTCTCTCTGGGGGTTCTCACCGCCGTCCTCGTCACGGCCGCCCTCGCTCGATTCCTTCCAGTTCTGCTACCTATCAAGCCTTGTTTGGTCCCGCTTCGTGGGCCAAATATTTTGATCTCCTCCCTCTTGATTCTACGCCTCCTGACGATTTCTCCCTCTATCGACATCTCATTGATTCCGTGGATGCCGCCATTACTTTCAACCCCACTCGTCTCGGTACACGTGTCGTTGCTGCTCCTTCTCAGGATGCTGCTTCCCGCTTGGCTGCCTTATCCTGCCTTGGCGAGACCCCCGTTCGGGTCTCGAAGAACGCTCAGTTGAATGCCAGTGTTGGCACTATTTTACTCCCGCCCCATGTTGCGACCGGTGTTCGGGACCTGCGCGACTGCCACGACGATATTCGACATATCCTCGCTGCCCAGGGCCATTCTATTCTCCAGGTGGACACGTTTACTCGTCCCCCTCGTGGTAGTCGCCGTCAACCCCTCCGGGTTGTGAAGATTACCTTTGATGGTAGGACCCTTCCACCCTCTGTCATTCTTGCTGGTGCCAGGTGCTCTGTCCAGGAGTACATTCCTTCTCCTCGGCTCTGCAACAAGTGCTGGAGGTTTGGGAATGGTGCCCTCCGCTGCTCCGGGACTGTCTCTCTCTGTCCTTTGTGTGGTGGCGAAGGTCACTCTAAATCGGAGTGCGCTTCTCCCCAGGCTCGTTGCCTCAACTGCGGTGAGACCCATCCTACCTTCTCCCGTGCGTGTGTCCATTACAAGCTTGAGGCAGCCGTCCTCAACTTGAAACACCGGGAGCGTTTATCTTTTCCTGAGGCGAGGCGCCAGGTTCGCCGGCTCCCGCCTTATGCTAATATCTCTTATGCTCGCGTGTTGCGCTCTTCCTCTCCTCGTCCTTCCCGCCTTCCTCAGACTCACAACCGTTTCCGGGCCTTGAACCCTGATGCGCCCACTGTCCCCTCCTCTGTCCCTTTGGGTTCTCTCCCGAAGGATCCTCCTCCTGGTCCTCTGTCTGGGGTTCCCCTTCCTTCTACCCGGTCTGTCGTGTCTTCTGTGTCTTCTTCCTCGTCCCCCTCCGATCCTCCTTCCCATCCTCTTCCTCCATCTATCGGCTCTCCCCACCGCCTGTCGGTGCGGGCGGATGTCCATCGCTCTCCTAACGGCCGTCGTGTGTGCTCTCGTTCGGCTTCTCCTGTTGAGACACTGGAATCCGTTGCCCGGTACGTAGTTGCTGGGACACCGGTCTCTTTAAGTCAGAAGCGTAAGCCTGGCTCCTCTCCTTCCTCTTCCCCGGCAGGTAAGAAGGCTTCGCTTTCTTCCTCAGCTCCTCCTTCTGGCTCTGTTGCTCCTTCCCCTCCCGTTTCAGTGCTTGCGCCCCCTGTTCCTGCTATGGAGGTTTCTTTGGCCCCTGCTTCCCTTTCGGTTGCTGCTCTTGCTGGGGTGCGCTCCCCTCTTTCTACTCCCCCTCTTCCTGCTGCTGTCCTTGACTGCTCCTCTCCGTTGTCTCCTCCTCTTCCTCCTCCTCCTCCTCTTCCTCCGGACCCTGCCCGCCCACCTCTGATCTGTTCTCCCGTTTCCTTCCCTCCGTCTTTGCTCAGTTTACCCATGCCCCCTAACCCTGACTTTGCTGACCCTGATCCCGACCCTGATATTCTTTAACGTGCTCTGTTGCTCTTTCGCCTTTGTTTCTTCCTTGTTCTCTGTTTTTGTCCTTTCTCTTCTCGTCGTTGTCCATTCTTCAATGGAACGTTCGAGGTTATTACGCCAATTTCCTCGAACTCCAACTTCTGATTTCGCGGTTTTCGCCCCTTTGTGTCTGTCTCCAGGAGCCAATGCTTGGTGCTCGTCCTGGTCGTTTTCGTGGCTATTCCTTTCTCTCCCCCCCCCCCCAGCCATTGCTGGGGCTTCTAATTCTTCTGCTCTCTTGATTCGGGCTGATGTTCCCTTTGTTCCTTTACTTTTTCCTTCGCCTCTCCATTGTTCTGCTGCTCGTATCTTTGTGGGGAAATGGTACACAGTTTGTTCCATTTATCTCCCCCCGAGTGTCCCGCTCTCTCTTCCTGATTTGAAACACCTCCTAGACTCCTTGCCGGAGCCTGTGCTCCTCCTGGGTGACTTCAATTGTCGTCATTCTCTTTGGGGTGACGTTCCGACGAATACCCGGGGTCGCCTCCTTGAGCCGTTTCTCCTCTCTTCTTCCCTGTCTCTTCTGAATTCTGGTGAGCCCACTCATTTGCACTCTCGGACTCGCACCCTTTCTTGTCTTGATCTTTCTCTCTGCTCTTCTTCTCTTTACTTAGATTTCACGTGGCAGGTTCTTGATGACCTCCATGGAAGTGATCATTTTCCCATCCTTGTTTCCTTTTTCTCTTTTCGCCCTTCCCTCTCTTTCCCTAGGTGGCAGTTTGCTAAGGCAGACTGGACCCTATTTACCCACAGTGCTGCTCTCTCTGACCTCTCCCTTCTGCCTCTCTCTCGCGCTCTCCTCCTTTTACATGACACTGTCTTCAACGCTGCCCTCCGCTCTATTCCTCGCTCTTCCTCTCGGGGTCCACGGAAGTGCGTTCCCTGGTGGAATGCGGACTGTGCTCGGGCTGTCCGCTGTAAGCGTGCAGCCTGGAAGAGGCACCGCCGTAGGCAGACGACCGATTCTTTTCTTTTCTTTCGGAAAGTGAGTGCGGTGGCCCGTAGGGCCATCCGTACGGCTCAACGTGAATGTTGGGCATCTTATGTCTCAACAATTACGTCCGAAACCCCTCTGGCCCAGATCTGGAAGCGTATTCGCAAGATAGCGGGTAAGTTCGTTCCCGATGTTTCACCGGTCCTTCACCTCCATGATACTCTTGTGGCGGACCCGTTGCAGGTCGCTTCCGAACTGGGTTCCCACTTTTCTTCTGTTAGCTCTGGTCTTCATCTTCCCCAATCTTTCCTTCTTCGTAAACCTGTCCTTGAGTCTCGTCCTTTAGATTTCTGCACTCATCTTCAGCTTCCCTATAATGATCCCTTCTCTCTCTCTGAACTTCGTTCTGCCCTGGCCCTCTGCGGTTCTACGGCGGCGGGCTCCGATGGTATTCATTATGAGATGCTTCGCCATCTCCCTCCGAGCACGTCTCAGTATTTACTGAGTCTGTATAATCGGATCTGGGAGTCGTCGTCAGTCCCTGAGGACTGGCTCGATGCCGTTGTCCTCCCTCTTCGCAAACCGGGGTCTCTGGTTACTTCCCCTAAGGACTTTCGCCCTATTGCTCTCACAAGTTGTGTCTGCAAACTCTTTGAACGTATGGTTAACGTTCGTCTGATGTGGTTCCTGGAACACCATCACCTCCTCTCCCCTTCTCAATTTGGTTTCCGCAAGTGCCGCAGCACGACAGATGTCCTGGTGAACTTGGAGGTCTATATTCGTACTGCTTTTGCTGCGAAGACCTCCGTTGTTGCCGTCCTTTTTGACCTAGAAAAGGCTTACGACACCACTTGGCGTTATCATATCCTATCTCAACTTCATTCTTTTGGCCTTCGTGGTCATCTCCCTCTCTTTCTCCGCAGCTTCCTCTCTCGTCGTTCCTTTCGGGTGCGCCTTGGTACCGCTCTCTCTCCCTCTTTTCAGCAATACGAAGGTGTGCCCCAGGGTAGTGTTCTGAGCACTACTCTTTTTCTGGTTGCCCTCAATGGTCTTCTTTCCTCTCTTCCTTCTGGTGTCTTCTCCGCTCTCTATGTCGATGATCTTACCCTTTGTTGTCAGGGTGATGATTCGCCTCTCCTTCAACGCCGGCTTCAACTTGCAATTGATGCCGTGTCGTCTTGGGCCACAGGTCATGGCTTCAAGTTCTCTACTTCTAAGACTTGTGCCATGACTTTTACGCGGAAACGGGTTGTTCTTCGTCCCTCTTTGTCACTTTATGGTCATCCCCTTGAATACAAAGATTCCGCGAAGCTTTTGGGGTTATTCCTTGACACTCGTTTGTCTTGGTCTCCCCATATCTCTTACCTCCGTGTTGAGTGCTCTAAGGCCCTTACCCTCCTTCGGGTCTTGTCCCATACTTCTTGGGGGGCAGATAGGCGCACTCTCCTTGCTTTACATTCCTCTCTCGTCCTGTCTAAGCTCGATTATGGTTGCCCTGCTTACTCGTCTGCTTCTCCTTCTACTCTTCGCTGTCTTGATGCTTTGCACCATACTGGGTTGCGCCTCAGTTCTGGTGCCTTTCGTTCGACTCCCATCCTTAGCTTGTATGTTGACACTGGCTTCCTCTCTCTCCAGAACCGCCGTGATCGCTACTGTCTTCGCTATCTTGCGCGGTCCTTGCAACATCCTTCCTCTCGCCTCTGTCGTGCTTTAACTTTTACCCCTCCTGCGGTTCCTGTTCCTCTTCACCACCTCCCTCTTTCTGTCCGTTTATCTCGCCTACAGAATTCTCTTTCCGTTCGTATTTCTGATGTTTCTCCTCGTGTTGTTCCTTCTTTGCCCCCGTGGAGGGTCCCTCTTCCGTGGTTTTGTACATCCTTGACCCGTATCACTAAAGCTTTTACCCCTCCTACGGTTCTAAAACGCCTTCTCCTCGAGCACTTTTCTTCTCACTCCCGCTCCGTTTCTGTCTTCACCGATGGGTCTAAGTCAGCGGAGGGTGTTGGCTACTCTGTTGTTTTTCCTGATCGCACTTATATGTGTCGCTTGCCTCCGGAGACTAGCATCTTTACAGCGGAACTTTATGCTATTCTCTATGCTCTTCGTCTCCTGCTTTCTCGTTGTCAGTCTTCCTTTGTGGTTGTTGTTGACTCTCGTAGTGCCCTCATGGCTCTCGGGTCCTTTAATCCGGTTCATCCAGTAGTTGTCGAGATCCAGCATTGGCTGTTTCTCGTTCACAGTAAATTTAAGTCGGTTGAGTTTTGTTGGGTTCCCAGCCATATTGGTGTGTCTTTAAATGAGCGTGCGGATGCTGCCGCCAAGGAAGCTGTCCGCTCTTGTCCCATCTCTCGCAAAGGTATTCCGTATTCCGACTTTTACCCGGTTATCCATTCCTCAGTCCTTACCTGTTGGCAGGCTTCTTGGTTGTCTGTTACTGATAACAAGCTACGTACTCTTAAATGTTGTGTTTCCTCGTGGTCGTCCTCCTTCCACCGTAACCGGCGGTGGGAAACAGCTCTGGCGAGGTTGCGTATTGGCCATACTCGCTTAACCCATGGTCACTTGATGGAGCGCCGCCCTGCTCCTTATTGTCCTAGTTGCATTGTCCCTCTTACGGTCGTGCATGTCCTTCTTGAATGTCCTGACTTCCAGGACGAGCGTGTGTCTTGCTTTCCGACCGCCCCTCGCGGTCACCTGTCCCTCAATACGCGAGGTTGCGTATTGGCCATACTCGCTTAACCCATGGTCACTTGATGGAGCGCCGCCCTGCTCCTTATTGTCCTAGTTGCATTGTCCCTCTTACGGTCGTGCATGTCCTTCTTGAATGTCCTGACTTCCAGGACGAGCGTGTGTCTTGCTTTCCGACCGCCCCTTGCGGTCACCTGTCCCTCGATAGAATTCTTGGTGACTCGGATACTTTTGATATCGTTCGCCTTATGCGTTTTTGTTCTCGTATTGGCATCCTTGGTGATATTTAGCGCCCTCTGATTATTTTGCGTATTTGATGGTGCTACATAGCCTTCCCGGTTTGGTGCCTTCTTTTGATAATTACTTACTTACTCATCCTGGAAGTCAGGACATTCAAGAAGGATATGCCCGACCGGAAGAGGGACAATGCAATTAGGACAATAAGAAGCAGGGCAGCGCTCCATCAAGTGACCATGAGTTAAACAAGTATGGCCAATACGCAACCTCGCCAGAGCCGTTTCCCATCGCTGGTTACTGTGGTAGGAGGACGGCCACGAGGAAACACAACATTTAATTAAGAGTATGTACTTTGTTACCCGTAACAGACGACCAACAAGCCTGCCAACGGGTAAGGATGGAGGAATGAATGACTGGGTAAAAGTCGGAATAAGGACTACCTTTACGAGAGATGGGACAAGAGCGGACATCTTCCCTGGCGGCTGCATCTGCACGCTCATTTAAGTAGACACCATTATGGCTGGGAACCCAACAAAACTCAACCAACTTAAATTTACTGTGAACAAGAAACAGTCAATGCTGGATCTCGACAACTATTAGATGATCCAGATTAAAGGACCCAAGAGCCATGAGGGCACTACAAGAGTCAACAACAACTACAAAGGAAGGTTGACAACGAGAAAGCAGGAGACGAAGAGCATAGAGAATAGCATAAAGCTCCGCTGTGAATATGCTAGTCTCCGGAGGTAAGCGACACATATAAGTGCGATCAGGAAAAACAACAGAGTAACCAACACCGTCCGCAGACTTAGACCCATCGGTGAAGATGGAAATGGAGCGGGAGTGAAAAGAAATATGCTCAAGGGAAAAGGCGTTTTAGAGCCGTAGGAGGGGTAAAAGCTTTAATGATGCGGGTCAAGGGTGAACAAAACTGTGGAAGGGGGAACTCTCCAAGGGGGCAAAGAGGGAACAACATGAGGAGAAATATTAGAAATATGAACGGAAAGAGAATCCTGTAAGCGAGATAACCGGATAGAAAGAGGGAGGTGGTGAAGAGGAATAGGAACCGCAGGAGGGGAGAGATCCCTTCTCTCTCTCTGAACTTCGTTCAGAGAGAGAGAAGGGATCGTTATAGGGAAGTCAAAGACGAGTGCAGAAATCTAAAGGATGAGATTCAAGGACAGGTTTACAAAGAAGGAAAGGTTGGGGAAGATGAAGACCATAGCTAACAGAAGAAAAGTGGGAACCCAATTCGGTAGCGACCTGCAATGGGTCCGCCACAAGAGTACCACGGAGGTGAAGGACCGGCGAAACATCGGGAACGAACTTACCCGCTATCTTGCGGATACACTTCCAGATCTGTGGCAGAGGAGTTTCAGACGTAATGGTGGAGACATAACACTTTCGCCCGGTAACGACGCAGCATTGCATCGTTTTTGTACTTGAAGCATTCCCGGTAACGATGCAGCATTGCGTCTTTTTGTACTTGAAGCATTCCCGGTAACGATGCAGCATTGCGCTGTTTTCGGCAGCAAATTGGTGGTGGCTTTGGGAGGGGCGCCGGTAATATCCAAAACAGCAGTTTTGGATAGTATATGCATATACTCTTGTAGGGAATGATTCATTGTGAATACATTGATACCAAAATGAAAGACCTAGGACCAGAATTGAGGTAACAAAGTTGAAAACAGTATACCCATTTTATTAGCGCTCACTGGGATTATGTTCCGACACTTTCTCTGTTTGTTGTGGGTGGTGCACCTGGCTTTAGGACTTTATATTTGCATATACTCCTTTAGAGAATTCTATTGCGAACACAATGTTACCAAAATGAAAGACCTAGGACAAGAATTGAGATGTCCAAAGTGAAGAAAGTTTACACATTTTATTGCTCTTATGCGCTCCCGGGTAACGCACTCACTTTCTCTGTTTGTTGTGGATGGTACACCGGGCTTTTGGACTTTATATGTCTTTAGTCGTGTAGAGAATTCTATTGCAAACACAATGATACCAAATTGAAAAACCTAGAACGAGAAATGAGATGACAAAGTAGAAACGAGTATACACTTTTGCAGTATTACCTCGCTCTCTAATGTAATGAGAGGCGCCTTGGGATGGCGCAGTGCTCTCTTTCCGGGCCACATTCATCACGTCAGCGGGTGGAGCGTGCTGCAGTTTTTGACTTCATATGCATATGATATTGTTAGGAATTCCATTGCGAACACAATAGAACCAAAATGAAAGCCCTAGGACGGGAATTGAGGTGACAAACGTGAAAGGAGTGTACACATTTTATCTCTCTTATGTGCTCTCGGGTAACACACACTCACTTTCTCTGTTTGTTGTGGATGGTACGCCAGGCTTTTGAAGTTTATATGTCTTCAGTCGTGTAGAGAGTTCTATTGCGAATACAATGATACCAAATTGAAAAACCCTGGACGAGAATTGAGGTGACAAAGTTGAAGAGAGTATACTTTTTTCAGAATTACCGTGCACTCCCGTGAAACGCTGGGACCCTCTCCGTCTAGTTGAGGGCTGGCGGGCTGGGGCCCACTGGGCCTAGTTGAGGGCTGGTGGGCTGTGGCCGCCAAAGTGATAAGATGCCCAACATTCATGTTTAGCCGTACGGATGGCCCTACGGGCCACCGCACTCGCCTTCCGAAAGAAAAGAAAAGAATCGGTCATCTGCCGACGGCGGTGTCTCTTTATTTACTTATTTATGCATATACAAGAAGGTACAATGGGATTGTGGGGATACATAATATGGTAATTACAATCTTGTAAAGCCACTAGTACACGCAACGTTTCGGGCAGGTCCTTAATCTAAGAAAATTTTAAGTAGGTAAATACTTGCAAAATTTATAAAAAATGATAACAGTTACATGGCAAGAAAAAAAAAAGATGAGAAAATTGTAGGTATATTAAAGCATGCTTATATTAAAGAACTCTTCCAAGCTGCACGCTTACAGCGGACAGCCCGAGCACAGTCTGCATTCTACCAGGGAATGCACATCCCCGAACCCCGAGAGGAAGAGCGAGGAATAGAGTGGAGGGCAGCGTCGAAGACAGTGTCATGAAAAAGGAGGAGAGGTCAGAGAGAGCAGCACTGAGGGTAAATAGGTTCCAGTCCGCCTTAGCAAACTGCCACCTAGGGAAGGAGAGGTGAGAGTGAAAAGAGAAAAAGGTAACAAGGATCGGGAAATGGTCACTGCCATGATGGAGGTCAAAACCTGCCACGTGAAATCTAGGTAAAGAGAAGACGAGCAAAGAGAAAGATCAAGACAGGAAAGGGTGCCAGTCCGAGAGTCCAAATGCATGGGCTCACCAGAATTCAGAAGAGACAGGGAAGAAGAGAGGATAAACGGCTCAAGAAGGCGACCCCGGGTGTTCGTCAGAGCATCACCCCAAAGGGAATGACGACCATTGAAATTAACCAGCAGGAGCACAGGCTCTGGCAAGGAGTCCAGTAGGCGTTTCAGATCAGGAAGAGAGAGCGGGACACTCAGGGGGGAAGATAAATGGAACAAACGGTGTACCATTTCCCCACAAAGATATGAGCAGCAGAACAATGGAGAGGTGAAGGAAAAAGCAAGGGGACAAAGGGAACATCAGAACGAATCAAGAGAGCAGAAGAGTTAGGAGCCCCAGCAACAGCTGGAGGGGGGGGGGAGAAAGGAATAGCCACGAAACGACCAGTACGAGCACAAGCATCGGCTCCTGGAGACAGACACAAAGGGGCGAATACCGTGAAATCAGAAGTTGGAGTTCAAGGAAATTGGCGTAATAACCTCGAACGTTCCATTGAAGAATAGACATCGACGAGAAGGGAAAGGACAACAACAGAGAACAAGGAAGAAACAAAGGCGAAAGAGCAACAGAGCACGTAAAAGAATATCAGGGTCAGCAAAGTCAGAGTTAGTGGGCATGGGTAAACTGAGCAAAGACAGAGGGAAGGAAGAGGGAGAACAGACCAGAGGTGGGCGGGCGGGGTCCGGTGGAGGAGGAGACAACAGAGAGGAGCAGTCAAGGACAGCAGCAGGAAGAGGGGGAGTAGAAAGAGGGGAGCGCACCTCAGCAAGAGCAGCAACCGAAAGGGAAGCAGGGGCCAAAGAAACCTCCATAGCAGGAACAGGGGGCTCAATCACTGAACTGGGAGGGGAAGGAGCAACAGAGCCAGAAGTAGGGGCCAAGGAAGAAATCGAAGCCCTCTTATCTATCGGGGAGGAGGAAGGAGAGGAGCCAGGCTTACGCTTCTGACTTAAAGAGACCGGTGTCCCAGCAACTACGTACCGGGCAATGGATTCCAGTGTCTCAACAGGAGAAGCTGAACGAGAGCACACACGACGGCCGTTAGGAGAGCGATGGACATCTGCCTGCACCGACAGGCGGCGGGGAGAACCAATAGATGGAGGAAGAGGGTGGGAAGTAGGATCGGAGGGAGACGAGGAAGAAGACACAGGAGACACGACAGACCGGGTAGAAAGAAGGGGAACCCCAGACAGAGGACCAGGAGGGGGACCCTTCGGGACAGAACTCAAAGGAACAGAGGAGGGGGCAGTGGGCGTATCAGAGTCCAAGGTCCGGAAACGGTTGTGAGTCTGAGGAAGAAGGGAAGGACGAGGAGAGGAACACGCGAGCATAAGTGACGTTAGCATAAGGCGGGAGCCGGCGAACCTGGCGCCTCGCCTCAGGAAAAGATAAACGCTCCCGGTGCTTCAAGTTGAGGACGGCCGCCTCAAGCTTGTAATGGATACAGGCACGGGAGAAGGTAGGATGTGCCTCACTGCAGTTGAGGCAGCGAGCTTGGGAAGAAGTGCACTCCGACTTAGAGTGACCTTCACCCCCACACAAAGGACAGAGAGAGACAGTCCCAGAGCAGCGTAGGGCACCATGCCCAAACCTCCAGCACTTGTTACAAAGCCGAGGAGAAGGAATATACTCCTGGACAGCGCACCTAGCACCAGCAAGAATGACAGAGGATGGAAGGGTCCTACCATCAAAGGTGATCTTCACAACATGAAGGGGTTGACGGCGACGACCACGAGGGGGACGAGTAAACGAGTCAACCTGGAGAACAGAATGGCCTTGGGCATCAAGGATATGCCGAATATCATCGTGGCAATCCTGCAGATTCCGAACACCGGTTGCAACATGGAGTGGGAGGAGAATAGTGCCAACACTGGCATTCATCTGAACGTTCTTGGAGACCCGAACAGGGATTTCACCAAGGGAAGACAAGGCTGCCAAGTGGGAAGCTGCATCCTGAGAAGGAGCAGCAACGACACGTGTACCGAGACGAGTGGGGTTGAAGGTAACAGACGCATCCACGGAATCAACAAGATGCCGATGGAGGGAGAAATCGTCAGGAAGTGCAGAATCAAGAGGGAGGAGATCAAAGTATTTTGCCCATGAAGCGGGACCAAACAAGGACTGATACGCATCAGTATGGGAAGGAATCGAGCGAGTATGGCCGGGGCGCGAACGGCATTGAGAACCCCCAGAGGGAGAGTGGTCAAAATGTGCAGTAGTCACAGCGAGAGACTTAGCCGCACCAGGGGACGAAGTGGTCACCACTGGGGGCTGGAGGCTCGACCCAACCACAGAGGAGGGAGGGGAGCTGGGGGAAGAAGTCAGGACGGTCAAAGGAGGAGCAAGGTCGGGGCCCAACGCAGCGGGAGCTACAGAGCCTGGTCTTCCTATACAGGCCGACTTGGGGGCTTGGTCGCCCACCCCACGAGCCCGAGAGGGTACAACAGAAACATTTATCGACATAGAGACGAAGAGAAAGAAATTCATCCACGAATGTGCCCCCATACCCACCATGGAGCCACAATTAGAGGCAGGACACCGAACAGGAAGCTATCGCCGATCATGCCGGGGCCCCCTAGGGGTGCGTCGTGAGTATACGCCCCACAAACACCACCTGAAGAACCGTCAGTCCGTCAAGATCGGGTTCAGCGACGAAAGGGGGATTGACAATAAAAGGTTCCCCTCGCTCGAGACGTCGGGTACAACAGTTCTACGGGTGCAAGAGTATGCCTCCTCAAGCACCCGGGCGTCAAAATAGAGGAAGTCCAAAGGAATAACCAAAACAAGCAAAAGGTCAGCAGGAAACGGCAAGCAGATAGGAGAAGAGGGGGGAGAAAAACGAAACAGAAGGAAAAGGAAAAGGTGCTCAGCACAATTGGAGAGGACGGCAGCAGGAGCACAAGGCTAGAAAAGGACAGAGGACTGTCCCAAGGAGCATCACACTCCGGCAGCCGCCCACTAAGCCCCCCTCACAGCGTCAACGGGCTGAACAGGGAGGGGGGGGGGCGAGCCTGGGAAGAAGTGCACTCCGATTTAGAGTGACCTTCACTCCCACACAAAGGATAGAGAGAGACAGCTCCAGAGCAGCAGGGAACACCATGCCCAAACCTCCAGCACTTATTACAGAGCCAAGGAGAGGGAATGTACTCCTGGACAGAGCACCTGGCACCAGCAAGAATAACAGAGGGCGGAAGGGTCCTATCATCAAAAGTAATCTTCACAACCCGAAGGGGCTGACGGCGACGACCACGAGGGGGACGAGTAAACGTGTCGACCTGGAGGACAGAATGGCCCTGGGCCTCAAGGATATGCTGAATATCACTGGGGCAATAATGTAGATTCCCAACACCTGTTGCAACATGGGGCGGGAGGAGAATAGTGCTAACACTGGCATTCAATCGAGCGTTCTTAGAGACCCGAACAAGGGGTCTCGCAAAGACAGGATAAAGCAGCCAAGTGGGAGGCCACATCCTGAGAAGGAGCAGCAACAACTCGTATACCAAGACGGGTTGGGTTGAAGGTGACAGAGGCATCCACGGAATCAACTAGGTACTTATGACGGGAAAAATCGTCAGGAAGCGCAGAATCAAGAGGGAGGAGATCAAAGTATTTGGCCCACAAAGCGACCTGGGATAGAACAAGGCTTGATAAACATGAGAACGGGATGGAATCGAGCGAGTGCGGCCGTGTTGAAGACGGCGTTGAGAGCCCCCAGAGAGAGAGGGGTTAAAAGGCGCAGTAGTCACAACAAGAGACTGGGCCATGCCAGGGGACGAGGTAGCCACCACTGGGGGCTTGGGCCTCGACCCAACCACACAGGAAGGAGGGGAGTAGTCAGGAGGGTCAAAAGAGGAGCACGGTCGGGGCCCAATGCAGCGGGGGCTACAGAGCCCAGCCTCCCATTACAGTCCAACTCAGGGGCTTGGCCGCCCACCCCACGAGTCTGAAAGAGTACAAGAGGAACATTCATCAACATAGATACGAAAAAAAACACTTTCATCCACGAATGTGCCCCCACACCCACCATGGAGCCACAATTAGAGGTAGGACACCAAACAAAAAGCTATCGCCGATCAAGCTGGGGCCCCCTAGGGGTGCGTCGTGAGTATACACCCCACAAACGCCACCTTAAGAACCGTCAGTCCGTCGAGATCGGGTTCAGAGATGAAAGGGGAATTGACAATAAAAGGTTCCCCTCGCTTGAGAGTTGGGAACTACAGTTCTACTGGTGCAAGAGTATGCCTCCTCAAACACCCGGGCGTCAAAACAAAAGAAAGCCAAAAGAATTATCAAAGCAGGCACAAGGTCAGCAGGAAATGACAACGAGAAAGGAGAAGAGAGGGGGAGAGAAAAATGAAACAAAAGGAAAAGGAAAAGGCGTCCAGCAAAATTCGTGAGGACAGCAGCAGGAGCACAAGGCTACAAAAGGACAGGGGGATTGCCCCAAGGAGCATCACACTCCAGCAGCCGCCTACCAAGCCCTCTCATGACAGCAACGAGCTGGACAGGGAGGGGGACAGCATTGGAAAGATACTACTGTAGATGAAATGTATATGTTTTTGGCACTGTGTAAATTAATGAAACATTGTATCAAACACATAATCACCCATTATTGGAGCAATGACATAATTTTGTTATGGGAGAAAAGAAGTAGTTCTTTTTATGTTCGCCTAGCTACCTACAGTGCTGGCTCAGAATGACTAGATTTAGCAGCTTATCAGGTACAGAACACTTCCCTTATTGTAGACGAAAATTATGCTGATGATGGGAGCTGTTTACATCCCACAACTCGGTGCGAGATCGAGAGTCCAAATGAGTGGGCTCACCAGAATTCAGAAGAGACAGGGAAGAAGAGAGGAGAAACGGCTCAAGAAGGCGACCTCGGGTATTCGTCAGAATGTCACCCCAGAGAGAATGACGACAATTGAAGTCACCCAGCAGGAGCACAGGCTCCGGCAAGGAGTCTAGGAGGTGTTTCAAATCAGGAAGAGAAAGCGGGACACTCGGGGGGAGATAAATGGAACAAACTGTGTACCATTTCCCCACAAAGATACGAGCAGCAGAACAATGGAGAGGCGAAGAAAAAAGTAAAGGACCAAAGGGAACATCAGCACGAATCAAGAGAGCAGAAGAATTAGATGCCCCAGCAACGGCTGGGGGGGGGGGGAGAAAAAGGAATAGCCACGAAAACGACAAGGACGAGCACCAAGCATCGGCTCCTGGAGACAGACACAAAGGGGCGAAAACCGCGAAATCAGAAGTTGGAGTTCGAGGAAATTGCCGTAATAACCTCGAACGTTCCATTGAAGAAGATACATCGACGAGAAGAGCAAGGACAAAAACAGAGAACAAGGAAGAAACAAAGGCGAAAGAGCAACAGAGCACGTTAAAGAATATCAGGGTCAGCAAAGTCAGGGTTAGGGGGCATGGGTAAACTGAGCAAAGATGGAGGGAAGGAGGCGGGAGAACAGACCAGAGGTGGGCGGGCGGGGTCCGGAGGAGGCAGAGGAGGAGACAACGTAGGGGAGCAGTCAAGGACAGCAGCAGGAAGAGGGGGGGTAGAAAGAGGGAAACGCACCTCAGCAAGGGCAGCAACCGAGAGGGAAGCGGGGGCTAAAGAAACCTCCATAGCAGGAACAGGGGGCGCAATCACCGAAATGGGAGGGGAAGGAGCGAGAGAGGCAGAAGTAGGGGCCGAGGAAGAAAGCGAAACATTCTTACCCGCCGGGGAGGAGGAAGGAGAGGAGCCAGGCTTACGCTTCTGACTTAAAGAGACAGGTGTCCCAGCAACCACGTACTGGGCAACGGATTCTAGTGTCTCAACAGAAGCTGAACGAGAGCACACATGACGGCCGTTTGGAGAGCGATGGACATCAGCCCGCACCGACAGGCGGCGGGGAGAGTCAAGAGACGGAGGGGAAGGATGGGAAGGAGGAACGGAGGGAGACGAGGAAGAAGACACAGGAGACAAGACAGACCGGGTAGAAAGAAGGGGAACCCCAGACAGAGGACCAGGAGGTGGATCCTTCGGGAGAGAACCCAATGGAACAGAGGAGGGAGCAGTGGGCGTATCAGGATCCAAGGCCCGGAAACGGTTATGAGTCTGAGGAAGGTGGGAAGGACGAGGAGAGGAAGAGCGCAACACGCGAGCATAAAAGAGATTAGCATAAGGCGGGAGCTGGCGAACCTGGCGTCTCGCCTCATGAAAAGATAAACGCTCCCGGTGCTTCATGTTGAGGACGGCTGCCTCAAGCTTGTAATGGACACACGCACGGGAGAAGGTAGGATGGGCCTCACCGCAGTTGAGGCAACGAGCCTGGGGAGAAGTGTACTCCGACTTAGAGTGACCTTCGCCACCACACAAAGGACAGACAGTCCCAGAGCAGCGGTTGCACCATGCCCAAACCTCCAGCACTTGTTACAGAGCCGAGGAGAAGGAATGTACTCCTGGACAGAGCACCTGGCATCAGCAAGAATGACAGAGGGTGGAAGGGTCCTACCATCAAAGGTAATCTTCACAACCCGGAGAGGTTGACGGCGACTACCACGAGGGGGACGAGTAAACGTGTCCACTTGGAGAATAGAATGGCCCTGGGCAGCAAGGATATGTCGAATATCGTCGTGGCAGTCGCGCAGGTCCCGAACACCGGTCGCAACATGGGGCGGGAGCAAAATAGTGCCAACACTGGCATTCAACTGAGCGTTCTTCGAGACCTGAACAGGGGTCTCGCCAAGGCAGGATATGGCAGCCAAGCGAGAAGCAGCATCCTGAGAAGGAGCAGCAACGACACGTGTACCGAGACGAGTGGGGTTGAAAGTAATGGAGGCATCCACGGAATCAACGAGATGTCGATGGAGGGAGAAATCGTCAGGAGGCGCAGAATCAAGAGGGAGGAGATCAAAATATTTGGCCCACGAAGCGGGACCAAACAAGGCTTGATAGGTAGCAAAACTAGAAGGAATTGAGCGAGGGCGGCCGTGACGAGGACGGCGGTGAGAACCCCCAGACAGAGAGGGGTTAAAAGGCGCAGTAGTTACAACTAGAGATGGTGGCCGCGCCAGGGGACGAGGTAGTCTCCACTGGGGGCTTGGGGCTCGACCCAACCACAGAGAAGGGAGGGGAGCCAGGGGAAGGAGTCAGAGAGGCCAAAGGAGGAGCAAGGTCGGGGCCCAATGCAGCGGAGGCTACAGAGCCCGGTCTTCCAAGACAGGCCGACTCGGGGGCTTGGTCGCCCACCCCACGAGCCTGAGAAGGTACAACAAAAGCATTCAACGACATAGGTACGAAGAGTGATAAATTCATCCACGAATGTGCCCCCATAACCACCATGGAGCCACAATTAGAGGCAGGACACCTATCGCCGATCATGCCGGGGCTCCCTAGGGGTGCGTCGTGAGTATACGCCCCACAAACGCCACCTTAAGAACCGTCAGTCCGTCGAGATCGGGTTCAGCGACGAAAGGGGGATTGACAATAAAAGGTTCCCCTCGCTTGAGACGTTGGGTACTACAGTTCTACGGGTGCAAGAGTATGCCTCCTCAAGCACCCGGACGTCAAAATAGAAGAAGTCCAAAGAAACGATCCAAAACAAGCAAAAGGTCGGCAGGAAACGACAAGCAGATAGGAGAAGAGGGGGGAGAGAAACGAAACATAATGAAAAGGAAATAATTAGAGAAGACAGCAGCAGGAGTGCAAGGCCAGAAAAGGACAGAGGACTGTCCCACAGAGCATCACACTCCAGCAGCCGTCCACGAAGCCCCCTCACGACGCCAACGGGCCGGATTGGCGGGGGGGGGGGGGGTATCAAGTGGTAAGAGGCTTCATATTTAATCTATTTTAGTACTGACAATTAAGTATGGTCAAGGGAAATATTTTTATAATGTTTACAGTCCAGAGACTGATGTTTTATGTCTAATTCCTAATATTATTAGCTGGTGAATTTAATAGCGACATGGCAATGATACCCCGTTTTCTTCCAGGGGAAAATTCCACTGCAATATCGTTTTCTTTGAATGAATTTGTTAGTAATTGGTGTTGTTTCTTCTGATATCCAGGTCGGTCGTTAGTGCAGTGCAATTCCCTCTTCCAGGATGTGCTTCTGTATGTGTGAGTCTGCTTTGCCTGCGGCCGTGGTCAGCTTGGATTGGTCCAAGGCTCTTGATTGCGTGCCAATTGGGTTTGTGTTGCGGATCCTGAAGCGGGTTGGTTTCCTCTCACCAATTTGTGGATTGGATTCGTATGTTGTATAGCTGTTGTTTAAGTCGTGTATTGCAGTGCAGCCCCGGGAGTTAATGTTTTATTACTTGCACGAATTTTGCCCTCGAATGAACGGTAATTTATGTTGGGTTTTGTCAACTCTGACGGTTGTGTGCGTTGCGAGGAGTGTGAGAATCTCGGTTACACGTCCTTTATTTTTTAGCGGGTTCAAGGTTTGGTGGGCTGGTTGCGGGATATTGAGCCTTTTTGTGGACCGGGCCAATTTTTAATGTTTACTGTTTTTCTCGTTTCCTAAAAAATAGAGGAACGTTAGGAGCACACGCTTGGGGTTTTAATCGGGGGGGGGGGGGGCAATATTTTGTGTTTGTGGATCGGTTGGATGGAGGGGTATAGGGTGGGTCAGGTTTTAGGCTTTCTGCAGGGGAGTTTGTCTTATACTATGTGGTGGTTGCCGCAATCCTTTCTGCGGGTGTTTGCCGATTGGTTTACAGGTGCATATGTCAGGGGTGCCGCTTTGGTGTAAGTGGTGGGTTTTGTGGAGGGTGCATTTGTGTGTGTGTTTTGTTTCCCTTTTGTGTGATTCTCTTAGGAGGGGGTTCATGTGCATCTGCATTTGCGTGTGGAGGCTTTTGGGGAGGTTTTGAGTTTCTTTGTGTGGTGGGGTGTGCTGTGCTGTCTAAGTGTGGGTGTGCATATCCTTTATGTTTGGTTGTTGTGTGCTTGCGATATCTGTTTATACTCAGTATTTTTATGTAGGTTACAATACGGTTTATGAATTGTGGCAGTGCTTCAGGCTGCTTTGTATTTTGGGTGCAATCTGTGCTTTTCTGTTGCTTACCATGTATTTTTACATTGCGGTAGTGCTTTGGGCTGCATTGTATTTTGGGTCTGCTCAAGGCACTTTGTGTATATTTATTTCTTGTTGTTCAATGCGTGTATGTTTTTTTTTACCGTTTAGGTGGTTGGGTCCATCTTTCGTTTGTGGAGGTCGGGTTTGTGTTGTATTGCTGTGTTTTATGGTGTGGTTGTGTGCGTGTTGCCCCCCTCCCACCCATGTGCCACTTTTGTGTGGTGCATGTGTGTGCTGGTTCCCCGAATTCTGGTGTTAGGATGTGTATATTTACTGCCTTACAGTTTTCTCTGTCCTTATGTTTTTGGACATGTGCTCTGTTAGCTGCTCCCGTTTTAGTGCTCCGGTACATTTTCGTTATGCCTTGTAATTATGTGCTGTTTTTGTTGTTTGCCTTTTGTTAATTTTCTGTGAACTTTTTTTTTTTTTTTTTTTTTTTTTTACGTGTTCTGTACTGTGATGTTTGTTACTATGTTTTGTATGGTGTTTGTTACGTTTTTTGGTGCTTCGGTGCCCTTTTCATGTTGTATTTAACCCTGTTTTATTACAATAAAAAGAAATTATTCGTTATAATAACCATCTTAAATAGATCTCGCTAAAATGAGCCAAAACACAGGTAAATAACTATCAATTTACAACTTAAATCGGAATAAATAAATAGAATAAGTAATATTTTGTATATCTGAAAACACTGGATCTGGAAAATCACCACACAAAAGTATTTTGATTTAATCAATATTTCTTTAATTAAATACACACCAAGTAAGTAAGTAATTATCAAAAGAAGGCACCAAACCGGGAAGGCTATGTAGCACCATCAAATGTGCGGGATAATCAGAGGGCATTAAATATCACCAAGGATGCCAATACAAGAACAGAAACGCATAAGGCGAACGATATAAAAAAAAATACACACGAAGAAATGTTTGTTAGTGTGTATAATTATTAAATTTACTAGTAAATATACATATTGTATGAATATCGCAATGTTAATTAAATAATAAAGAAACGAGCTGCCACATCACTGTGATGGTTACGAACCCTTCGTAACCGGGTTCTTTATAATCTATGATCCTACTCAAGTTCAGAGAAATCTAATCTTGGTGGAAATATAGTGTAATGTTTAAGGTAAATAAAAAGAATAACACTAAAAATACCTGTTATTATTTCACATCAATAGAATATAGACATATACACGTCTCCGAGGTCAACCGGATTGACTTTGCTAGCCCTGATGCTAGCCTGCTTCACGGATGACAGACAATTTGCCTCAGATGAGGTCTTTGTTGCGCAGTCACTAGAACGCACAAGCCACAAAATCAGCAATGCTTGACCAGCCCCACTGGCTAGTACCTTCCAGAACCGAAATCTACAGCGCTCACCTAGCCACCACTGACTAGCTCCTCAAGGAGTGAGGTTCACAGCGCTCGACCAGCCCACTTGGCTATTCCTTCCAGGAGTAAAGTCGACTGCGCTCGACCAGCCCACTTGGCTAGTCCGTCCAGGAGTAAAGTCCACAGCGCTCGACCAGCCCAACTGGCTAGTCCTTCCAGGAGTAACGTCCACAGTGCTCGACCAGCCCAACTGGCTAGCACCTTTAGGTCAACTTAAGTCTTCCACTGTCCCAGCTTCACTGACCATACCCTGCCCCTGGTTACTGGTCACCTTTCAGCCTGGCAGACTAAAAGATGGGAAATTCCATTTAATGGGAGAGTCAACTGCTGTAGTTCGGCGCCAGGATCGTAGATGGCGCCAAGGTCCGTGACAATGATGCACATCTGCCACATCACCACTGTGATGCGTTTCTGCCACGTCACCACTGTGATGCGTAGCTGCCACGTTACCACTGTGATGCGTTTCTGCCACGTCACCACTGTGATGCGTTTCTGCCACGTCACCACTGTGATGCGTAGCTGCCACGTCACCACTGTGATACGTAGCTGCCACGTTACCACTGTGATGCGTAGCTGCCACGTCACCACTGTGATGGGTAGCTGCCACGTTACCACTGTGATGCGTAGCTGCCACGTCACCACTGTGATGCGTAGCTGCCACGTTACCACTGTGATGCGTAGCTGCCACGTCACCAGTGTGATGCGTAGCTGCCACGTCACCACTGTGATGCGTCGCTGCCACGTCACCACTGTGATAAATAAACCCCAAATAAACCACTCTACAAATCCCAAATGTTCAGCCTGAGGGCTGAATTCACTACAGTAATCAATTAATATCAAATTTAATTTAATGAAATTAAACTTTAAACAACTCTCCTTCCGGGAACGGGAAAATATTATTGGGGGCAGCCTTAATCGGAGACCGGGCCGCGAGACCATTGATCCCTAGAAGCTACACAAGGTTAGTAGACATGAACGCTCCCTGCCGGAATAAGGAAGAGGTCGCCGTTGTTGCACAGGGCGAATCAAACAAAATAAGAGACGCAGTGCTGGTTTCTTGATAATTGTTAAGATAATTATGGTATACATCGCTGCTTGACCTCAACTGCAATCAGGAAACTGCATTGTTCCATCTATGACATAGCACTAGAGATTGCCTGTTGCGTTGTTAGTCATAGGTGGTCACATTTTTTTTTTTTTTTTTTTTTTTTTTTTATAAAAGAAATATACAAAGTATAGCACAATATATACATGACATGAACCTAAGAACAGAACATAACAACAAAAAGATAATCATAAACAGGCATAGAAGAGAACATTGCATAATAAGACCCCAGAAACTCCAGGGACACAAGTCCGAATACAAATAAACATAGAAACGGACACACAACAAACGGACGCATACGGACATGGAAAGACACAACTAACATATAAAGAATAAACCAGGCACACATATAAATACACAATGTACACAAGTATAGAAATAACACAAAGCATAAGCACATCGCACACAAATCATATAAGTAACATAAAAACAAACCATGGCCAAGGCCCAGGCACTACTATATGACAACCCCAAGAAAGAATCCGGGGCGAACAATGAAACACAGAGATACATGTACCCGAAACAAACACACTTCCAGGAAGAACAGCAATCAAACCAACAAAATGAGTGACAAAACATCCGCATGCAACTCACTCAGGGTACAAGCAACGGCCCACGCAGGAGCCAACATAGAAGCAAACCCACACTCACACTCAACCCCACACACCAAACCGAACACACAACCACAGGAGCAACCACACACACACTCAGCACAACTCCACCGAGGAGGCCCACCGGAGGGCCGGGGATCTAGGATGAAAACAGAAGACCACTCACCCAAAAGCAACCCCACGCACATACCCACCCGTGAACCAATCACGGAACTCGCTCGGAAACGCACGCTGCACCCACCACCACGTGAACCGCAAACGACCCCTCAAAAACCCCAAAAGCCTAGCAACCCCATAACCCTTCCTCCGACCCACCCACACACAATACACAAAGTCAGCAACAAGAAGACAAAGCGTATTATGAACACAGCGCGACCTCCGCGGAAAGGACAAAAACAAAAATCTCAAAAGGTCACCCCGACACTCAGGTCCACAAACTCCAACCAACACGTCCCGAAACCAATCAAGCAAACCCCGCAACCGCCCGCAAAAATAAAAGACATGCAACTGCGTCTCAGGGAGCCCACAGTGCACACACGCATCAGAGACACGCAAACCCAGCATGCACAACCGTGCATTAGTCGCCAATGACAAATGCAAGAGCCGAAACAACAATTACCGCTGTTGCGGAGCCAGAAACCGAGCCCCCAGCGCCGCCCACACATCCCCCCAATCCCAACACGGGAACAAACCCTCCACCCGCGGTGGAACACGACGAAACAAAACCCGATACACCGCCTTGACCAACAAGGACAGGAACCCCGGACAACGGCATACCTCCCGAAGAATCGCCACCGCCCAAGAGTAAACCGGGGGGGTACAGACCGCCGCCTCCCGACAAACACCAAAATCCACCAAATAGCTAAACCTAACAGAGCAATAATAAACACACAAACCATTGAGCCCCCCACCCAACTCAAACCCCTGACACAACGAGACTGAAAAGAGCGCCCGAGCCCTCGTGAACACATCAGGAATGCCCACCCCACCCTCCCGCACAGCCAACACCAACGTCGACCGGCGAATTGGGTGGTAACGACCACACCACACATAACGATAAACCTGGCGTTCCAACCCGAAAGCCAGCTTACGATCCAGGGGGAAAACCCGAGCCACGAACCAGACCCGGGACAAAACTTTGCAATTCACAAGCAACGCCCGCTGATAAAGCATCAACGGGCGCACAGCCAGCAACCCAATCGCAACACCGACACTCCGGGAAACCGTATCCCAATTGCAAGCCAAGGACCTCTCATAGGAAGCGAACCAGGTAAGCCCCAAAACCCGCATAGAAGTGACAACCGGAAACCATGACCCCACCCACACAAGGCGAGAGGACCACCCACCAAGACCCATAAGACCAGACTTCGCACGATTCACCTGCGCCCCAGTGGCCAACTCAAACCTCTCAACCACAACCTGGACCGCCCCAACCGACCCCTCCGAGGCCAGGAACAGGACGGTATCATCTGCATAACCGCAGATAGGCAACCGAAGACCCGACGGCAAACGCGGCGGGACGATCAACGGGCATCCCTTGATCGCCCGAAAAAACGGCTCCTGAAAGACGATATACAGGAGCATCGAAAGCGGACAACCCTGCCGCACCGAGCGACGCACAGGGAAAGAATCACTCAAAAACCCATTTACACAGACCCGACTACAACATTGAGCGTACAACATACGCACCCAACAAACAAACAAGGGCGGAAATCCCAGCCTCCCCAACACGCGAAACACAAAATCGAGCGACACACGGTCGAAAGCCTTCGACCAATCCAGACAAAGCATCGCTGCCGACAAGCGAGCGTCGGACACGTACAAGAGCACATCTCGAAACAATGCATTGCAATGCAACAAGGAACGACCCGGAACACCACAAAACTGCTCCACAGAGACAACAGATGCAACAACACTGCGACACCGACCAGCCAAGACCTTAGACAGGATCTTGTAGTCGACATTCAACAAAGTAATGGGCCGCCAGTTTGAGAATAACCGTAGATCGCCCGACTTCGGGAGAAGCCGCACAATCCCAACGCACTGAGACATAGGCAGAACACACTCCCGAAGACAAGACTGGACCACCTCCAGCAGAACATCCCCCAACACATCCCAAAAGGCGACATAGAACTCAATAGGAAGACCATCCGAACCCGGCACCTTCCCGGAACGAAATGACCGCACCACCACAAGCAGCTCCGTCAAGGAGACCTCTTTCACCAGAGCAGCACACTCCGCAACCGACAACCCAGGAAGGCACCGACCCAAGAAATCCTCCGCAAGTGCGGCGTCCCCAGCCACCTCCGCATACAGCGCAGCCAACTCCTGCCGAACATAGTGCAACACCCCACCAGTGTCCAAAACAACCGTCCCATCTGGCCGTTGCAAGGCCGTAAAAAGAACGGAGTCCCGCGCGGCCCGTACCTTACTTAAAAGAAATGGAGAAATCTGTTCCCCATCTACCCTCTCACTTACACGAGCCCTCACACGCACACCCTCCGCCCACTCACTCCGCAACCCGCATATACGCGCCTTGCAGTCCACAATCTTATCAAAACAATCAACACCAGCATCGTACCGTACATACAACCTCGACAGCTGCGCCTGCAACAACCGCAGCAACCCAAAGCGCCCAGCAGCCTCACGCTTAGCAACCACGCGAAAAAACAAACGACACTGCACTTTACACCACTCCCACCACTCCAAGACAGACAGAAACTCACAACGCCGGGCTCGAATCCCGACCCACCAACACCGAAACTGACGACAAACACGCGGAGAACGCAACAACCCACAGTTTAGCTTCCACCACCCCGCACCGACCCGCATCTGACTGGGTACCCCAACCCAGACCACCACCAAACTGTGGTCGGAGAATGCAACCGGGACAGTGCGAAAATCATACACCGTACATTCCCCACCATTGACATACACCCTATCGATGCGCGAACGCACCCCACGTGCAGCAAAAGCAAACGACAACCCTCCACCAAAGAGCACGGCAGCGTCCCGGAAACCACATGAACGCACCACCTACAGCAGCGCACCCGAGACATTCTGCGGACGGGCGCTACAACAATCTCGTGCACTCGTCACACAATTGAAGTCCCCTCCAAAAATCATGCCCCGCGTATCATGGCGCAAGAAAGGAAGAAGCCCCACCCGAAAAAACTCCTCCCTCTCCCGACAACACGCTGCACCCGAGGGGGCGTACACCGTCAAAAACGGAATCACGACCCCCAAAAACTCCACCCGCACAAACAACTCCCGCCCATCCTCGTCCAACTCCGTGTGAAGCACGGAGAAGGAGGCCTTACGAGAGAATAACATAAGGGTCCCCCCGAAAGGCGTCCTCGGCGTGTTGAGCACCACATGATAATGCACGCTTAGACACTGCAACACAGACACATCATGCACATTATGCTCCTGTATGAGAGCCACATCCACACGTTGCTCCTGCAAAACATCCAACAGGCCCAACTGGACCCCAAGAGCATTCAAACCCCGAACATTCAAGGACGCACAAACTACAGAGGGCGCCATCGGGGCAACCTCAGGACACCCCCAACCCATCGCGACACACAGGCCGCACTTCATCCTGGACCCCAGGGCGATCACAGTGAACACCGCCAGTCGCCGTACCCAGCCCCACGGACGAGCCCTCTGCCGGATCCGCAGAGCCCCCACCAACCGGAACAAGGGCCGAAGACCCCCGACAGTTACTCTTAGACAACACGACCACCAGGTCCCGGTCACCGCGATGAGCCACCCACCCAGAGGTGCCACCATCAGGAGGCGCAGCTGCCGTCACTGGAGGCACCACAGAAGAAACCTCCTCGATGTCCTCGCCCACAACCTCCATCGCAACACCACCCTCCGCCCACAACCGACGAGGTGATGTATCCTGAGCCGAACGACGGCGCTTCACATGAGGCTGCTGATCGTCGGTACAACGACCCCCAGCAAGGGGTGCTCCTGAAGAACCCGACGTGGGCGGGCCCAAAGCCGAAGCAGCACGGACACACACAGCAGCAACCTCCACAGCATGGGGCCACAGCTTACCACCACGCCCGGAGACAGGAGCAGAAGGAGCAGGTCCAGAAAGCGGGAGAGCACACTCCAGCTCACAGGGGGCATCCACCACGGACGCTGAGGCAATCGCAGCTGACGAACCACTGGACAAGGCGACCTTCGTAGACGACGAGGGAGTCGACGTAGAGTCAGAGGGCAGGGAGGAGGACACACACCCCACCACCCCAGCATCCCCGGGCAGCAGACAATCTTCAGCAGGGGAAGCAGGCACCACACCAACAGCAGCAGCCGAGGACCGTACAGAAGCCTCCGGCCGCGGATGCACCTCCGCCACCACTGAACGAGGAACCCCCGAGGTAGGAGCTCCCGTTCCCACAGAGCACACCGGGGAAGCAGACGTACTATGTCCCGACCAAACAGGGACAGAGGGAGCACTTGCTGAACCCGCCGCAGGAACCACCCCAGGCACCTCGCCAGGGCGAGAAAGCGATGAGGAAGCCCCCCGCGTCTCCAAAGGGGGGAAGTCACCCTCCAAGAAAACGGAGGGAGCCTCAGCCCGAGGAGCATCACAGCTCGCTGCCACATGGCCCTCAGCACCACACCGGAAACAAGTGCGAGTCTGTCCCTGATAGAATACTCTGAGCGAGAGCCCACGATACAGAAGACGAGACGGTACCGGTGACGTAATCTTCATACCTAGCGTACGAATGCCCGTACGCAGCCCGCTCAGCCGACCTGTACGCAGATGGTTGAAACGATGAAACTGCACCTCTCCATACTTTCCAAACACAACCCGCAGCTCATCCTCAGAGAACGTCACCGGTACACCATGCACACTCACGTACTGCACGGCCCCCCAGGGATCCGAAACGGCCACAGACACAGCCGTGTCGGTGACTGGAACCGAGTGGCCGGCCCAACGCGCCACAAACTCCTTGTACAGCGAGCTCCTGCAGAAGGTCATCGCCACTCGCGTAGGGGAAAGCTTTTCCAGCCCTATCAAATCCTGGACATCCGCTTGAAGCACATCGACGACAGCAACTTCCACAATCGCCCAGTCCACATCCCCTGAGAAGTCAAGGCACGCCGTGTCCACCCGCCGTACGCGGGACACACCACCAACCACCATTCCACCAGTCGGGCCCTCCGGCCAGCGGGCGCACCACACCACAATCCACACCCGCCTCCACTCAGCACCAGGCGACAACTGGCAGGTCAAACGAGCACGTCCTGGCCCTCTGGCGGCCAGTGAGCGAAAATCTAGGTGGTCACATTGAATAAACACCCAGCTCTGAGGGGCGAGTTTTCCAACATTAAATCACTTTGAAATCAATCAAATATCAATATAAATTTTGTGTGCAACACTCTAATGTAATATGTCGGCAGGCTGGAGTATGAACAACGTGAAATTGTGAGTACAGTGTCCCTCACCTTAAGACAAAGTCGTTTCGACTTTGTTCCAAGTCGTTTTATGTCGTTTTTGTCGCCTGCGTGGAGAGAAGCACCGTTGTAACACACATTGTTCACCAGGACGGCGCACACGCCTCCCACTTGTTCACACACCAGCTTCAGCTTCTAACTCACATAAGGTGTCGCTTCATGTAGTTATCAAAATAACTTGATGGTTTATTTTAGTTAGTAGAATAATAAAATATAAATGTAAGAACGATTATTTGTGTTTATAAAAACACAATCCACTACTTTCCATAAATAAAACACACTTTAATTGAAAAATAGTTAATTGAAAGTGATGCTATTTAAATAATATAATTTAAATAAAATAAAATTAAATATTGCTCCCACAAGTAAAATTCCTCACACAGGTGACATAAATTTCAGAATTCACCAAATTATTTTGAAACATCCTAACAACTCTAATCAACATAAAAATACAATAAATTAGCACAATAAATTGCACAAATGAATATTGACACACATTAAAATAACATAGTCTGTAACGAGGAAACCTAGAAAACAATTTTCTGTTTTCTAGGGCCGTGAGGAGTCTGCAGAATAGGGGGGAGGAGCCTGTGCTCCTTGTCGTCCAGCAGGATTCGATTGGCCTGGAGTTTTGCGGAAATGCTTCCTAAAAGGCAGTGGAGGTGGTGTTACTCGACATGTTACGTGTTCCTGTGGGAGCTGTGTGTGGTGTGCAGCTGCTTGCCAGGAAGCGGGGCGATTGTAAAGTTCGGCTACTCAGAGATTTACCGGGATCTCGCCGAGCACTATGATCAGCGCTCCTTCACTCTTCCTGGTGATGGTGGGTCAATGACCCTCTCCGATCGTTGTGGTACAACGATGTATGTGGCGGCGCATGGGACACCCTTCAAGTTCTCTGAAGACCTTCTTCATCGGTACTTTGCCCTTTTTGGTCGGATCCTTCGTGTGAGGATTAACACCGTCCCCACCGGGAGGTGAAAGGGGGTCCCGTGTGGGACGCACACTCTCGCCATGCGCCTCAGGGATCCTATACCGTCCTCCATCCTGCTGTTGGGGTTCCTTATTCGCAGGTTTCCTATGGGCCAGCCTCGGACATGTTTCAGGTAAGGCCTACTGGGCCACCAGGCTGCAGGATGTGAGGAGCACTGGGTTGCTCCTCTTAACCTCTTCCGGGAGGAGGACTTTCCCCCGTTGTCCAACCCCGGACCTGTCTCCAAATGCTGGGATGTGTGTTGCTTCCCTGCCAGCTGATGCTCCGGTGTTGGATACTGCAGCTAGCCTGGGTGCAGATGTGGGTGGTTGTGTAGGTGTTGACGTGGGGGTTGGGGCGGCCCCGTCCACGCCGTTGCTTTCCCGCCTGAGCCGCCCCTGCCCCAGACGCCCCGACTTGGCTGCCCCTGCCTGTTCCGTCTCTGAGTGTCTCCTGTCACTCTGGATGTCTGCGAGGGGCTGTCTCCTGCGGTGTGTTATGTCCAGTGCCCCCAGTTGTGGAAGCTGCGGTTCTCAGGGGACATGCTTTGAAGGCACGCCCATCAGAGAGTTCTGTTATGATGCGGGATGATGGGGACGATAGCTCGGACGACCGGCAACCATTCTCCAAGCGCTCGAGGCGGGTTCCGAGTGTGTCTACCCTTCGTGGTGTGCCTTGGGGTGGAGGTGGGGGAGTATGGTGCTCCCGTGGTTGATGGTGCTGTGGGGAGCTCTATGCTGCCTCTTGTGTAGCCTCCTGCGCCTCCTGCTGTTGACTCCCCAGTGTAAAAGCCAGTGAGGAGCCTGGTGAGAAGCCCAGTGCAAATTCCAGTGCGAAACCTCCTAGTCCGGAACCTCTCCCTGTGGTCATGGCCTCATGGGACGTGGTCCATGATTCACAGTCGTTGGAATTCACTTTTAATGATCGAGTGCGTCCGATCCCGTGGTGCTCTTCTACTTTTTGGGTGCCATGGGCAAAGGGGTCTATTTATGGGGTGCCGCATTTAATGCCTCGGCCTTGTGTCTCCTGGTCGACAGGTGCCCGATGACGTTATGCTGATTTAGGAGGCTTACTGCTTGCGTTTTCTGGCGCAGAAATACCCGGATAAATATGCATAGTACTTGTGCATGATATGTGTATTCCCTTTTTTTATTTATTTCCTTGTCTGCTATATATATGTCTTGTATCCATTTCTGGCTCGCCCTGTTTGGGCGTTGTGTTTTGTTATTCTGTACTGTGTTTTGTTTCCTATGTGTGTTTTATATGTTGTGTTGTGTTCTTGTGCTATTGGGTGTGTGTGTGTATATGTGTATGTGTGTGTGTGCTTTCTGGTGTCTGTGTGTGTTTTATGTTTCTCTTCGCTGGTTCCTGCGTATTCCGTTTTTTTTAAGTGTGTGTTTGAAGGTGTGATTGAAGAATTTTTCCCGGTTCCTGTGCGTTCCGGTACTGTTCTTGTTCGTATGTGTGGGTGTCGTCTCATTCTGATTTTCCGGTTCCTGTGTGTTCCAGTTATGCATTAATGTCTGCTGGGAAGTGCGGCATTTTGTTTTCTTGTGTGTCCCAATGTAATTTTTTTACTGTCCTGTTGTTTTCACTTTTATCTTATATTGCTCTGTGCGCAATCTTATCTGTGTTTTTGTTATTCGTGTTCCTTGTTATTATGTGTTTTTCTGTGAGATGTTACTGTGCACGTTGCATTTCTGTTTTATGGAGTTTGTTGATGTATGGTATGGAGATTCTGCTGTTTGTTTTTTTGGTGCTGCGGTACCTTAAATACTATTATGGAGAGGTGACTTAACAAGGCTGGAGGCTGAAGTGGCGGCCCACACACACCTAGTATATATTAGTGCGGGTCTGGTCCCCCTGTTATGTACATCAGAGCGGCGCCCTGATGGGCAGTTATGGCAGCGTTGCTCTCCTGTTCCCCTTGATAACGTCACTGGTGAGTGGTGGTGTTGGTGACACTGGTGAGTGGTGGTGGTGACACTAGTGAGTGGTGGTGGTGGTGTCTCTGGTGAGTGGTGGTGGTTGTGTCACTGGTGAGTGGTGGTGTTGGTGACACTGGTGAGTGGTGGTGGTGTCACTGGTGAGTGGTGGTGTTGGTGACACTGGTGAGTGGTGGTGGTGTCACTGGTGAGTGGTGGTGTTGGTGACACTGGTGAGTGGTGGTGGTGGCACTAGTGAGTGGTGGTGGTGGTGTCACTGGTGAGTGGTGGTGGTTGTGTCTCTGGTGAGTGGTGGTGGTTGTGTCACTGGTGAGTGGTGGTGGTGGTGACACTGGTGAGTGTTGGTGGTGACACTGGTGAGTGGTGGTGGTGACACTGGTGAGTGTTTGTGGTGACACTGGTGAGTGTTGGTGGTGACACTGGTGAGTGGTGGTGGTGACACTGGTGAGTGTTTGTGGTGACACTGGTGAGTGTTGGTGGTGGTGGTGACACTGGTGAGTGGTTGTGGTGACACTGGTGAGTGGTGGTGGTGTCACTGGTGAGTGGTGGTGGTGACACTGGTGAGTGGTGGTGGTGGTGGTGACACTGGTGAGTGGTGGTGGTGGTGGTGACACTGGTGAGTGGTGGTGGTGGTGGGACACTGGTGAGTGGTGGTGGTGGTGGTGACACTGGTGAGTGGTGGTGGTGACACTGGTGAGTGTTGGTGGTGGTGGTGACACTGGTGAGTGTTGGTGGTGACACTGGTGAGTGGTGGTGGTGTCACTGGTGAGTGGTGGTGGTGGTGACACTGGTGAGTGGTGGTGGTGACACTGGTGAGTGGTGGTGGTGACACTGGTGAGTGGTGGTGGTGGTGGTGACACTGGTGAGTGTTGTTGGTGGTGGTGACACTGGTGAGTGTTGGTGGTGGTGGTGACACTGGTGAGTGGTGGTGGTGACACTGGTGAGTGGTGGTGGTGTCACTAGTGAGTGGTGGTGGTGGTGGTGACACTGGTGAGTGGTGGTGGTGGTGTTGACACTGGTGAGTGGTGGTTGTGGTGGTGACACTGGTGAGTGTTGGTGGTGGTGGTGACACTGGTGAGTGGTGGTGGTGGTGGTGACACTGGTGAGTGGTGGTGGTGGTGGTGACACTGGTGAGGGTTGGTGGTGGTGGTGACACTGGTGAGTGTTGGTGGTGGTGGTGACACTGGTGAGTGGTGGTGACACTGGTGAGTGGTGGTGGTGGTGGTGACACTGATGAGTGGTGGTGGTGACACTGGTGAGTGGTGGTGGTGACACTGGTGAGTGGTGGTGGTGGTGGTGACACTGGTGAGTGTTGTTGGTGGTGGTGACACTGGTGAGTGGTGGTGGTGTCACTAGTGAGTGGTGGTGGTGGTGGTGACACTGGTGAGTGGTGGTGGTGGTGTTGACACTGGTGAGTGGTGGTTGTGGTGGTGACACTGGTGAGTGTTGGTGGTGGTGGTAGTAGTAGGGTGTAAGCGCTAGCGGCCCTTTTTTTTTTTTTTTGGGAGAGGACCCCTGTGGACTGTAAGCGCCACAGGCAATTTTTTTTTTGGGGAGAGGACCCCTGTGGACTGTAAGCGCCACAGGCAATTTTTTTTTTTTTTTTGTCAGTCACAGATTTTAAAAGTAAGGATTTCTTATGAGAAAAATAATTTCCGAGACTTAGAAGTTTGTTAAAGTCTTATCATAAAAATAATTTCCGAGACTTAGAAGTTTGTTAAGGCCTTATGGGAGAAATTCAAAATTCATGTTTATGAGCCAGGGTTTTCAGGTAAATTTTGTCAGTCACAGATTTTTAGAAGTTGTTAAAGTTCTTATAATTAAAAATAATGTCATACGAGTACGGACTGTTTTGTGTGCATATCCATGTGTACTATTGTCAAGACCGACAGACACGTGAAGCTATGTGTGTTTATGTGTACCTGTAATTGAACCACACCCCCTCCCTCCCCCCTTACCTCGCAATCTGTCGCATCACCTGTGTTTACTTTAGACGTCAGCCAGACACGGCCTTCAGGTCACCTCTGTAATCGTATCTTATCTTCTCCATAATAATATCTGGACCGTCCCTCTCTCTCTCTCTCTCCTCCTATTTCCTTACAGCTATTTTCAGAGTTTCAAATAATCATAGAAGTTTATTTATATGTTTATAACCGAATTTGTAAAAGGACCATTTTCAGAAAATATTGTCTTAGATGTTTTGTTAAGGAAAACAGACAACTTATCCATAACATTTAGTTTTATATCCATTTACGGCTATTTCATCTGTAAAGACCAAAATTGAACAGAGCCCAGTTTTAAGCTCATATTTCATCAGAGTCCAGTTTATACCGAAAATTCGCCAGAGTCTACTTTGAGAGCAAAATTAGTCAGAGACAGTTTTAAGCTCATATTTCATCAGAGTCCAATTATCAACAGAAATTCGCCAGAGTCTACTTTGACAGCAAATTTCATCAGTGTCCTGTAATCTGTGAAAATTTGACAGAGTCCAGTTCTTGATCGAAATTCATCAGAGTCCAGTTTTCTAGCAAAATTCGCCAGAGTCTACTTTGTGCCAAAATATTCAGAGTCCAGTTCATGATCGAAATTAATCAGTCCAATTAAAGACCCAAATTTGACAGAGACCACATTTTCGCTACTAGCAGTCCAATCCCCCTGAAATTTTAAACAGTCATATTTCAGACGTAGTAAATAAGATCAAGTCAGTTACAGAGCTCCAGCTCTTGTCCCCCTGTATTTGCATATTTTCTCTATATTCAGCTGCGTTCTCCACATTTTGTCCATGTTTTCTGTGTTCATTCTATGTTCTACAAATGTTCACAGCATGCTCAGTTCAATTCTTTTCTACCGCTTTCCCCGTATGTTCACTATGTTCTTTGTCATGTTTTCATGCACATCATATGTTCACTGTATAACTTTTATACTCAATATTCATGTTCTCAATATTCTAAGCCTGTTCTTCACACGTTCAGTGTTCATTCTTTGTATTCCCCATGTTCCTTATCATGTCTTCATAATCTCTATAAGTTCATATTCCCTGCTTGTTCACTCTATTCATCAACTTTTTCTTACATGTTTTCTGTGTTCACCGTATGTTCACTGTGTTCATTCCCTTACTTAATCTCAATTTTTTTTTATGTTCTTTGTTTCTTCCATTCACTAACTAGTTCTTTGTCAAATAATATTATACTGCATTACAGTTTCCTCAACAATTTTAGTCACCAAGTTTTTATTTGCAAAACTATGTCAAAGTAATTCTCTTAGTCAACTTATTAGTTCTACCAACCCCCGTTCGTAAACAAAATCTACACTTTATTCAGTTCCAAATTTACAAAGACAAACCTTTCTTGCAACTTCTTAACTAAAAAATCTTTCACCAATCAACTAAAAACATAGTCACTTTCGTCATTTCTCAACTAAACTTATTATCCAGTCAACTAAAAATAGTCAGAAATAGCCTCGTTCAACACTGTTCTTAACTAAAACAACCTTTCTCTTAGCTAAAAATTGTCAAAGGAAACTTTTTTCAGCACTTTCTTAACAGGCGCTATGTTTCATCAAGAAAAAATTGTCAAAGGAAACTTTCCAAAACTGTTCATAACTAGCTTTTATCCATCGTCAATCAACTAAAAATAATAACTTTCATCATTTCTTAACTAAACATATTCCCCATTCATCAGAAAATAACCGTGTTCATCATGTTTCATTGTCATTTCATAACTAAAATTATCTGCCAATCATCAGAAAAAGTCATGTTCATCATGTTTCATTGTCATTTCATAACTAAAATTATCTGCCAATCATCAGAAAAAGTCATGTTCATCATGTTTTGGCTTTTGCTCAACTAAAAGTATTCATCGGTCAACTAAAAATAGTTACTTCATCATGTTTCCTTGTCATTTCTTAACTGAAATATCACTTCTCTCATCTGAAAATAGTCAGGATTAACCTCATTCAACACCGTTCTTAACTAAAACAGCCTTTCGCTTAGCTAAAAATTGTCAAAGGAATCTTTTCAGCACTGTTCATAACTAACTTTATCCATAGTCAAGTAAGAAAATATAGTCAAAGATATCTATCATCGTCGTTCTTAACTTGCATTATACTTTGTGGAGCACTAAAATAGTCACTGTCGTCATATTTTGTCTTTTTCCTCAACTAAAAGAGTCAAATGTAACTTTTTCAACACTTTCGTAACTAAAATTATATGTCGCTAAGTAAGAAAAATAGTCAAATGTAACTTTTTCAGCACTTTCGTAAAAATTATATGTCGTTAAGTAAGAAAAATAATCAAAGGTGCTCTCCGTAACACCAAAGTTACTCTTCGAGATAACAAAAAGACGCTCTCAAACACTCAAAAATTTACTCGCATCCTCAAAGTTATTCTCAGAGTCATCAAAAAGTTAATCTCAGTTATCAAAATGCTATTCTCCAAGTAGCCTTTCATTCATCAGAGAACTTTCTAAGACATCTTCGTTCATTAAAGTTAATCTCAGAGGCATAAAAGTTATTCTCGGAGCTATCAAAAAGTTAATCTCTAAAACAACAAAAGTTAATCTCTGTCATCAAAGTTCATCTGCAAGATATCTTCGAGTCATCAAAGTTACTTTTCATACATCAAAGTTGTTTCAAAGACATCAAAGTTAATCTCAGAGTTATCCAAAGATATTCTCATGTCCACAAAAGTTATTCCAAGAGACGTCAAAGTTAATCTCAGACATCTTCGTTCATAAAAGTTATTCTCAGAGACATCTAAAGTTATTCCAAGAAACGTCAAAGTTAATCCAAGACATCATCTTTCATCAAAGATATTCTCTCTAAGCCATCAATGTTCTTCTCTAAGACATAAAAGTTATTCTCTATGTCATCAAAAAGTTATTCTCTGAGCTAACAAAATACTACTCTTGTTCTCAAAGACATTCTCCAATTCATCAATGTTGTTTCAAAGACATCAAAGTTAATCTCAGAGGTATCCAAAGACATTCTCAAAGTCATCTAAAGTTATTCTCTAAGACATCAAAGTTATTCTAAGAGTTATCAAAAGTTATTCTCAGTCATGTTATGTTATTCTCTAACTCACTTCCATTCATCAAAGACATTCTCTAAGCCCTCAAAGTTATTCCCAGAGTCATCAAAAAGTTATTCTTCGAAACATAAAATTTGCTCTGTAAGACATCTTCGTTCATCAAACTTATTCTCAGAGATATCTAAAGTTATTCTCAGAACAATCAAAAGTTATTCTAAGACAACAAAGTCTTTCTCAGAGTCATCAAAGTTATTCTCAGAGTCACCTTTGTTATTCAAAGAAGCCTTCCGAGACATCCTCGTTCAACAAAAACTGTCCTCAGAGCCATCAAAAAGTTAAATACAGTCGTCAAAGTTATTCTCTAAGTATCTTTTCGTTCATCAGAGAAGCTTTCTAAGACATCTTTGTTCATCCAAGTTGTTCTCTAAGACATCAATCTTGTTCTCTAAGACATCAAAGATGTTCTCTAAATCATAAAAGTTAATCTCTAAGTTACCTTCGTTCGTCAGAGAAACTTTCCAAAACATCTTTGTTCATCAAACTTGTTTTCAAAGTCATCAAAAGTTAATCTAAGACATCTTTTTTCATCAAAGTTATTTTCAGAGACATCTAAAGTTAATTTCTATGTTATAAAAGTTATTCTCAGAGACATCTAAAGTTAATCTTGGTCATCAAAGTTGTTCTCCAAGACATCAAAGATGTTCTCAAAATCATAAAAGTTATTCCCAGAGCTATCAAAGTTATTCTCAAAGTCATCAAAGTTATTCAAAGAGCTAACAAAGTTATTCTCTAAGTAACCTTTCGTTCATCAGAGAAGCTTTCTAAGACATCTTCGTTCATCAATGTTGATCTCTAAGTCACCTTGGTTCATCAAAGAAACTCTCCTTCTTCCATCAAGTTATACTTTAAGACAACATTGTTGTTCTCTAAGACATCTTCAGGCATAAAATTTCTCTCCAAATGTAACTAGTTCAGCTTTTCATATCAAACTTACACTTCTGTTAAATATATTTTCTTAGACATTTTACATTTTAAACTGTTCTCTGAACTACACTGTTCAAACCTACGTAACCTATCCTCTCCACCCAATGTTACTTAGTTAACGTAACGTTCCTAAACCTAACTTTACCTATCCTAACATAACTTACCTTACCTTACCTATCTTACCTAACTTTACCTATCCTAACATAACTTACCTTACTTTACCTATCTTACCTAACTTTACCTATCTTACCTAACTTAACCTGCATAACCTAACTTTACCTATCCTAACCTAACTTACCTTACCTTACCTATCTTACCTAACTTTACCTATCTTACCTAACTTAACCTGCTTAACCTAACTTTACCTATCTTACCTAACTTAACCTGCATAACCTAACTTTACCTATCCTAACCTAACTTACCTTACCTTACCTATCTTTACCTATCTTACCTAACTTAACTTTCATAACCTAACTTTACCTATCCTAACATAACTTACCTTACCTTCCCTATCTTACCTAACTTTACCTATCCTAACATAACTTACCTTACCTTCCCTATCTTACCTAACTTTACCTATCCTAACATAACTTACCTTACCTATCATACCTAACTTAACCTAACTTTACCTATCCTAACTTAACTTACCTAACTTATTCTGCTTAACCTAACTTATTTAACTTATCTTACCTATCCTAACTTGCTTTACCTAACTTAATCTTACATTCCCAAACTGATGTATCCTAACTTATCTAGTCAAACCAGACATGATCTAACTTACATAAGTATTCCTTCTTGTCTTTTGTGTTTCATCAATCATTGTCTCATATTCATTTACTCATTTCATTAGTTAATTTCTCAAATGGTCACTTATGCATTTCAAGTGCTATTTGTTAGAGATTGGATATTTAAGCATTTCAAAGAATTTTTGTTATATATGAGCATTTACTCATTTCAAGGGATAATTTCTCAAATGGACGTTTTTGCATTTCAAGTGTTATTTGTTTAAGATTGGGTATTTAACCATTTCAAAGGTTTTTCTTATATATGGGAACTTACTCGTTTCAAGGGTCAATTTCTCAAATGGTCATTTTTGCAGATCAAGGGTTATTTGTTAAAGTTCATCAAGTTGCTCATAAGTTGTATTTATTATGTTTGTTATCATTTATTCTTATTCCCCAACCCCTTAATCTAACCTCTTGTAATCTTAGTGTATTTGGTAGGTTCTATCATATGTTCTTATTCCCCAACCCCTTAACCTAACCTCTTGTAATCTTAGTGTATTTGGTAGGTTCTATCATATGTTCTTATTCCCCAACCCTTTAACCTAACCTTTCAGATGTAGTTTATTGTGTTTTTTGACGTATTTGTTGAATATATTATCCTTTTCATAACCTTTCAGATGTAGCTTTGTTTCTCCTTTGTATATTTTTACCCAAACCCACCATCCCACTTAACCTTCTTTCCTTCTTTTACTTTGTTTTTCACATATAAGTTCGTTCTTTATCTTAGTAATAATAGAATTACAATAGTAAAGAATCAGATCTACTAAGACTTGAAATTGAGAAACAAGAGCTCAAGGGAGTGAGAGCATGAAAGAAGAGCAAGGAGTAAGAGAGAGGGGGCGGAAGAGAATGGGACCAAAGAAGAGAGAATGAGAGAGAGAGTGTGGGCATGGGAGAACTAAGACTTGAATTGAGAAAAAGAAAAACTAAGTGAAAGAGAGTGAGGGTGTGAGAATGGGAGCAATAAGACTTGAATTTGAGAAACAAGAGAGCATTTGAGCAAATGAGGGAGAGAGAGGGGGAGGAAGAGAGAGAATAAGGGAGAGAGATAGAAAAGGAGGGTTAGAAGGAGTAGGAGAATCAAAGTAAAAGAAGGAAAGAAGGTTAAGTGGGATGGTGGGTTTGGGTAAAAATATACAAAGGAGAAACAAAGCTACATCTGAAAGGTTATGAAAAGGATAATATATTCAACAAATACGTCAAAAAACACAATAAACTACATCTGAAAGGTTAGGTTAAAGGGTTGGGGAATAAGAACATATGATAGAACCTACCAAATACACTAAGATTACAAGAGGTTAGGTTAAGGGGTTGGGGAATAAGAACATATGATAGAACCTACCAAATACACTAAGATTACAAGAGGTTAGGTTAAGGGGTTGGGGAATAAGAATAAATGATAACAAACATAATAAATACAACTTATGAGCAACTTGATGAACTTTAACAAATAACCCTTGATCTGCAAAAATGACCATTTGAGAAATTGACCCTTGAAACGAGTAAGTTCCCATATATAAGAAAAACCTTTGAAATGGTTAAATACCCAATCTTAAACAAATAACACTTGAAATGCAAAAACGTCCATTTGAGAAATTATCCCTTGAAATGAGTAAATGCTCATATATAACAAAAATTCTTTGAAATGCTTAAATATCCAATCTCTAACAAATAGCACTTGAAATGCATAAGTGACCATTTGAGAAATTAACTAATGAAATGAGTAAATGAATATGAGACAATGATTGATGAAACACAAAAGACAAGAAGGAATACTTATGTAAGTTAGATCATGTCTGGTTTGACTAGATAAGTTAGGATACATCAGTTTGGGAATGTAAGATTAAGTTAGGTAAAGCAAGTTAGGTTATGTTAGGATAGGTAAGATAAGTTAAATAAATTAGGTTAAGCAGAATAAGTTAGGTAAGTTAAGTTAGGATAGGTAAAGTTAGGTTAAGTTAGGTATGATAGGTAAGGTAAGTTATGTTAGGATAGGTAAAGTTAGGTAAGATAGGGAAGGTAAGGTAAGTTATGTTAGGATAGGTAAAGTTAGGTAAGATAGGGAAGGTAAGGTAAGTTATGTTAGGATAGGTAAAGTTAGGTTATGAAAGTTAAGTTAGGTAAGATAGGTAAAGTTAGGTAAGATAGGTAAGGTAAGGTAAGTTAGGTTAGGATAGGTAAAGTTAGGTTATGCAGGTTAAGTTAGGTAAGATAGGTAAAGTTAGGTTAAGCAGGTTAAGTTAGGTAAGATAGGTAAAGTTAGGTAAGATAGGTAAGGTAAGGTAAGTTAGGTTAGGATAGGTAAAGTTAGGTTATGCAGGTTAAGTTAGGTAAGATAGGTAAAGTTAGGTAAGATAGGTAAAGTAAGGTAAGTTATGTTAGGATAGGTAAAGTTAGGTAAGATAGGTAAGGTAAGGTAAGTTATGTTAGGATAGGTAAAGTTAGGTTTAGGAACGTTACGTTAACTAAGTAACATTGGGTGGAGAGGATAGGTTACGTAGGTTTGAACAGTGTAGTTCAGAGAACAGTTTAAAATGTAAAATGTCTAAGAAAATATATTTAACAGAAGTGTAAGTTTGATATGAAAAGCTGAACTAGTTACATTTGGAGAGAAATTTTATGCCTGAAGATGTCTTAGAGAACAACAATGTTGTCTTAAAGTATAACTTGATGGAAGAAGGAGAGTTTCTTTGATGAACCAAGGTGACTTAGAGATCAACATTGATGAACGAAGATGTCTTAGAAAGCTTCTCTGATGAACGAAAGGTTACTTAGAGAATAACTTTGTTAGCTCTTTGAATAACTTTGATGACTTTGAGAATAACTTTGATAGCTCTGGGAATAACTTTTATGATTTTGAGAACATCTTTGATGTCTTGGAGAACAACTTTGATGACCAAGATTAACTTTAGATGTCTCTGAGAATAACTTTTATAACATAGAAATTAACTTTAGATGTCTCTGAAAATAACTTTGATGAAAAAAGATGTCTTAGATTAACTTTTGATGACTTTGAAAACAAGTTTGATGAACAAAGATGTTTTGGAAAGTTTCTCTGACGAACGAAGGTAACTTAGAGATTAACTTTTATGATTTAGAGAACATCTTTGATGTCTTAGAGAACAAGATTGATGTCTTAGAGAACAACTTGGATGAACAAAGATGTCTTAGAAAGCTTCTCTGATGAACGAAAAGATACTTAGAGAATAACTTTGACGACTGTATTTAACTTTTTGATGGCTCTGAGGACAGTTTTTGTTGAACGAGGATGTCTCGGAAGGCTTCTTTGAATAACAAAGGTGACTCTGAGAATAACTTTGATGACTCTGAGAAAGACTTTGTTGTCTTAGAATAACTTTTGATTGTTCTGAGAATAACTTTAGATATCTCTGAGAATAAGTTTGATGAACGAAGATGTCTTACAGAGCAAATTTTATGTTTCGAAGAATAACTTTTTGATGACTCTGGGAATAACTTTGAGGGCTTAGAGAATGTCTTTGATGAATGGAAGTGAGTTAGAGAATAACATAACATGACTGACAATAACTTTTGATAACTCTTAGAATAACTTTGATGTCTTAGAGAATAACTTTAGATGACTTTGAGAATGTCTTTGGATACCTCTGAGATTAACTTTGATGTCTTTGAAACAACATTGATGAATTGGAGAATGTCTTTGAGAACAAGAGTAGTATTTTGTTAGCTCAGAGAATAACTTTTTGATGACATAGAGAATAACTTTTATGTCTTAGAGAAGAACATTGATGGCTTAGAGAGAATATCTTTGATGAAAGATGATGTCTTGGATTAACTTTGACGTCTCTTGGAATAACTTTAGATGTCTCTGAGAATAACTTTTATGAACGAAGATGTCTGAGATTAACTTTGACGTCTCTTGGAATAACTTTTGTGGACATGAGAATATCTTTGGATAACTCTGAGATTAACTTTGATGTCTTTGAAACAACTTTGATGTATGAAAAGTAACTTTGATGACTCGAAGATATCTTGCAGATGAACTTTGATGACAGAGATTAACTTTTGTTGTTTTAGAGATTAACTTTTTGATAGCTCCGAGAATAACTTTTATGCCTCTGAGATTAACTTTAATGAACGAAGATGTCTTAGAAAGTTCTCTGATGAATGAAAGGCTACTTGGAGAATAGCATTTTGATAACTGAGATTAACTTTTTGATGACTCTGAGAATAACTTTGAGGATGCGAGTAAATTTTTGAGTGTTTGAGAGCGTCTTTTTGTTATCTCGAAGAGTAACTTTGGTGTTACGGAGAGCACCTTTGATTATTTTTCTTACTTAACGACATATAATTTTTACGAAAGTGCTGAAAAAGTTACATTTGACTATTTTTCTTACTTAGCGACATATAATTTTAGTTACGAAAGTGTTGAAAAAGTTACATTTGACTCTTTTAGTTGAGGAAAAAGACAAAATATGACGACAGTGACTATTTTAGTGCTCCACAAAGTATAATGCAAGTTAAGAACGACGATGATAGATATCTTTGACTATATTTTCTTACTTGACTATGGATAAAGTTAGTTATGAACAGTGCTGAAAAGATTCCTTTGACAATTTTTAGCTAAGCGTAAGGCTGTTTTAGTTAAGAACGGTGTTGAATGAGGTTAATCCTGACTATTTTCAGATGAGAGAAGTGATATTTCAGTTAAGAAATGACAAGGAAACATGATGAAGTAACTATTTTTAGTTGACCGATGAATACTTTTAGTTGAGCAAAAGCCAAAACATGATGAACATGACTTTTTCTGATGATTGGCAGATAATTTTAGTTATGAAATGACAATGAAACATGATGAACATGACTTTTTCTGATGATTGGCAGATAATTTTAGTTATGAAATGACAATGAAACATGATGAACACGGTTATTTTCTGATGAATGGGGAATATGTTTAGTTAAGAAATGATGAAAGTTATTATTTTTAGTTGATTGACGATGGATAAAAGCTAGTTATGAACAGTTTTGGAAAGTTTCCTTTGACAATTTTTTCTTGATGAAACATAGCGCCTGTTAAGAAAGTGCTGAAAAAAGTTTCCTTTGACAATTTTTAGCTAAGAGAAAGGTTGTTTTAGTTAAGAACAGTGTTGAACGAGGCTATTTCTGACTATTTTTAGTTGACTGGATAATAAGTTTAGTTGAGAAATGACGAAAGTGACTATGTTTTTAGTTGATTGGTGAAAGATTTTTTAGTTAAGAAGTTGCAAGAAAGGTTTGTCTTTGTAAATTTGGAACTGAATAAAGTGTAGATTTTGTTTACGAACGGGGGTTGGTAGAACTAATAAGTTGACTAAGAGAATTACTTTGACATAGTTTTGCAAATAAAAACTTGGTGACTAAAATTGTTGAGGAAACTGTAATGCAGTATAATATTATTTGACAAAGAACTAGTTAGTGAATGGAAGAAACAAAGAACATAAAAAAAAATTGAGATTAAGTAAGGGAATGAACACAGTGAACATACGGTGAACACAGAAAACATGTAAGAAAAAGTTGATGAATAGAGTGAACAAGCAGGGAATATGAACTTATAGAGATTATGAAGACATGATAAGGAACATGGGGAATACAAAGAATGAACACTGAACGTGTGAAGAACAGGCTTAGAATATTGAGAACATGAATATTGAGTATAAAAGTTATACAGTGAACATATGATGTGCATGAAAACATGACAAAGAACATAGTGAACATACGGGGAAAGCGGTAGAAAAGAATTGAACTGAGCATGCTGTGAACATTTGTAGAACATAGAATGAACACAGAAAACATGGACAAAATGTGGAGAACGCAGCTGAATATAGAGAAAATATGCAAATACAGGGGGACAAGAGCTGGAGCTCTGTAACTGACTTGATCTTATTTACTACGTCTGAAATATGACTGTTTAAAATTTCAGGGGGATTGGACTGCTAGTAGCGAAAATGTGGTCTCTGTCAAATTTGGGTCTTTAATTGGACTGATTAATTTCGATCATGAACTGGACTCTGAATATTTTGGCACAAAGTAGACTCTGGCGAATTTTGCTAGAAAACTGGACTCTGATGAATTTCGATCAAGAACTGGACTCTGTCAAATTTTCACAGATTACAGGACACTGATGAAATTTGCTCTCAAAGTAGACTCTGGCGAATTTCTGTTGATAATTGGACTCTGATGAAATATGAGCTTAAAACTGTCTCTGACTAATTTTGCTCTCAAAGTAGACTCTGGCGAATTTTCGGTATAAACTGGACTCTGATGAAATATGAGCTTAAAACTGGGCTCTGTTCAATTTTGGTCTTTACAGATGAAATAGCCGTAAATGGATATAAAACTAAATGTTATGGATAAGTTGTCTGTTTTCCTTAACAAAACATCTAAGACAATATTCTCTGAAAATGGTCCTTTTACAAATTCGGTTATAAACATATAAATAAACTTCTATGATTATTTGAAACTCTGAAAATAGCTGTAAGGAAATAGGAGGAGAGAGAGAGAGAGAGGGACGGTCCAGATATTATTATGGAGAAGATAAGATACGATTACAGAGGTGACCTGAAGGCCGTGTCTGGCTGACGTCTAAAGTAAACACAGGTGATGCGACAGATTGCGAGGTAAGGGGGGAGGGAGGGGGTGTGGTTCAATTACAGGTACACATAAACACACATAGCTTCACGTGTCTGTCGGTCTTGACAATAATACACATGGATATGCACACAAAACAGTCCGTACTCGTATGACATTATTTTTAATTATAAGAACTTTAACAACTTCTAAAAATCTGTGACTGACAAAATTTACCTGAAAACCCTGGCTCATAAACATGAATTTTGAATTTCTCCCATAAGGCCTTAACAAACTTCTAAGTCTCGGAAATTATTTTTATGATAAGACTTTAACAAACTTCTAAGTCTCGGAAATTATTTTTCTCATAAGAAATCCTTACTTTTAAAATCTGTGACTGACAAAAAAAAAAAAAAATTGCCTGTGGCGCTTACAGTCCACAGGGGTCCTCTCCCCAAAAAAAAAATTGCCTGTGGCGCTTACAGTCCACAGGGGTCCTCTCCCCAAAAAAAAAAAAAAGGGCCGCTAGCGCTTACACCCTACTACTGGTGGTGACACTGGTGAGTGGTGGTGGTGGTGGTGACACTGGTGAGTGGTGGTGGTGGTGGTGACACTGGTGAGGGTTGGTGGTGGTGGTGACACTGGTGAGTGTTGGTGGTGGTGGTGACACTGGTGAGTGGTGGTGACACTGGTGAGTGGTGGTGGTGGTGGTGACACTGGTGAGTGGTGGTGGTGGTGGTGACACTGGTGAGTGGTGGGTGTGGTGGTGACACTGGTGAGTGTTGGTGGTGGTGGTGACACTGGTGAGTGGTGGTGGTGGTGGTGACACTGGTGAGTGGTGGTGGTGGTGGTGACACTGGTGAGTGGTGGTTGTGGTGGTGACACTGGTGAGTGGTGGTTGTGGTGGTGACACTGGTGAGTGGTGGTGGTGGTGGTGACACTGGTGAGTGGTGGTGGTGTTAGTGACACTGGTGAGTGGTGGTGGTGACACTGGTGAGTGGTGGTGGTGGTGGTGGTGACACTGGTGAGTGGTGGTGGTGACACTGGTGAGTGGTGGTGGTGACACTGGTGAGTGGTGGTGGTGACACTGGTGAGTGGTGGTGGTGACACTGGTGAGTGGTGGTGGTGGTGGTGACACTGGTGAGGGTTGGTGGTGGTGGTGACACTGGTGAGTGTTGGTGGTGGTGGTGACACTGGTGAGTGGTGGTGACACTGGTGAGTGGTGGTGGTGGTGGTGACACTGGTGAGTGGTGGTGGTGGTGGTGACACTGGTGAGTGGTGGTTGTGGTGGTGACACTGGTGAGTGTTGGTGGTGGTGGTGACACTGGTGAGTGGTGGTGGTGGTGGTGACACTGGTGAGTGGTGGTGGTGGTGGTGACACTGGTGAGTGGTGGTGACACTGGTGAGTGGTGGTTGTGGTGGTGACACTGGTGAGTGGTGGTGGTGGTGGTGACACTGGTGAGTGGTGGTGGTGTTAGTGACACTGGTGAGTGGTGGTGGTGACACTGGTGAGTGGTGGTGGTGGTGGTGGTGACACTGGTGAGTGGTGGTGGTGACACTGGTGAGTGGTGGTGGTGACACTGGTGAGTGGTGGTGGTGACACTGGTGAGTGGTGGTGGTGGTGGTGACACTGGTGAGTGGTGGTGGTGGTGGTGACACTGGTGAGTGGTGGTGGTGGAGGTGACACTGGTGAGTGTTGGTGGTGACACTGGTGAGTGGTGGTGGTGTCACTGGTGAGTGGTGGTGGTGACACTGGTGAGTGTTGGTGGTGGTGGTGACACTGGTGAGTGGTGGTGACACTGGTGAGTGGTGGTGACACTGGTGAGTGGTGGTGGTGTCACTGGTGAGTGGTGGTGGTGACACTGGTGAGTGGTGGTGGTGGTGGTGACACTGGTGAGTGGTGGTGTTGACACTGGTGAATGGTGGTGGTGGTGGTGACACTGGTGAGTGTTGGTGGTGACACTGGTGAGTGGTGGTGGTGTCACTGGTGAGTGGTGGTGGTGACACTGGTGAGTGGTGGTGGTGGTGGTGACACTGGTGAGTGGTGGTGGTGACACTGGTGAGTGGTGGTGGTGGTGGTGTCACTGGTGAGTGGTGGTGGTGACACTGGTGAGTGGTGGTGGTGGTGGTGTCACTGGTGAGTGGTGGTGGTGACACTGGTGAGTGTTGGTGGTGACACTGGTGAGTGTTGGTGGTGGAGGTGACACTGGTGAGTGTTGGTGGTGACACTGGTGAGTGGTGGTGGTGGTGGTGACACTGGTGAGTGGTGGTGGTGGTGGTGACACTGGTAAGTGGTGGTGGTGGTGGTGACACTGGTGAGTGTTGGTGGTGACACTGGTGAGTGTTGGTGGTGGAGGTGACACTGGTGAGTGTTGGTGGTGGTGGTGACACTGGTGAGTGTTGGTGGTGGTGGTGACACTGGTGAGTGGTGAGTGGTGGTGGTGACACTGGTGAGTGTTGGTGGTGGTGGTGGTGACACTGGTGAGTGCTGGTGGTGGTGGTGACACTGGTGAGTGTTGGTGGTGGTGGTGACACTGGTGAGTGGTGAGTGGTGGTGGTGACACTGGTGAGTGTTGGTGGTGGTGGTGACACTGGTGAGTGTTGGTGGTGGTGGTGACACTGGTGAGTGTTGGTGGTGGTGGTGACACTGGTGAGTGGTGGTGGTGACACTGGTGAGTGTTGGTGGTGGTGGTGACACTGGTGAGTGTTGGTGGTGGTGGTGACACTGGTGAGTGTTGGTGGTGACACTGGTGAGTGTTGGTGGTGGAGGTGACACTGGTGAGTGTTGGTGGTGACACTGGTGAGTGTTGGTGGTGACACTGGTGAGTGTTGGTGGTGGTGGTGACACTGGTGAGTGTTGGTGGTGGTGGTGACACTGGTGAGTGGTGAGTGGTGGTGGTGACACTGGTGAGTGTTGGTGGTGACACTGGTGAGTGGTGGTGGTGACACTGGTGAGTGGTGGTGGTGGTGACACTGGTGAGTGGTGGTGGTGACACTGGTGAGTGTTGGTGGTGGTGGTGACACTGGTGAGTGTTGGTGGTGGTGGTGACACTGGTGAGTGGTGGTGGTGGAGGTGACACTGGTGAGTGGTGGTGGTGACACTGGTGAGTGGTGGTGGTGGTGACACTGGTGAGTGGTGGTGGTGACACTGGTGAGTGGTGGTGGTGACACTGGTGAGTGGTGGTGGTGACACTGGTGAGTGGTGGTGGTGGTGACACTGGTGAGTGGTGGTGGTGGAGGTGACACTGGTGAGTGGTGGTGGTGACACTGGTGAGTGGTGGTGGTGGTGACACTGGTGAGTGGTGGTGGTGACACTGGTGAGTGGTGGTGGTGACACTGGTGAGTGGTGGTGGTGACACTGGTGAGTGGTGGTGGTGGTGACACTGGTGAGTGGTGGTGGTGACACTGGTGAGTGGTGGTGGTGGTGGTGACACTGGTGAGTGGTGGTGGTGGTGGTGACACTGGTGAGTGGTGGTGGTGGTGGTGACACTGGTGAGTGGTGGTGGTGGAGGTGACACTGGTGAGTGGTGGTGGTGACACTGGTGAGTGGTGGTGGTGGTGGTGACACTGGTGAGTGGTGGTGGTGGTGGTGACACTGGTGAGTGGTGGTGGTGGAGGTGACACTGGTGAGTGGTGGTGGTGACACTGGTGAGTGGTGGTGGTGGTGGTGACACTGGTGAGTGGTGGTGGTGACACTGGTGAGTGTTGGTGGTGGAGGTGACACTGGTGAGTGTTGGTGGTGACACTGGTGAGTGTTGGTGGTGGTGGTGACACTGGTGAGTGGTGGTGGTGGTGGTGACACTGGTGAGTGGTGGTGGTGACACTGGTGAGTGGTGGTGGTGGTGGTGACACTGGTGAGTGGTGGTGGTGACACTGGTGAGTGGTGGTGGTGGTGGTGACACTGGTGAGTGTTGGTGGTGGTGGTGACACTGGTGAGTGTTGGTGGTGGTGGTGACACTGGTGAGTGGTGAGTGGTGGTGGTGACACTGGTGAGTGTTGGTGGTGGTGGTGACACTGGTGAGTGTTGGTGGTGGTGGTGACACTGGTGAGTGTTGGTGGTGGTGGTGACACTGGTGAGTGTTGGTGGTGGTGGTGACACTGGTGAGTGTTGGTGGTGGTGGTGACACTGGTGAGTGTTGGTGGTGGTGGTGACACTGGTGAGTGTTGGTGGTGACACTGGTGAGTGTTGGTGGTGGAGGTGACACTGGTGAGTGTTGGTGGTGACACTGGTGAGTGTTGGTGGTGGTGGTGACACTGGTGAGTGTTGGTGGTGGTGGTGACACTGGTGAGTGGTGGTGGTGACACTGGTGAGTGTTGGTGGTGACACTGGTGAGTGGTGGTGGTGACACTGGTGAGTGGTGGTGGTGGTGACACTGGTGAGTGGTGGTGGTGACACTGGTGAGTGTTGGTGGTGGTGGTGACACTGGTGAGTGTTGGTGGTGGTGGTGACACTGGTGAGTGGTGGTGGTGGAGGTGACACTGGTGAGTGGTGGTGGTGACACTGGTGAGTGGTGGTGGTGGTGACATTGGTGAGTGGTGGTGGTGACACTGGTGAGTGGTGGTGGTGACACTGGTGAGTGGTGGTGGTGACACTGGTGAGTGGTGGTGGTGGTGACACTGGTGAGTGGTGGTGGTGGAGGTGACACTGGTGAGTGGTGGTGGTGACACTGGTGAGTGGTGGTGGTGGTGACACTGGTGAGTGGTGGTGGTGACACTGGTGAGTGGTGGTGGTGACACTGGTGAGTGGTGGTGGTGACACTGGTGAGTGGTGGTGGTGGTGACACTGGTGAGTGGTGGTGGTGACACTGGTGAGTGGTGGTGGTGACACTGGTGAGTGGTGGTGGTGGTGGTGACACTGGTGAGTGGTGGTGGTGGTGGTGACACTGGTGAGTGGTGGTGGTGGTGGTGACACTGGTGAGTGGTGGTGGTGGTGGTGACACTGGTGAGTGGTGGTGGTGGAGGTGACACTGGTGAGTGGTGGTGGTGACACTGGTGAGTGGTGGTGGTGGTGGTGACACTGGTGAGTGGTGGTGGTGACACTGGTGAGTGTTGGTGGTGGAGGTGACACTGGTGAGTGTTGGTGGTGACACTGGTGAGTGTTGGTGGTGGTGGTGACACTGGTGAGTGGTGGTGGTGGTGGTGACACTGGTGAGTGGTGGTGGTGACACTGGTGAGTGGTGGTGGTGGTGGTGACACTGGTGAGTGGTGGTGGTGACACTGGTGAGTGGTGGTGGTGGTGGTGACACTGGTGAGTGGTGGTGGTGTCACTGGTGAGTGTTGGTGGTGGTGACACTGGTGAGTGTTGGTGGTGGTGGTGACACTGGTGAGTGGTGGAGGTGACACTGGTGAGTGGTGGTGGTGGTGGTGGTGACACTGGTGAGTGGTGGTGGTGACACTGGTGAGATGTATCCAGATGTATTTCTGTCGGCATAAATCCAGCCAAACCAAAACCATCCCAACCTATTCGAACCCAAATATAACACAACCCAATCCCACCCGACCCGACCCATACAGACCCAACCCAACACGACCTAACCCAACACCACCTAACCCAACGCGACCTAAACTAACCCCACCTAACCCAACCCAACCCGACCCGATCCGACCCGACCCGACCTAACCCAACCCGACCTAACCCGACCTAAACTAACCCGACCTAACCTAACCCGACCTAACTCGACCCGACCCAACCCACCCAGTCCCAACCCGACCCATGCCGACCCGACCCAACCCGACCCGACCCGACCCGACCTATCCCGACCCGACCTATCCCGACCCAACCCCCAAACCCAATCGAACTCAACCGTGCCCAGTTAGATTTACTATCTGGGCACAGTTAGATTAACTAACAGTTAGATTAAATCTAACTAAAAGTATGCCCAATCTAACTCATCCCAACCCAACCCAACCTAAATCAACCCAACCCAACCTAACACAACGAAAGCTAAAGTTAACCTAATTTATCCCAGTTTAAGTTATTTCCACTAAATTTACCCTAATTATAACACACCAAAACTGAATTTAGCTAAATGTAACTAATCATATTACAATCAACGCTGAATTTCACTGTCAGTGCTTTAAGGATTTTTGTATCCTACTGATGGTTACATTAATGTAACTACCTCACTTGGGAGAAAGGACTCCTTATATGCAGATTTTTTCTTTAAGCCTGAGACCATAAAAAAAGCCTGAGCAAACCGCACGGATTCCACTGCGGATGAAATCCCATCCGCTTAGGTCGCTGGCTCCTCCTAGTGATGAAACACCCAATAAGGGTAACCAACGAGTTCTCATCTCGTAATTTCTAAGAAGTGTTGCGTTATGAATTCTATTCAAACTCAAGAGAAGATTTACATAAAGATTCATAAGTAAGAATGGCGTTGTAGAACATGGTAAGTGGGATAATATTATCGTGGGATTGAACGTAAAGACCGTTTCTTATGAACAATAACAGTTTATTCAACAAAAGACTAGCACTACTACAACAACGAGTTTACGTTACTTTACTGCCTACCAGTGGTACGATAGATACCGCTAATTTAACCGCCTAATAGAACCACGGTATCCTATCCGTAATCGCGGGCTGAATAATGACACTAACTGAACAGAAGTGTGCCCACTGATGACACAAGCTTGCAACCAATAATTTTCACAGCCCTCACTGTGAGATGATAAAAGTAACGAGGTGGGTAATACAACACTGATAACCCGCTATCAAGTTTTACGTTAACACTTGTCGCTTAAGACACAAACTACAATACTAAAAGTAAAAGTACACTAACTGAATTCAATAACAATTACCTTGATTGACTGTCCACAGCAGTTAGCAACAACTCAATTATGTTAACTCAATCGTGTCTCAACGACACTCAACTGACAACAATAATAACTCGAAGGCCCTTAATTACACCACACTTGACTCGTCAAGCATTCTATGAGTAATTACCAATTAATTACTGTCCCACCGACAGCCTATTAATCCAGACGAGTTATGATCGACATTCCTGTCACCCAATCGACAGGTGTCTCTTCGGTCTTATAACAAAATTACATTAACGAGGGTTCTATTACTCTATTTCACTATGTACTCTACACCCTGCATAAGCGGGTAACGTCAACACTGTGGATTTACTTAGTGGCGAGTGGTAATTACCTGAATCAGGTATGAGTGCTTAATCCACTGTCCTAGACAGATACGATTAGTCTGACGAGTTATGCTAGCTCAATTGGCTTTGCCCATGACAGGCAGTCAACCCTTTACGTTAATTAATTACTTAATTAACCTGAGCCACTAATTAGCTATCCTTCTGACGGTAATTAGTCTAGCAAATTACGTTAACAATGCTTCTAGTCGGCCTCCCGACAAATCCCTCACCACTGCGTGAACTCACTATGAACAAATTAGCAAGAGGTGATCAACTAGCTGTTCCCATGGACAGATAATTGCACCCACATATTACGTTATTCTCAACACTGTTTTGCACAGCACAGCAATACCCTTCTTAAGCAATGAGTCCCCCAGTGACGTTAACGACTTCCCAATTCTCACGGAATCCTTCACTATATTACCACCTACTACACCAAGGAACAAATCAAGGTACGACACCAAGGACAGTGTCAACAGATATTCCGACACAGTACACCTTTGCAGCCCACTGCAATTGAAAGTCACACTTTCACAGTAAATTACATTAATAATAATTCACGGCCCCAAGCACACAACACAGTGGTACAAAAGTGCGCTGGCCAAGATTATATATATATATATATATATATATATATATATATATATATATATATATATATATATATATATATATATATATATATATATATATATATATATATAGATTATATATATATATATATATATATATATATATATATATATATATATATATATATATATATATATATATATATATATATATATATATATATATATATATACGGCGAGGCAGATGCTGACGAATATGGATTGCATGGCCTGCACTGTGGAAAATCGGGTGGTTGGCACACTAGACACGACGAAGTCAACGACATCATTAAAAGAAGCCTTGCCTCTGCTCAGTGTCCAGCGGAGAGAGAGCCCCGCAACCTACTGAACCATGACTCTGTTAGCTTTGCCGGCCGACCAGACGGAATCACACTGCGTCCGTGGAAGGGTGGCAGGCAGTTAGCATGGGACTATACTTGCGTATCCACCCTGGCAACGACATACATCACCCTCTCTGCCGGCACGGCAGGAGCCGCAGCGACACACAGAGAAAAACAAAAGTCAGTCAAGTACAGGCAATTAGATCAAAGGTACAATTTCGTTCCAATAGGGTCTGAGACCCTAGGCCCATGGGGTGAGAGTGCAAGAAGGTTTCTTAAGGATCTTGGTTCCAAGCTCATTGACACCACAAGAGACCCTAGAGCAGCAAGTTTTCTCTTTCAGCGCCTCAGTGTCGCGATCCAGAGGGGAAATGCCCGCTGCATCCTCGGTTCCTGCCCGGCGTCGGAGGAGTTCGAGGAAATCTACAGCCTCTAGGAAGCGAACTTTTTCTTGTGTCCTCTTAATGTTCATTTTTTGTATAAAATCAGATATGTAACTGTATAACCTTGCATAATAAAGTGTACATCATAATAAAAAAAAAAAAAGGGGGTGGTAGGAGAAGTGAACACTCTTTCGTATTCAGAGTTAAATGTCAAGTTTTTCCCTGAGTGCTCTGTGTTCCCTTCTCTGAGGCTGTGGGTCCCTATAATTACACCAGTGGTGGTACCCCCCTATATATATTGTATATATATATTGGTAGCAGTCTTTCTTGTAAACATATGTTATTAAATATGACCGACAAAGTAAGATCAATAATTCTAACACGAATTTTCTCAATATTTCTTATGTTTCTTTTTACTGTCGATGGTAAATGAAAAAATCAATTCTACAAAATTCATTTTTATTTTTAGTCTAAAGCGACACTTGAACGCGTTACGTAATAACTTATTACATTTTCAAAGACTTTAGTTTACACACACACACAACTATAACCTGCAAACACTAAACAGAGTTCTACTATGCTATCATTTAAACAGCTTTTGTCTTATCACCTCACCCAAATGCGCGTATATATGTTATAACAGTTTTGGATGAGGTGAACAAAACTTTCAACACAAGCCAGAGCAAACTTTCAACACAAGACAGAACACGGTGCAATGAATATAAATTGGATACATTAAAGGGAAGAATGGAAGTAACTGCAAAGGGCCTATTGGCAAATATTTCCTGATGCTTCTATATTGGTGCGGAGTCTAGAAGTGGGTAGAATATAGTTGTGCATTAATTGGCTGTTGATTGCTGGTGTTGACTTCTTGATGTGCAGTGCCTCGCAGATGTTAAGCCGCCTGCTATCGCTGTATCTATCGATGATTTCTGTGTTGTTTGTTAAGACTTCTTTGGTGATGGTCTGGTTGTGGGAAGAGATTATATGTTCCTTAATAGAGCCCTGTTGCTTATGCACTGTTAATCGCCTGGAAAGAGATGTTGTTGTCTTGCCTATATACTGAATTCTTTGAAACTTACAGTCCCCAAGTGGGCATTTGAAGGCATAGACGACGTTTTCTTTTTCAAAGCATTCTGCTTTGTGTCTGGAGAGTTTCTCATGAATAGGTTGGCCGTTTTTTTGGTTTTATAGTAAATCGTCAATTGTATCTTCTGATCTTTGTCTGTAGGGATAACATTCCTATTAACAATATCTTTCAGGACCCTTTCCTCCGTTTTATGAGCTGTGGAAAAGATGTTCCTGTAAAATAGTCTAATAGGGGGTACAGGTGTTGTGTTAGTTGTCTCTTCAGAGGTTGCATGGCGTTTCACTTTCCTTCTTATGATGTCTTCAACGAAACCACTGGAGAAGCCGTTGTTGACAAGGACCTGCCTTACCCTACAGAGTTCTTCATTGACTTGCTTCCATCCTGAGCTGTGGCTGAGAGCACGGTCGACATAAGCGTTAACAACACTCCTCTTGTACCTGTCTTGGCAGTCGCTGTTGGCATTGAGGCACATTCCTGTTTGTTTCTTTAGTGTAGACTGCAGTGTGGAAACCTCCGCTCCTTTCCATGACTGTTACATCTAGAAAGGGCAGCTTCCCATTCTTCTCCATCTCGTAAGTGAAACGCAACATAGAATTCCGCTCGAATGTCTAAAAAAAAAGCCACTAAAACTAAACTAAAAAAAAACTGACACTAAAAAAAAGCCCCGAAATCATCTCAAGATAACCTCAAGAAGATCCTGGGATGGCCCCGTTGAGTTACAAGACCGAATTAATGTCCGTCTATTAAGACTTGTTATAGTTACAGCTGGTGTGGAAGATAGCCACAGTGTTGCTGGAGACTCCTGCCAGTGTGTTGCTGGAAACCTCTGCCAGCGTGTTGCTGAAGACCTCTGCTAGCATGTTGCTGGAGACCTTTGCCAGTTGTTATGAACCCCAGGTAGCCTAGTAAAGTGGATCTGCCAGGTGAGTTATTCTGCCCACCTAACTAAGGAATGGGAATCAGGGGAAGGAAGTCAACTGAGTAAACGTCAGTAAATAATGACTAAAAAGAATACTAGCAGAAGACAAGCATCTTATAGAAGATAGTCGAAATGAGATGTCAACATTTTGTGACATGACGTAATGCCGACGGCGGTCGTAATGCATCACTTGAGTTGCTACAGTCGGCAGGAATGGATGAACATCAATGTCTCCTGGGATGGAATAAGAATATCATTTTTGGTAAAGTGTTTGAGTGAAGGCTACAGTGTACAACTGGTGAAGAAGCTGCTGAGGATGCGACGTACGTCATTCCTCAGTGATCGTGAAGATATTAGAGACAACCTGAAGCCTAGAGGGTGGTCATGTCCTGTGTGCACTCTAATGTGAAATATCCTCGAGTGGAGGAATGCAAGCAGGTGTTTCTGAGTAAAGCCTGCCAGGCAACTTCGTAGACTTAAGTCAGGACTGTGATTAGCTTTGAGAGAAGTCCTAAAGGATTTTTGTGGATGAACTGGTTGAGTGCCATATTTGGGGCGTCGTTGGCAGGTGTCGTCCATCATCATTTCTGAAGTAAGTGCACTTAATTAGTTGATAGATTGCTTATTATTGTTTGATTGTGTGTCCAGCAATCGTAGATGTTTATGTACATAGGTTAAATATTTTATAAACATAGTAAGAGTATATAAGGAGTTAGAGATGAGTGGACATGCTGGAGGCAGGAATGGCACATCCTCTCTCACTTAAGGTCAGTGAGCAGCTGAGAGGGCAGAGCCCCTGGCCGTCGCAGGTTGATTTCAGTGTGGACTCGTCCAGAATGGGGGAGGACTCACCACAGTAGGACAGGCGCGGAGCGACGTCAGAGGGCGAGATTTAGCGTTAGCATGTAAGTTTATTATTTATGTTTAATTAGGACAACTTTTATTATGGCATGGTAATGGAATTACAGGTTTGTGTGGGGAGAAGTTTGTGGTGGAGCTTGGTGTCAAAGGAAAATTGTATAGATGCCCTTCAAGAGTGGAGTAGAACTACAGTGGTAGTGTGGAACGTTGAGTGTACTGAAGCTACACGTTTCTTTTGTGAAGCCGCATAGAGGAATTTCATAAGCGTTGAAGGAAGACTTCAGGTGCAGCAGATAATGGAAGAATAGCAGAAGTATCTACCTAAATTTTGAGGACCCATAAAGATGTTCTTAGTGGTGGGCCTCTGGACGTAGAACAGAGAAGTGTATGGACACTTTGATATGTATGAGAGAGTGCTTGATTTGCAAAGTGCGTGAAAAATGCAAGGTGAGAAATTTATCTTTTTTTTTCTTGTTGGAGATATTTTTATATGCCAATGATACAACCCCAAGCAGTGAGGAGACAGTAGACTATGTGACGGAAATTGAGCAGCAGCCTAGTACAGTTTATTTGAGGAACAATGATATGATATTAACTTTATTATGATAGTAGACGGTTGCCGGTTTATAGCAGCCTAGGGTACAGTACCATAAATTATATGTTTTTACTTATTAGATTTTATTTATTTTCATTGTAATAAATGTCCGGCAGTATGACAACTGATTTGCTATTGTCCTGGTGAGGATTCCTTAGTGTGTGTGTGTGTGTGTGTGTGTGTGTGTGTGTGTGTGTGTGTGAGAGAGAAAGAGATAGAGAGAGAGGAGCGTGAGAGAGATAGAGGAGCGTGAGCAGATCAGCTCACAGCGGAAAATAGTATAGTAAAGGGGAATGAGAAGATCAGCCCAGAACAAGGAATGTGTGTGTGTGGGGGGGGGGGGGAGTCAAGGCGGCTTGAGAAGGTGTGTATTCATGACCAATAGCCCAGATTGGAGCCGTTCCCCAAATAAAGATGGCGTTGAACCCCTCTCCGAGTATACAGTGATTACAGTGGGATCTCCCAACTTATTGTGTGCACTCCAGTGTCGGATACTAAGTGATTGACTACAGCAGTGTGGTTGCTGTGGTCAAACTTATTTTATCAGGGAGTGGTTGGGATTCTGCTCGCCAGAAGTAAAGTTCAGTATCAAGTTTATAAAAACCCCAACCCCTGATACAGCATGATGCTGGAGACCCCTGCCAGTGTGTTGTTGGAGACCCCTTCCAGTGTGTTGCTGGAGACCCCTGCCAGCGTGTTGCTGGAGACCCCTGCCAGCGTGTTGCTGGAGACCCCTTCCAGCGTGTTGCTGGAGACCCCTTCCAGTGTGTTGCTGGAGACTCCTGCCAGCGTGTTGCTGGAGACCCCTGCCAGCGTGTTGCTGGAGACCCTTGCCAGCGTGTTGCTGGAGACCCCTGCCAGCGTGTTGCTGGAGACCCCTGCCAGCGTGTTGCTGGAGACCCCTGCCAGCGTGTTGCTGGAGACCCCTGCCAGCGTGTTGCTGGAGACCCCTGCCAGCGTGTTGCTGGAGACCCCTGCCAGCGTGTTGCTGGAGACCCCTGCCAGCGTGTTGCTGGAGACCCCTGCCAGCGTGTTGCTGGAGACCCCTGCCAGCGTGTTGCTGGAGACCCCTGCCAGCGTGATGCTGGAGACCCCTGCCAGTGTGTTGCTGGAGACCCCTTCCAGTGTGTTGCTGGAGACCCCTTCCAGTGTGTTGCTGGAGACCCCTGCCAGCGTGTTGCTGGAGACCCCTTCCAGTGTGTTGCTGGAGACCCCTGCCAGCGTGTTGCCGGAGAACCTTGCCAGTGTGTTGCTGGAGACCCCTGCCAGTAATAAACAGGGAACTTACAAACATTCCATGGGGAACTGTTCTAAATAATACAAGTCCTACAGAAGGAATAGGAAAACTTACTTCAGAAGCGTATCAAGTCTGTCTGAAACATGTTCCTTTGAGGAAAGCCAGAAAGAGATCTAACGTAGAAAGAGAACGCAGACGACACTATAAACGCAGGAAAAAAATAACGGAACTGCTTATGCAGACACGAATTTCCCGTCAAAGAAGGAATAATTTAAATAGGGAGATTGAAGAAATCGAGCGGAAATTGAAACACTCATATGAAACTGAAGAAAGGCAGTTAGAACAGAAAGCAATTCAGGAAATAAAGAAAAATCCAAAATATTTCTTCTCATATGCGAAATCAAAAGCAAAAACCACTGCCAGTATTGGACCTATTCGTACAAGTGAAGGTTCATACACGGAGGATGACAAAGAAATTAGTGAAATCCTAAAAAAGCAGTATGAGGACATGTTTAGCACTCCAATAAACAACATGAAGGTGGAAGATCCAGACATTTTCTTTATGCGGGATATTCAAACCCCGGTAAATATAACTGATATAAACACGAGCGCACTAAATTTTGAAAAAGAAATTGAAAACATGCCCATGCACTCGGCCCCAGGTCCAGACTCATGGAATTCAATATTTATAAAGAAATGCAAAGTGCCGGTAGCACAGGCACTCAGTATAGTGTGGAGGAAGAGCTTGGACACGGGGGAGATACCAGATGCACTTAAAGTAGCAGACATAGCCCCTCTACACAAGGGAGGGAGCAAAGCATTGGCAAAAAATTATAGACCAGTTGCACTAACATCGCACATCATAAAAGTATTTGAGAGAGTGATTAGGAGTCAGGTCACCAATTTCATGGAGACCAATGACCTTCATAACCCAGGCCAACATGGATTTCGAGCGGGAAGATCGTGCCTCTCACAGCTACTTGAGCACTACGACAAAGTCACTGAGGCATTAGAAGAGAAACAGAATGCTGATGTGATATACACGGACTTCGCAAAGGCCTTCGATAAATGTGACCATGGCGTGATAGCACACAAAATGAAGTCAATGGGAATAACCGGTAAAGTAGGACGCTGGATACTCAGTTTTCTGTCAAACAGGACTCAGCGAGTAACTGTCAACCATATAAAATCTAGTCCAAGTGCAGTGAAAAGCTCTGTACCTCAGGGTACAGTCCTTGCACCACTGCTTTTCCTTATTCTCATATCAGATATAGACAAAAATACAAGTCACAGCTTCGTATCATCCTTTGCAGATGACACAAAAATCAGTATGAAAATTACCTCGGCTGAGGACATTGAAAAACTTCAAGCTGATATTAATAAAGTTTTCGACTGGGCATCAGAAAATAACATGATGTTTAACAGTGATAAATTCCAGGTACTCAGGTACGGTAAAAATAAGGACCTTAAACATAATACAGAGTACAAAACACAATCAAATGTACCCATAGTAGGAAAACAGCATGTAAAGGATTTGGGAATAATAATGTCGGACGACCTAACGTTTAAGGAGCATAACCAAGCAAATATTGCGACAGCCAGAAAAATGATAGGATGGATTACGAGAACTTTCAAATCCAGGGATCCCATCACAATGGTTGTACTCTTCAAGGCACTTGTGCTGTCCCGTCTTGAGTACTGCTCAGTACTCACTTCCCCCTTCAAAGCAGGAGAGATTGCTGAAATAGAGGGAATACAGAGAACATATACGGCACGCATAGACGCAATAAAGCACCTAAATTATTGGGATCGTCTCAAAGCCCTCCAAATGTACTCACTAGAAAGAAGACGAGAGAGATATCAAATAATATACACCTGGAAGATACTGGAGGGCCAAGTACCAAATCTACACAGTAAAATAACAACGTACTGGAGTGAACGACATGGAAGAAAATGTAGAATAGAACCAATGAAGAGCAGAGGTGCCATAGGCACAATCAGAGAACACTGTATAAACATCAGAGGTCCGCGGTTGTTCAACGTCCTCCCAGCAAGCATAAGAAATATTGCTGGAACAACCGTGGACATTTTCAAGAGGAAACTAGATTTATTCCTCCAAGGAGTGCCGGACCAACCGGGCTGTGGTGGGTATGTGGGCCTGCGGGCCGCTCCAAGCAACAGCCTGGTGGACCAAACTCTCACAAGTCGAGCCTGGCCTCGGGCCGGGCTTGGGGAGTAGAAGAACTCCCAGAACCCCATCAACCAGGTATCAACCAGGTATCAACCAGTGTGTTGCCGGAGACCCCTGCCAGCGTGTTGCCGGAGACCCCTGCCAGCGTGTTGCTGGAGACCCCTGCCAGCGTGTTGCTGGAGACCCCTGCCAGTGTGTTGCCGGAGACCCCTTCCAGTGTGTTGCTGGAGACCCCTGCCAGTGTGTTGCTGGAGACCCCTGCCAGTGTGTTGCTGGAGACCCCTGCCAGTGTGTTGCTGAAGACCCCTGCCAGTGTGTTGCTGGAGACCCCTTCCAGTGTGTTGCTGGAGACCCCTGCCAGTGTGTTGCTGGAGACCCCTTCCATTGTGTTGCTGGAGACCCCTGCCAGCGTGTTGCCGGAGAACCTTGCCAGTGTGTTGCTGGAGACCCCTTCCAGTGTGTTGCCGGAGACCCCTGCCAGCGTGTTGCCGGAGACCCCTGCCAGCGTGTTGCTGGAGACCCCTGCCAGCGTGTTGCTGGAGACCCCTGCCAGTGTTGCCGGAGACCCCTTCCAGTGTGTTGCTGGAGACCCCTGCCAGTGTGTTGCTGGAGACCCCTGCCAGTGTGTTGCTGGAGACCCCTGCCAGTGTGTTGCTGAAGACCCCTGCCAGTGTGTTGCTGGAGACCCCTTCCAGTGTGTTGCTGGAGACCCCTGCCAGTGTGTTGCTGGAGACCCCTTCCAGTGTGTTGCTGGAGACCCCTGCTAGCGTGTTGCTGGAGACCCCTGCCAGCGTGATGCTGGAGACCCCTGCCAGCGTGATGCTGGAGACCCCTGCCAGCGTGTTGCTGGAGACCCCTGCCAGCGTGTTGCTGGAGACCCCTGCCAGCGTGTTGCTGGAGACCCCTGCCAGCGTGTTGCTGGAGAGTAAAAATGCTGTTTTGACATCGTGACGATACTGTGTAGGACTGGCCTAAGATTTACTGAGAGAGGTGAACTTGCCGGCGTGAGGTCCATAGAAGAAACTCAGGGAGAGAACCTTGAGTTGTGTACGATAGAAGTGGACTCGCCGGTTTAGCAGATCGCAGACGTTTGTTTGTAGTGTCCTGTGTGAATGTGACACCTTTGATATTTAATTATGTACATATGTAATAAATTTATATAGTTAAGAAGTATACGTGTGACGGTATGGTTTAGTGTTGTTTACCCCACATTCTCGTTGGATTGACTATTACTTCCAGTTATGAATATCTTGCCTATGACTCGGAACTGGACTTGGTAAAAAGAGTTCCGCTGTTCTTAAAAAAAAAAAAAAAAAAGAGTTCATTAAGCTCCGATGAAAAGTTTTCAATAGAAAGAACCCGGTTACTGGCTAAGTGAAGCCTTAACACTAACATGACTGGCAAACAATCATCATAAGAGACTGACAATCATCATAACAGACTGGCAAACAATCATCATAATAGACTGGCAATCATCATAACAGCCTGGCAAACAATCACCATAACAGACTGGCAAACAATCATCATAACAGACTGGCAAACAATCATAATAACAGACTGGCAAACAATCATCATAACAGACTGGCAAACAATCATCATAACAGACTGGCAAACAATCATCATAACAGACTGGCAAACAATCATCATAACAGACTGGCAAACAATCAAGTACTTCTAATAACTTGGGGCCGGATTCCCAAACTCTACTACCATCAGAGAAGAACCCGGTTGCATCCAAGTAGGGCCGTAACAAGGATACATACATACATACATACATACATACATACTTTACATACACGTAAATAATTTACGTGTATGTTAATCTGTTTTGTTAGGTGAAGTGTTTTGATACTGCCAGTAGCTAAAGCAGTAATTGCCAAGAGTATCCTCGTAGTGTTCAGGTTAGTTCACTTTTGTTCATGACCTGTCGAGTGGGTCGAGACTGTTAGTCTCTGTACACCTTTAGAGCGGTGGGTCTGGAGACCTGCTGTGAGGGCGTGTGTGACAGTGTTGATGTGGCACTCTTGAATAACGTAAACAACTTGGGTCGCTGTGCATTAGTAAGTTGTTGAATAAACCTATTTTTGCTGAGACACGCGCCTTTGATGTCATTCCTCATTCTGCAGTACTGACAATATTTCACTTGCAACATGACAGTCATTGATTTGAGTTGGCTCAGGTTCCAGGCCTATTGAATCAAAACTCTGAATACAAATTCGATGTGAGAATGCATCCTATACCTGTTAGATTTGCTTGCAAGCAAGTTGCAGAGAAAACGACCCAAGTGAGGAAGGTCTGGTATTGCTTTTGGAATTTGAAGACCACTCTGGTCCTCATCTCCACCTGAAGTACTTGGATCTTTGGCGTCTTGCTCACCCCTCTGGAGTGTATTCATTTGTCTAAGGCAAACATTCGAATCTACATCCCATTAACCAGTAATATCTCACATTCTGGTGCTCAGCGCAGTGCTAGATTTGTGTGGTAAAATTGGTCATTACACATCTGACGCCGAAGATGGGGCTAAGACGTGTATAAGGGAAACAGGAAAAAACCATACTCTCACATCCACTGAGTGTGGATGTGAGGGGACACACACACTTCTGGCGCCCAACGTGGGGCCTGTGTGTTTGCAGCGACCCGGAGTATACTCTCACACTGGCAAACAATGTTCATAACAGACTGGCAAACAGGGGGAAGCATACAGTTAAAACATTATTTCTCACTAGACAGTTACAGTCACAAATTATTGACATGTACACATGGCTCAACTATGTGGCTGTCACATTTCAAGCGACATTATATCATTATTGAAGTAACACTGCAAGCAAGATTTGAACTACAATGTGGGGCAGCTTCTTTCTTTCTTTCCCTTCCCCACACATATATAATAAATGGGTGTAATTCCATACCACATTCAACAACAGATGTACCAACGTCCGAGAGCATCCCAGACGCTGCCTTAATCGACTGAACTATGACATGGTCAAAAGGAGTTGAAAGCGAAGTTCTACTGAACTTACTGGATCCTGCAGCCTCTCCGAACCTGCGGCCTCTCAGACGCAGGTTCGAATCCTCGTCACGGCCCTTGTGGATTTGTTCATTTGATGCATCACGCAATTGTGATTTCTGTGTGTAATGAAGTAAGTGCGAAGAGGGAGAATGGCCAATTGACATAGCTCGAGTGCATGGGGGAAGTTGTGTAAAACCCTGGTTTGTGCCTCGGAAAGGCTGCAGGATCCAGTAAGTTCAGTAGAACTTCGGTTTCAACTCCTTCTGACCTTATGTCTTATCAATTATACTAAATCAATCGATCTGTACCTTCCAACTATGTTATTTGTCTACTGGGAGGAATTGCTTGGTGGGATCGAAGTAAGTAATACAAGAATGAGGTGAGGAGCAGGTGAAAGGAGGTAATTCCTAGAAGGAAAGGGCAAGGGGAAAACGTAAGAACAAGAAGCAAAAAGTGGAACGGGTGGGATAAGTGTAATATGCGGTTTTGGAAGAAAGGGAACGTATGTATAAGAGAACAAAAAAAAGATAAAAAAGGGGGGTAAGTTTATGTTAGGTCACGTTTGTTAAAAAGGTTAGAGCCTTTTAGTATGTACTGTAAAAGGGAAGAGTCAACAGCAACAAAGTCAGGACTAAGGTTCATGTTGGGTAGGTTGTGTATTAGTGCATATCAGTGTATCAGTGTATATTTACTATCAGTGAAGTGTATTGTGAACACTTCTTTTGTGTTCCTTAAGTCTGTCATTTAGTGTTGGTCTAGTTTCCCCAAAGTATTGTACAGGACACGACGAACAGGAAATTGAGTAGACACCAGTAGCATTAGAACCAGGAGAAGAAGTGTGAACCAGATTACTTCGAAGTGTGTTACTTTGTTAAAAGGCGAGCTTTGTGTCAAGGGGACGAAGGTATTAGTGAGATTTTGAGTTCAGATATGAAGGGAAGGCAAAGCACTGGTTTGAGATGAAAGAAATTTCGCTTAGCTTGAGAATATGCACAACTGATAAAATGTAAAGGGTATTCAAGGCGAGAGAAAGATTTGTAAATAAAGAAAACTTCAGAATCGTGAAACTAGGGGGTCACTGATGCGTAGAGCACAGAGGAAGAGAGACGGAAACAATTTAGTGTTAACAGAAGTCCCAATATGTCATAAAATTCTGCAGGGAGGCCCCCCCCCCGGCGTCTTACCTCACTTTAGCTATTCACAAATCCTTTACCTTTGTCATAAGATACCAGTCGCACTCAACGTTCAGTCATCACAGAGAGCAGCACTTTCAAGCAAAAGGATAAAACTATTCACGCAATTGCTTCTCATACTCTACCCTTGAATACAAGTTATTCAAAAATTCCTGGGCCCAGTACTGCATGCCAGCCGAGCTGCCTCTCATGGTCTAGTCTCTCAAACGAGAGCCCACCACACACTTCTCACCACGATTCTTCTCTTCCCTCCTAAGCACATAACCTGATAAAGAAGATTCCCCCACCACCCTCTCCTCTAATCGCGCCATCAGAAACACACTTCCACTAGTTCCCGGCTCAACACCCCCGCTCCCTACATGCACAAATATACTTAAAACACTTGCCAGCATAACCTGCTGTACAAGGCAACTGATCCAACCGACACTGCAACACCCATATCAGTCCATACAGATCTGCAGCTAATCCCTTCCAGTGAACTTTAGAGAATTTACGACATTCAACCTTAACCCAATAACACCAATTTATCACACAAGTCAACTCAACCGTCCAACTTTGGATTAGCCACAGCTTTGGACTTATCCAACTCCTCACCTACACTTACTACTGGTAGAACAGGTCGAGATGAGGGTTGCCTTACCTTTGAGCCTTGGCTACCAACCACACACTTCTTCGGTGTATTCACCAACACCTCTCCTGCACCTTCTCGCAAAATGTGCGCTAAACTATCAACCAGATTATGGGCTCACTATAGCCCATGCTACATGGACATGGACATTTTGTTCTGAGTAGCTAAATCTAAATTTCAGCAACAATATCATCCGGACTCGTCCGAGGTCAGCACCAGACACAATGTCAAGCGACTAGTACCAGTGCACAGTGCTCATGCATCTCTACGCTTCCTGAACTTGTACACTCAAGCGTATTAGTTACATCAGTGAAGGTGTAACGAGTTCAAATGATATAACACGACTCATCGTAAAAATTGCATAAACTACTAAGGTGCAGCTCCCGTAGCATATGTTGCTGGTCGAGAGTGGAGAAGCACTCCGACACATTGGCCTCCAGGGTGGAATTGGTCGAATCTGGTGAAAACCTCTGACACAATGGACTCCAGGGTGGAGCTGGTCAAGTGTCTGGTGAAGAACTCCGACACAATGGGCTCCAGGGTTTGGAGGCTCTAAAATTGAAGTTCTGACAAACATGGGGAATAGACCTGCACAACCAGTCACGAATCCCAGAATAGGAAAATTCAGCAAACTCAACTTTAATAATAAACAGATTAACTGGGAGCAAATAAACCTAGACCTCGTTAAAATAACCTGGGAAGAACAGCTAGAAAATGAAAACCTGAACCAGTGCCTGGATAAAGTAAACTCGGTAGCTCTAGAAATTTGCTCAAACCGCATACTCATACGAAAAAAAGAGGAAGAGATGCAGACTGGAACGGGAATGGCATTCCCTTTATAGGCGAAGAAACTGAATCGCGAAACAACTTGAGAGTCACATCCTACCTCATGAACGACGAAGTTGGCTAGGTAGAGAAATAGAAACGATCGAACTAAAGCTACAAGAATCATACAAAATCCAATAGAGCAAAAGGCCATCAGTGAAGTAGAGAGAGATCCGAAATATTTTTTCTCCTATGCAAAATCATAATACAAACTACATCTAGTATCGGGCCCCTGTGAAAGGGAGATGGAACTTTCACAGATGACAACAAAGAAATCAGCAAAATACTGAGGACTCAATATGACTGTCTTCAGCGAGCCACTAAATACACTGAAGATTCATAATACAAATGAATTTTTCATGGATACCAACATCAAATCATATATCAGATGTCACCCTATACCCACTGGATTTTGAAGAAGCCATCGACAGTATACCTATGCACTCTGCACCAGGCCCGGATTCTTGGAACTCCATATTCATCAAGAACTGTAAAAAAAAAAAAAAACTTTCGTAGGTCCTTCACATTCTTTGGAGACAGAGCCTAGATACTGGCATTATCCTGACATACTAAAAACAGCAGAGATAGCACCACTTCATAAAGGAAGAAATAAGGCTGAGGCAAAAAATTAATACAGACCTATAGCACTAACATCACACATCATAAAAATCTATGAAAGAGTGCTAAGAAGTTAGATCACAAAATACATAGAATCTCAGTATCTCCATAACCCCAGACAACATGGTTTCAAAACGGGGCGCTCTTGCCTGTCACAGTTGCTGGACCACTGACATGGCCTTAGATGCTATGGAAGACAAACAAAACGCTGATGTAATTTACTCAGATTTCGCAAAAGCCTTCGACAAATGTGACCATGGTGCTATTGCACACAAAATGCGTTCAAAAGGAATTACCGGAAAAATAGGCAGATGGATCTACAATTTCCTAACTAACAGGACCCAATGTGTAATAGTCAACAAAATAATCCGATCCATCAACGGTGAAGAGCTCAGTTCCTTAGGGTACTGTGCTTGCTCCAGTACTTTTTCTCATCTTCATATCGGACATAGATAAGGAAACAATCTATCTATCTCTATCTTCCTTTGCAGATGACATTAAAAATTTTATGAGAGTAGACAACAGAGGACACGGCAAACTAACAATCAGATGTAAATCTTTCTATGGGCTATAGAAAACGGAATAGAAAGAAAATATAAAAACGGAAACCACATTCAAATGCAGTCAAATCATAACAGAACGAAAAAGCAATGTAAAGGATTTGGGTGTACACATGTCAGAAGACCTTACCTTTAAAGAAAACAATAAAGTAGCCGTCACAACTGCGAGAAAAATGACAGATTGGATTACAAGAACCTTTCACACTAGAGATGCTATACCGATGATGATACTTTTCAAGACACTAGTGCTCTCTAGAGAGGAATACTGCTGCACAATGACAGCCCCTTTCAAAGCTGGAGAAATTGCTGACCTGGAGAGCGTGCAGAGATCCTTTACTGCTAGAATCCACTCAGTAAAACATCTAAACTACTGGGACTGACTAAAATGCCTAAATCTGTATTCTCTTGAGCGCAGGTGGGTGAGATACATCATAATTTACACAAGGAAAATATTAGAGGGGCTGGTCCCACACCTACAAACAAAAATAACATCACATGAGATCAGGAGGCATGGCAGGATATGCAGAATACCCCAGTTGAAAAGCAGAGGTGCAATAGATACTCTGAGAGAGAACTCTATAAACATCAGAGGCCAGAGACTGTTCAACACACTGACACTACACATAAGTGGCATAACTGGCCGACCCCTCACAGTGTTCAAGAGAGAACTTGATAAGCACCTCGAAAGGGTACCTGATCAACCAGGCTGTAATTCATACGTCAGGCTGTGAACAGCCGCGTCCAACAGCCTGGTTGACCAGTCCAGCAACGAGGAGGCGGCCTGGTCGAGGACCGGGCCGCGGGAACGCTAAGCCCCCGAAACCATCTCAAGGCAACCTCAAGGTGAGGGAGGAACTGGTCGAGAGTCTGGTGAAGAGCTCCGACTCAATGGTCTCCATGGTGTCCATTAAAGTCCACGCTTATCCTTATAAATTTCCCTTGTCATAAACGTTCACAAAACAAACAATCAGAACATAAACGTTCGTCGAACATGTTCACGGAACATAAACGTTCACAGTACATAAAAGTTCATCGAAAATGAACATTCATTGAACTGGTGTACAGTGTGCACCAGTAGTGGACTACAGACTGTGTACACCAGTCAGTGGACTACAGACTGTGTACACCAGTCAGTGGACTACAGACTGTGTACACCAGTCAGTGGACTACAGACAGTGTACACCAGTCAGTGGACTACAGACTGTGTACACCAGTCAGTGGACTACAGACTGTACACCAGTCAGTGGACTACAGACTGTGTACACCAGTCAGTGGACTACAGACTGTACACCAGTCAGTGGACTACAGACTGTGTACACCAGTCAGTGGACTACAGACTGTGTACACCAGTCAGTGGACTACAGACTGTGTACACCAGTCAGTGGACTACAGAGAGTCAAAAAACACACGCTTAGTGTCTAACAATAATTATTGTAACGTTCATAGTAACGCAGATAATAATTCTAAAGTAAAACAAGTAAATAAAGCACTCTATAAAATACAGTGTAGAATACAGCGACCACCTATTCTATCCTAAATTTACAGCGGTCATCAGAGTGTTTGTGCGTGTGTGTGTGTGTGAGTGCGCGTGCACACTCCAAACAAATATAATTATGAGGTACTCACTGTGTTCTAGTCCTGTGGGGGGCACACGTAGAGCCTTGGATGGCACGCGTAGAGTCTTGGATGACACGTGTAACGCCAGTGTGTGAGAGGAGACATAGAGCATTAGGTAGAGCTGTACTGCTCTAGCCTTGTGACCGAACCCCATCTCCACTGGGTCCCCTCTCCCTGGTACTTCACGCTACGGTCACCTCACCTCTAAACACACTATTCTCTAAAAATTACAATCACTGATATAATTTTGCTAAGCGTTAATGAAGAGCCATATAGCTATGTCACTAATGTGTATGGGGTGGGGGCTTCGACTAGCCGCCGGCTTCCTGTCCAGGTCGAGGCCACTTATGTTAGTGGGCCTCAGGTTCAGTAGACAACCTCAGTAGGCAGACCCCCAGGGAAGGTCCTCTCGCTGTAGCTTTGTGCTCTTAAAATCATTCAATTATTTAAAAAATTTGATGGACCGCTGTTAACGGAACTTGTTTACGATCTTGGCATTTGATGTTAAATATGTAAATACTTTCTCATTTTTCTGTTAAGCAAAACGCTTGGAGACAACAGTGTATTAAAACAATCTTGCACTGACACGACACAACCTCCCACCGACGCGCGACACACCCTCTCGCCTGCGAGTCCCGGTCCACACTGAGCTACACGCAACACACCGTCTCACCCGAGCGACCCAGGCCACACTGAGCAACACGCGACGCGCGACACACCCTCCTGCCTGCGAGTCCTGGTCTACACTAAGCTGCATGCGGCTATCAGCGTCCCTCCTAGCGTGGCGACACGGGAGCAACTCTGACAGACGGCAACAACCGCCTCTCTGAACACACTTCATTCTACGTAAACTACTCAAATATTAGAGGACTTGTGAACAGTTTGCTCTTTCATTATCATTTTTGCAAGGGTAATAATTTTAGCAAAACGTATTATGCCTACAGGTTTAGAGTTCAAAGCGTTAAAGCTGATTTTCTGTTAACAGACACAATATCATTCAGATAACGTACTAGAAGATTGAGACGATACATGTTGGTAATCTAAAGCCTAAGATGCAAGGAAGTTACAAAATCGTGAAGCAAAACCGTGGAAGCACAGCAACACACGGGGAAGCACAGCACTACACGAGTCAGCACAACACCACACGGGGATGCACAGCACCACTAGGCAATGCACAGCACCACAAGAGGAAGCACAGCACCACAAGGGGAAGCACAGTACTACAAGAAGAAGCACAGCACTACAAGGAGAAGCACAGCACCACAAGGGGGAGCACAGCACCACACGGGGAAGCACAGCACCACAAGGGGAAGCAAAGCCACCACAATGGAACACAGCCCCCAAAGGGGAAGCACGTCGCCCAGAGGGGAAGCACACCGTAACAAGGGGAAGCACAGCACCACACGAGAACGCACAGCACCACAAGGAGAAGCACAGCACTACAAGGGGAAGCACAGCACCAAAAGGGGAAGCACCACACTACAAGGGGAAGCACAACAGTACAAGGAGAAATACAGCACCACAGCACCACAGCACCACAGCACCACAATACAGCACCACAGCACTACAATGGGAAGCACAGCACTACAAGGGGAAGCACAGCACCACAAGGGAAAACACAACATCACAAGGGGACGCACAGTGCCAGAAGGGGAAGCACAGCACAACAGATGAAAGCACCGCACCAAAAGAGGGAAGCACAGCACCTCAAGAGGAAGCATAGTCTAATAGGGGAAGCACAGCAGCACCACCACGGTCAGCACAGCACCAAAAACGGAAGCACAGCACCACAACGGGAAGCACAGGATCATCATTGGGAAGCACAGCACTACAACGGGAAGCACAGCACCACAAAGGGAATCATAGCATCATATAGGGAAGCCTAGCACTACAAGGGAAAGCACAGCACTACAGAAGGAAGCACAACACCACAAGGTTAAGCACAGCACTACAAGCGGAAACACAGCACTACAAGGGAAAGCTCAGAGCAACAAGGGGAAGCACAGCACCACATAGGGAAGCACCGCACCAAAAGAGGGAAGCACAGCACCACAAGAGGAAGCATAGTCCAATAGGGAAAGCACAGCACCAAAAAGGGAAGCACAGCACCACAAAGAAAAACACAGTACCACAAGGGGAAGCACAGCACCACAATTGGAAGCACAGCGCCACTTATAGAAGCACAGCACCACTAGGAGAAGCACAGCAACACAAGGGGAAGCACAGCACCACAATGGGAAGCACAGCACCACAAAGCGAAACACAGCATCATATTGGGAAGCACAGCACTACAAGGGAAAGCACAGCACTACAAAAGGAAGCACAGCACCACAAAGGTAAGCACAGCACTACAAGCGGAAGCTCAGCACTACAAGGAGAAGCAAACCACCACAAGGGGAAGCATAGCACTCCCAAGGGCAAGCACAGCAACCACAGGGGGAAGCACAGCAACCAGAAAGGGAAGCACAGCACAACAAGGGGAAACACAGTGTTTCCCCTTGTGGGAAACACTTAAGGTGGGGAACACAAAAAATCATTTTTTGTGGAGGTGAGTGCCTCTCAAAGTCAGTCATACAAGATGTACAGTGTTTTTTGTATAAAAATTAGCTTTGGACTTAAGTTAAAATACGAAAAATTAGCTTGAGAGTCTCAGGTTGGTACTAGTTTTTCACACCTGTGTGTTACATTACGCCGCCACCAACTAGCTGCACCCCCCCCCCCCTCCCTTCTCACCATAACAAGCCAGTGTAAACACACACACACACACACACGCACAAACCAGCCTACTGCCAACCTCACCCCCGGGACTGACCTTCCGTCCATCACCCACCTGATTGCCCTCCTTCCCCTCTTCCCCGCTCTGCCTATCTCCCTCTCTCCCTCTCTCCCTCGTTCTCCCTCACTCCCTCTCTCCCTCGCTCTCCCTCACTCCCTTTCACACCCTCTCTCACTTTCACTCCCGCTCTCCCTCTCCCTTAAATCCCCCCCACCAGTTAACCCCACTCCCCACAATAAACACACACACATGCACGCACACACACACACACACTCACACACACACACACACACACACACACACACACACACACACACACACACACACACACACACACACACACACACACACACACACACACACACAGGTAATGAAACCTGTGTACAGGTAATGAAACTTAGAACAGGCGAGGACAGGTATACAGAGAATGACAAAGAGGTGTGTGAGGAACTCAACAAGAGGTTCCAAGAGGTCTTCACAATAGAACATGGTGAGGTCACTGCGCTAGGAGAGGGGGCAGTAAACCAGGCGGCCTTGGAAGGGTTCAAAATTACGAGAGATGAGGTCAAGAGACACCTGTTGCATCTGGACGTGAGAAAGGCTGTTGGTCCAGATGGGATATCACCATGGGTATTGAAAGAGTGTGCAGAGGCACTCTGCTTGCCACTCTCCATAGTGAATAGTAGGTCACTGGAGACGGGAGACCTACCAGAAATATGGAAGGCGGCTAATGTGGTCCCAATATACAAGAAGGGTGACAGACAAGAGGCACTGAACTACAGGCCAGTGTCCTTAACTTGTATACCATGCAAAGTGATGGAGGAGAGTGTGAGAAAAAATCTAGTAATACATCTGGAGAGAAGGGACTTCGTGACAAATCGCCAACATGAGTTCAGGGAGGGTAAATCTTGCCTTACTGGCTTAATACAATTCTACGATTAGGTCACAAAGATTAAGCAAGAAAGAGAAGGCTGAGCAAACTGCATTTTTTGGACTGTCTGAAAGCCTTTGATACAGCCCCCCACAAAAAGGCTGGTACATAAGCTGGAGAGACAGGCAGGAGTAACTGGGAAAGTGCTCCAGTGGATAAGGGAATACCTAAGCAATAGGAAGCAAAGAGTTACAGTGAGGGGTGAGACCTCAGATTGGCGTGAAGTCACCAGTGGAGTCCCACAGGGCTCTGAACTCGGTCCGATCCTGTTTCTGATATACGTGAACGATCTCCCGGAGGGTATAGACTCATTCCTCTCAATGTTTGCTGACGATGCCAAAATTATGAGAAGGATTAAGACAGAGGAGGACTGCTTGAGGCTTCAAGAAGACCTAGACAAACTAAAGGAATGGTCGAGCAAATGGTTGTTAGAGTTTAACCCAAGCAAATGTAATGTAATGAAGATAGGTGTTGGGAGTAGGAGGCCAGTTACAAGGTATCATTTGGGAGATTAAATTCTACACGAGTCAGAGAGAGAGAAAGACCTGGCGGTTTATATCACGCCAGTCCTGTCCCCTGAAGCCCATATCAAGAAGATAACATCAGCAGCATATGCCAGGTTGGCTAACATAAGAACGGCATTTAGACACTTGTGCAAGGAATCATTCAGAATTTTGTATACCACCTATGTCAGACAAATCCTGGAGTATGCAGCCCCAGCATGGAGTCCATATCTAGTCAAGCATAACGCCAAACTGGAAAAAGTTCAAAGGTTTGCCACCAGGCTAGTACCCGGGTTGAGAGGTATGAGCTACGAGGAGAGACTACGAGAATTAATCTCACGTCGCTAGAAGACAGAAAAGTTAGGGGGATATGATCACCACATACAAGATTCTCAGAGGAATTGACAGGGTAGATAAAGACGGGCTATTTAACACAAGGGGTACACGCACTAGGGGACACAAGTGGAAACTGAGTGCCCAAATGAGCCACAGAGATATTAGAAAGAATTTTTTTAGTGTCAGAGTAGTTGACAAATGGAATGCATTAGACAGTGATGTGGTGGAGGCTGACTCCATACACAGTTTCGAGTGTAGATATGATAGAGCCCAATAGCCTCAGGAACCTGTACACCAGGTATTATGTTAATGGCCACCATTAACTTAATAGAAAGAGAAGGTTCTATTGCTAGCAGGAATGGATCTGGACCTAGATTCAGGAAGCTCTGTGTATTTCTTCGTAAGTGGGTTTGCTACGAAGGTTCCTAAGTGCGCCCTAAGAAGATGCTTAGGTGCGATTCAATAAGGTATACTTAGGAAGAAAATTGTTGGTTCACCTGCGTGCCGATAGAGGTCACTACTGTGTTTCGTTTGGCCAATCAGAGAGCAGCAACATTCTTCATATTGAAGATTTAACGCTGGCTTATCGGAGCTCTACTGCCTCCTATTTACGTCGAATTTTCTTATAAAATTAGTATATTTCGAAGTAAAACAATGTTTTTTCAACTTCTACAGCCAGCACCGACATTGTAGTAAACAAATATGTTACATTTGTTGTTTACCTACGTAATTCTAAGAGATACTGTGTAGCTGTCCTTGTTGCTCGGAAGATGCGCTGACAATTATTGTATATATTTACTGAATTTACCCAAGGGCCACTAACTATCTAGTGGCCTCGAAGAGGACAGAAAGCCGGCGGCTTGTTAAAGGGCCCGCCAATTGTCTTAATGATATTTTTTAGCTGGAATTTGGCATTTACGGCTTCAGCGGGTAGGCAGTTCCATGGGTTTATAGCCCTCTTGGTGGAAAAAAAAACATCTGTTTTCAGTCCTACTTGAGAGAACATACTCTCCAACACTATATCTGTGATTGTCCTGTTATCAGTGACTTCATACCAAATGGTATGAGGTATTTTGAGCTCTGTAATTACTTCATACACTCAGGAATATTGGAAGATATTCTTGTGCTGCACCCAGATTTTGCCAGTGGAGGCTAATAGATCAGCATTAAGTATTTTGTTCTCTCCTAATTCCATGTATGACTGGCCATCCTGTGAGGTGAGGATGTTGGGTGAGCTGGTAGCTGGCTTTTTATCTACACTGTGTGGTCCTTTATACAGAATAGGAAAGCAGCACATTGCTGTGTATACCTAAACATGTTTAAAAATACATTGTTTGAGAGGAGTTTTGTAGAAACTGGTAAGAGTAATTATAATATAATGTTTCCATGATTCAGTGCTTACCTCTTGTGAAAATTGCTTAGAGTTGTTTAGTCAGAGTTGATTTGTTTTTTGTATTGAGGCTGGTATTTTCTAAATTGATTCCATGTACAGTATGTCTAACCATCCTGTGAGATGGGAGTATTAGATAAACTTATAGCTAGTTTTTTATTTACACTGTGTAATATTCCATATAGAATAGGGTAGCAGCACATTGCTGTGTATACCTAATCTTCTTAATAAAAAAAATCAGTAATAAAGATTTTAAATTATAGTTTGTATTATTACAAATAAAGTACTGTATTATCCTTATTAAATCATGTTGACCATGGATCATTAAGATCTCATGTTGATATGTAATACAAGTCATATTTCTTTTGAACTGCTAATCCATGCTAATCATTCATTAAATTGTGCATTATGTCTCAATTTTTCACTTCCTTGGATATACTGTACAGTACAAAAAGATAGGATAAAAATAAACCAGTAATATTTCTTTCATTATATTTTTCATTTAAATAACTGCATCAATATTTTTACAGCTGACAGGATTTGTTTTACCATACAGGTGCATTATTTGTTAAAAAAAATTTGGTTTATTGTTACACACAATGGTGCTACATAGCCTTCCCAGCTTGGTGCCTTCTTTTAATACTTACTGATTAAAAAATAAATAATAAATACATTTTTTTCAGGAAAAGTACATACAGTTGATTTACAAACATAATGTTGGATTTATAGACAGAGCTAGTACATACAATACCTAAAGCCACTAATACTCATAGCATTTCGGGCAAGGTGTGGGGGAAAAAACACAGACTAAAACTTAGTAATCGGGATTAGGTATAAATTGTGTTGAAAGAAGGAATAAAAAATACAAAAAGGGGGGTTAGCATAGCATAACTCAGCAATTGCACATGTTGGTGAACAGCGTTGTTTAAAAAATAGCAAGACATGGGTTGACATTTAGGAGGTAAGTTAGGTTACATGGAGTTAATTAGGCAGTACTTGGTTTAACTCTTAAACTGGTTGAGAGAGGTACAGCCTTTGACATGATTCGGGAGGTCATTCCACATTCTGGGTCCCTTGATTTGTAGAGCACTTCTAGTTTGGTTACACACAGCCAAATTGAGTAACAGGAAGAGGTCTTGGACACAAATTTGTTCCATGCTAAATGTAGAGGAATCAGCTGAGTATTCCTCAAATAAAATAAGTTGCCTCAGCTTATAAGGTAAATAAAATAAGCATTTCTCAAATAAGTAGCTGCCTCACCTCACTGCCTTACTGCTACATAGCCTTCCCGGCATGGTGCCTTCTTTTGATAATTACTTGTTCCACACCCAAATTGTATAACAGGAAGAGGTTTTGGACCCCTACTTCCCTCTCTCTTTTTTAATAATCTACAGTATATAGTCATAATTATAGCTTTAAGTATTCAATGAATAAAGTTTGTGACATTTTTACCCTTCTCCTTACCTAACATCATTTGTGCAGCATATTTTTACTTTATGTCTCACCCAGATTTAATTTAAAAATAAAACCAAACTAAATAAATTAGAAATGGGTATGTATAGCTAAGGTACACCCTTACTACTAGGTGAACAGGGGCATTTGGTGATAGTAAATGATCCCATCAGGCAGGGCTCATCACCTTCTCTCATATTTCATGTTCACCAGTGTTTATTTACTTAATAACTACTGGTATAATATCTTGCTATTATAAAACTAATTCTACTATCATCAAACACATATTTACTTCAAGTTTCAAGCAGAGAATGCATATATAACTAACACGAAGGACTCCTCTCCACTAGATTCACCAGCAATAATATTTTGGTCATGTTCCAATATCATAAATCGATCCCAGTGTTATGTAGTAGAGAAAAAATGACTTATATCCAGTTTACGTGAAGCTACGAGTGGTCGAAACCACACTTAAATCCCGGAATGAACTTACGAAGATTTTTCCACTTAGGGTAGCTCTTTGAATACGGACGTAGCCGCCACGAAGGCGCTAAGAAGGAATTCGTTCTTAGCTAAGAGGAAAAACCTTCGTAAGTACCTTCCTGAATCCGGCCCCTGGACTACTAATTATGAGAGACTTCAACCATGGGAAGATAGATTGGAAGAACAGAGACCCGCATGGAGGACCAGAAACATGGAGAGCTAAGCTGCTGGACGTGGCAAGAAGAAACTTTCTAAGCCAGCACATCAAAGAACCAACAAGAATGAGAGGAGAAGATGAACCAGCAATGCTTGATTTGATATTTACCCTAAATGTGTGGGATATAAGGGAAGTTAAGATGGAAGCGCCCTTGGGAATGAGTGACCACAGTGTATTGAACTTTGAGTACCTGGTAGAGCTAGGAATTATCTCCCCCAAAAAAGAACTAGGAATCAAAAGGCTGGCATACCGAAAGGGGAATTATGAAAGATGAGAAGTTTCCTAAGTGAAATACCTTGGGACACAGACCTCAGAGAAAAGTCTGTACAGGGTATGATGGACTATGTTACCCAAAAGTGTCAGGAGGCAGTAAACACGTTCATCCCGGCCCAAAGGGAAAAATCCGAGAAGCAACAGAAGAATCCATGGTATAATAAGGCATGTATGGAAGTGAAGAAACTGAACAAAAGGGCGTGGAGGAACTTCCGGAATAACAGATCACCAGAAAGCAGAGAGAGATACCAGAGAGCCTGGAATGAGTACGTCAGGGTGAGAAGAGAAGCAGAGAAAAGTTTTGAAAATGATATAGCAAACAAAGCCAAGACCGAACCAAAGCTACTCCTCAGTCACATCAGAAGGAAAACAACAGTGAAAGAACAGGTATTGAAAACTTAGAACAGGCGAGGACAGGTATACAGAGAATGACAGAGAGGTGTGTGAAGAACTCAACAAGAGGTTCCAGAAGGTCTTCACAAAAGAACAAGGTTAGGTCACTGTGCTAGGAGAAAGGGAGGTAAACCAGGCGGCCTTGGAAGAGTTCGAAATTACGAGAGAGGAGGTCAAGAGACACCTGCTGGATCTGGATGTTAGAAAGGCTGTTGGTCCAGACGGGATCTCACCATGGATACTGAAAGAGTGTGCAGAGGCACTTTGCTTGCCACTCTCCATAGTGTATGGTAAGTCACTGGAGACGGGAGACCTACCAGAAATATGGAAGACGGCTAATGTGGTCCCAATATACAAAAAGGGCGACAGGCAAGAGGCACTGAACTATAGGCCAGTGTCCTTGACTTGTATACCATGCAAGGTGATAGAAAAGATCGTTAGAAAAAACCTGGTAACACATCTGGAGAGAAGGGACTTCGTGACAAATCGCCAACATGGGTTCAGGGAGGGTAAATCTTGCCTTACAGGCTTGATAGAATTCTACGATCAGGTGACAAAGATTAAGCAAAAAAGAGAGGGCTAGGCGGACTGCATTTTCTTGGATTGTCGGAAAGCCTTTGATACAGTACTGCATAAGAGGCTGGTACATAAGCTGGAGAGACAGGCAGGTGTAGCTGGTAAGGTGCTCCAGTGGATAAGGGAGTACCTAAGCAATAGGAAGCAGAGAGTTACGGTGAGGGGTGAGACCTCCGATTTGCGTGGTCACCAGTGGAGTCCCACAGGGCTCTGTACTCGGTCCTATCTTGTTTCTGATATATGTAAATGATCTCCAGGAGGTTATCGATTCATTCCTCTCAATGTTTGTGGACGATGCTAAAATTATGAGAAGGAATAAAACAGAAGGGGACTGTTTGAGGCTTCAAGAAGACGTAGACTAGCTGAAGGAATGGTCGAACAAATGGTTGTTAGAGTTTATCCCAACCAAATGTAATGTAATGAACATAGGTGTAGGGAGCAGGAGGCCAGATACAAGGTATCATCTGGAAGGGGAAATTCTTCAGGAGTCAGAGAAAGAAAAAGTCTTGGGGGTTGATATCACGCCAGACCTGTCTCCTGCAGCACATATCAAGAGGATAACATCAGCGGCATATGCCAGGCTGGCCAACATACGAACGGTATTCAGAAACTTGTGTAAAGAATCATTCAGAACTTTGTATACCACATATGTCAGGCCAATCCTGGAGTATGCACCCCCAGCATGGAGTCCATATCTAGTCAAGGATAAGACTAAACTGGGAAAGGTTCAAAGGTTTGCCACCAGACTAGTACCCGAGCTGAGAGGTTTGAGCTACGAGGAAAGACAGCGGGAATTAAACCTCACTTTGCTGGAAGACAGAAGAGTTAGGGGGGACATGAACACCACATTCAAGATTCTGAAGGGAATTGATAGGGTAGATAAAGACAGGCTATTTAACACAAGGGGCACACGCACAAAGGGACACAGGTGGAAACTGAATGCCCAAATGAGCCACAGAGATATTAGAAAGAACTTTTTTAGTGTCAGAGTGGTTGACAAATGGAATGCATTAGGAAGTGATGTGGTGGAGGCTGACTCCATACACAGTTTCAAGTGTAGATATGAAAGAGCCCAATAGACTCAGGAATCTGTACACCTGTTGATTGACAGTTGAGAGGCGGGACCAAAGAGCCAGGGCTCAACCCCCGTAAACACAACTAGGTGAGTACAACTAGGTGAGTACCAGTTGATTGACAGTTGAGAGGCAGGACCAAAGAGACAGAGCTCAACCCCTGCAAGCACAAATAGGTAAGTACACACACACACACACACACACACACACACACACACACACATGCGACTGATGTCTTGGGTCAGCTTTGATCGTGAGCAGACGTGTAGGGTCAGCGGTCCGCGTTAACCGAGGGAACAATAGGGTTCAAGGGAGCGGGTGTACTGTGCAGTGAGAATCGGGACAGTGTAAATTGAACAGTGGCATTGTAATGCAACACATTGATCACATCTCGTGGTGAATTATCTTAGTGAATTTAGAGAAGATAGCTAGTGAAGATCGACTTCTTGAGGCAGCATCAGTCGCATCAGCCGGGACCCACGTGGAGACCTGAAGACCTCACAGGATTACCGACGACACGCCGTGTATTCACCTAGAGTGCTTGTGGGGGGCTGGCTGGTAAGTGTCTCTCATAAGTCTCCAACAGTGTGCAAGGTTTATATAATATCATATCATAGACACTATTGCATTCCATTCAATAATACAATCGCAATAATACAATCGTGGTAGACAGGTAACAGGGACAGCAACTGTGAGCTCACTGGGAAACCAGATTAGCCGCTAATCCCCCCCCCCCCCGCCGTAATCTGAAGAAAACACCTCACCCACCTCTTAACCCCCCATCTCACTCTCCCAACACACTCCCCCCCTACCACTCCCACTCTCCCAAAACACTCCCCCCCCCCACCACACCCACTCACACTAGGACTATTCTTGCTATCTCTCTCTCTTGCTCTCTCTCTCTTGACAAGGACAACATGGCAGGTGGATGCAACAGGGACACAGGGAACAGCCAAAGTGACCAAACGAGGGACATGTTAACCCAAGTTCTGGAGGAATTCAGGAAGGAGATGCAGGAAATGAGGATTACAATTAACAACCTGCAAAGTGAGCTGACATCAGCAAGGGAGGAGATCAAATCCCTCACAGAAAAAAATAAAGAGACCGAGCATCAGATTATCATCCAAAGGGAAGGTGGGAATGTTACATTGGAAGGAAATGCCTCTGTACCTGAAACATTTGCGGACATACTGAAAAAGAGCTCAGAAGCTATGGACACAGTGAGGGAGGTAGCCATGCAAGCAGCCACCTCACAGGAAGCAGCAAGGTGCACCACTCAGCTGCTGGAGAGAAAAAGATCAGTGGTAGTTGTAGGCATCAAAGAACAGGAAGGATCCAACAGGCAAGAATGGAATAGCAAGGATTGAGAGGCAGTACATGGGCTACTGAAGGGGTTACAGATGGAAGGGGCTGAACGAAACTTTGAGAAGGTTTTCAGGTTGGGCTGGTACAACAAGGACAGAAACCAACTTGTAAAGGTGGTGTTTACAAACGAAACCACGAAGGAGGATATTCTCGAAAGGAAGAGTCGACTGCAGCATGTGGAGGGATACAAGAAAGTATTCCTGCAGAGGGACAGGACGAAGGGGGAGAGAGCCAGGGCAGCAGAGGCAAGGAGGAAGCGCAGGGAGGGAGGAGCAAACCAGGAAATCACAGCCCCCAACACAACAGTCCTAGAGACAAGAGGCGAACCCAAAACCAGCATCCCAGCAACACCAGAGGGGAGGGCAACACCACCACCCCCCTCTGCATAGAAACCCTCCCTTCCCCTCACCCTACCTGCCCCCACCCAACCCTCCCTCCCCCCACCCCATTCTTACCCTGTCATCCCTTCCCCATTCTTATCATGTCCCCCCCTCCCACCTTCCCCCCCCCCTGTTCCCCCTCCCCTTCATCCCATACCCTCCCTATCCCTCTTCCCCCCTCACCCCGTATCCTCCATGTCCCCCTATCTCCTTAACCCACACCCTACCTGTCCCCCCCCCCTTCCCTGAAACCCCCACCCCTCACCCCAAACTCCTCTGAGACCCTGCAAACCACCTCACAGATCATCACTGAAAAGCTTCCCACACCAGCAGAATGCTTGCCAAGAAAGGGACAAGAAAATAAACTGAAGAAAGTGAGCTTCAAGGCAATGTACACTAACATAGATGAAATTACAAATAAAACAAGTGAACTCGGAGAATGGGCACTAGAAGAAAACCCAGATATAATAGCACTCACAGAAACAAAGCTAACAAACACCATAACAAACGCAGTGTTTCCACAGGGCTACTATGTAGTGAGGAAAGAGAGAGAAGGGAGAGGAGGAGGTGGTGTAGCTTTGCTACTAAGAGAAGGCTGGAGTTTCGAAGAGATGGTAATTCACAACTGTGAAGGTTTCAGTGACTACATATCGGGCACCATAGCAACTGGAGGACAGAAAATTATAGTAGTAGTCATATAAAACCCCCCACCGAATGTCAGAAGACCCAGACAGGAATATGTTAGAAACAACTTGGCCACCATCAATATAATAGAGAAAGCAGCTTCTGTGGCTAGCAGGAACGGATCCAGGCTACTAATCATGGGAGACTTCAACCATGGAAAGATAGATTGGGGGAACAGAGACCCACATGGAGGCCCAGACACATGGAGAGCTAAGCTGCTGAATGTGGCAACAAGAAACTTTCTAAGTCAACACGTCAAGGGACCGACAAGAACGAGAGGAAGGGATGAACCAGCCTTGCTTGATCTGATATTTACCCTAAATGAGTCGGATATAAGGGAAGTTAAGTTGGAAGCCCCCTTGGGAATGAGTGATCATAGTGTATTGAGCTTTGAGTACCTGGTTGAGCTAGGAATTATCACCCCCAAAAAAGAACTGGGAAACAAAGGGCTGGCGTACCGAAAGGGAAACTATGAGGAGATGAATAAATTCCTATGGGATATACATTGGGACACAGAACTCGGAACCAAGTCCGTACAAGACATGATGAACTATGTCACCCAAAAATGTCAGGAGGCTGTAAGCAGGTTTGTCCCAGCCCAACAGGAAAAAACAGAGAAGCAAAGGAAGAATCCGTGGTTTAATAGGGAATGTATGAAAGCAAAGGAGCTGAACAAAAGGGCATGGAGGAACTTCCGTAATAACAGAACACCAGAAAGTAGAGAGAGATACCAGAGAACCAGGAACGAGTATGTTAGTGTGAGAAGAGCAGCTGAGAAAAGGTATGAAAATGATATAGCTAATAAAGCCAAGACCGAACCAAAGCTACTACACAGTCACAACAGGAGGAAGACAACAGTGAAGTAACAGGTGATAAAACTTAGGGTGGGCGAGGACAGTACACAGAGAATGACAAAGAGGTGTGTGAAGAACTCAACAAAAGGTTCCAGGAGGTCTTTACAATAGAACAGGGAGAAGTCACGGCGCTAGGAGAGGTGGCAGCAAACCAAGTGACCTTGGAAAGGTTCGAAATTACAAGAGATGAGGTCAAGAAGCACCTATTGGAGCTGGATGTGAGAAAAGCTGTTGGGCCGGATGGAATCTCACCATGGGTATTGAAAGAGTGTGCAGAAGCACTTTGCTTGCCACTCTCCATAGTGTATAGTAGGTCACTGGAAACGGGAGACGACCTACCAGAAGTATGGAAGACTGCTAATGTAGTACCATTATTTAAAAAGGGTGACAGACAAGAGGCACTGAACTACAGGCCAGTGTCCTTAACTTGTATACCATGCAAGGTGATGGAGAAGATTGTGAGAAAAAACCTAGTAACACATCTGGAGAGAAGGGACTTCGTGACAACCCATCAACATGGGTTCAGGGAGGGTAAATCTTGCCTTACAGGCTTGATAGAATTCTATGATCAGGTGACAAAGATTAAGCAAGGAAGAGAAGGATGGGCGGACTGCGTTTTTTTGGACTGTTGGAAAGCCTTTGACACAGTACCCCATAAAAGGTTGATGCATAATCTGGAGAAACAGGCAGGAGTAACTGGTAGGGCGCTCCAGTGGATAAGGGAGTACCTAAGCAATAGGAAGCAGAGAGTTATAGTGAGGGGTGAGACCTCAGAATGGCGTGAAGTCACCAGTGGAGTCCCACAGGGCTCTGTGCTTGGACCTATCCTATTTCTGATATACGTAAATGATCTCCCAGAGGGTATAGACTCATTCCTCTCAATGTTTGCTGACGACGCCAAAATTATGAGAAGGATTAAGACAGAGGAGGACAGCTTGAGGCTTCAAGAAGACCTGGACAAGCTGCAGGAATGGTCGAACAAATGGATGTTAGAGTTTAACCCAAGCAAATGTAATGTAATGAAGATAGGGGTAGGAAGCAGGAGACCAGATACAAGGTATCACTTGGGAGATGAAATACTTCAAGAGTCAGAGAGAGAGAAAGACCTGGGGGGTTGATATCACGCCAGACCTGTCCCCTGAAGCTCATATCAAGAGGATAACATCAGCAGCATATGCCAGGTTGGCTAACATAAGAACGGCCTTTAGAAACTTGTGTAAGGAATCTTTCAGAACATTATATACCACATATGTCAGACCAATCCTGGAGTATGCGGCTCCAGCATGGAGTCTATATCTAGTCAAGCATAAGACTAAACTGGAAAAGGTTCAAAGGTTTGCCACCAGACTAGTACCCGAGCTGAGAGGTATGAGCTACGAGGAGAGACTACGGGAATTGAACCTCACTTCGTTGGAAGAGAGAAGAGTTAGGGGGGACATGATCACCACATTCAAGATTCTCAAGGGAATCGACAGGGTTGATAAAGACAGGCTATTTAACACAAGGGGCACACGCACTAGGGGACACAGGTGGAAACTGAGTGCCCAAATGAGCCACAGAGATATTAGAAAGAACTTTTTTAGTGTCAGAGTGGATGACAAATGGAATGCATTAGGAAGCAATGCGGTGGAGGCTGACTCCACACACAGTTTCAAGTGTAGATATGATAGAGCCCAATAGGCTCAGGAACCTGTACACCTGTTGATTGACGGTTGAGAGGCGGGACCAAAGAGCCAGAGCTCAACCCCCGCAAGCACAACTAGGTGAGTACACACACACACACACACACACACACACACACACACACACACACACACACACACACACACACACACACACACACACACACACACACACACACACACACACACACACACACACACACACACACACACACACACACACACACACACACACACACACACACACACACACACACACACACACACACACACACACACACACACACACACACACAGGCCAAGCGGGATGGTAAGACAACAGAATGAAGCTGGAGGAGAGGGACTGGACGAGTCACACATGGAGATGATTGCTAAGGCATGGAAAGAAATCAGTGGGGAATTGAAGGACCTGAGGGAAACTATATGTAAGCTGCAGATAGGACTAAGGGAAAGCACAGCACTACAAGGGGAAGCACAGCACCACAAGGGGAAGCCCAGCACCTTAAAGGTAAGTACAGTAGCACTAGGTGCAGCACAAGAGGAGATAAAAAGTCTAAAAACAGGCCCTCGTCAAACTCTGGCCCAGGGGACCAACCCCCAGGTACCAGGAGATGTAGCAATGGCAGGGATCCCTTCAATTGGCACAACCTTTGCTGAAATTCTGAAGAGCCCAGGAGCAATGTCCACAGTCAAGGAAGTTGTAATGAAAGCAGAAACCTCACAGGGGGCAGCTAAATGCACAAGCCAGCTAATGGAAAGGAAAAGAGCTGTAGTAGTGGTAGGTGTGAAGGAACAAGAGGGTTCCACAAGGGAGGAATCGAGGACTAAAGACAAAGCTGCAGTGGCAGGGATATTAAAGGAGATAGGAATGGAAGGGGCTGAACGAGACATAGAACAGTTTTTCCGGATTGACCAGTACAACAGAGACAAAAAGAGATTGATCAAGGTAGTATTCAAGAGCGAGGTCATCAAAGAGGACATCCTAGTATAGAAGAGCAAACTGAGGTATGCAAGGAACTACAAAGTGGTATATGTTCAGAGGGACATGACCAGAGACGAGATAGTAAAGGCAGCAGATGCAAGGAAAAGGCGCAAGGAGAGGGAAGGGAACCAGGGAACCTCAGCCTCCAACCCAGCAATCCCAGAGGGGAGGGGGGAACCCCAATCCAGCAACCCAGGAACCCTAGGGGGGAATGCAACACCCCAGCCCACCACCCAATAGGCCCCCCCCCTATCCCCCAGCACAAACCATTTCTTGCCCCTGCACAATGCCCATCATAAAACCCAAATCTTCCCTCTCCCCTTACCCCAAGTATCACCTGCTTTCCCAGCCCCAGGACTTCTTCCTGCCCCAAGCAGGCCCAGGCGAGACCTAATCCCTCCATCCCCCACTCCACCTCCCCCCAAACCCCTGTCAACTACACCGCAGGAGGGCTTGCCCTCTCCCCAAGCAATCCCTGCCCCCTCACCCCCAGGACTTCTTCCTGCTCCACGCAGGCCTGAGCAAGACCTAAGCCCTCCATCCCCTACTACACCTCCCCTTGAACCCCTGGCAACTACCTCCCAGGAGGATGAACCTACCCAAGTAGCAATGACCCTGGAACAACTTCCTACACTTGTGGGGAGTGAAGATGAAATTGGATATATAAGAAAGTGAGCAAGGTAATGTACTCAAACATTGATGGGATTACCAATAAAACAAGTGAACTGGCAGAAAGGGAGCAAGAAGAAAACCCTGATGTAATAGGACTCACGGAAACAAAATTGCCACGAGTCATAACAAATGCTGTGTTTCCAAAGGACTACTATATAGTAAGGATATAGTAAGGTAAGAGAGGGAAGGTAGAGTAGGTGGAGGAGTGGCCCTGCTGATAAGGAAGGACTGGAGTTTTGATGAGATAGAAATTCCGGACTGTGACGGATTCAGAGATTACATAACAGGAACTATAACAATGGGTGGACCTAAGATAATAGTGGCAGTCATTTACAATCCTCCCCTAAATGACAGAAGACCTAGACAGGAGTTTGATAGGAACAACACGGCAACCATTAATATAATAGAGAGAGCAGCTTCAGTTGCCTGCAGGAATGGCTCAAGACTCTTAATCATGGGCGATTTCAACCATGTAAAGATCGACTGGGAGAATGGGGACCCACATGGTGGTGCAGATACGTGGAGAGCTAAACTCTTGAAAGTGGCAACAAGGAACTTTCTGAGCCAGCATGTCAAGGAACCCACAAGAGTGAGAGGCAATGATGAACCAGCTAGACTCGACTTGATATTCACCCTGAATGAGTCAGAAATAGGGAAGTCAAAATTGAAGCCCCCATAGGAATGAGTGAACACAGTGTACTGACTTTTGAGTACTTGGTGGAGGTAGGGATAACCTATCCAAGGATGGGATCGGAGGGAAAAAGACTAAATTACCGAAGAGGAAAATATGACGAGATAAGGAACTTCCTCAGGGGAATATCATGGGAAACAGAACTTATAGACAAGAATGTACAGGACATGATGGATTTTGTCACCCAGAAGTGCCAGGAAGCTGCAGACAGGTTTATCCCCATCCAAAAGGAGAAACACGAAATACAACAGAAAAACCCATGGTTCAATCAGGAATGCAAGGGAGCGAAGCAACTGAGTAAAAGAACACGGAAAAACTACAGAAATAACAGAACACCAGAGAGCAGGGAGAAATACCACAGGGCCAGAAATGAGTACCTCAGAGTGAGGAGGGAAGCAGAGAGACAGTTTGAAAATGACATAGCGAGTAAAGCCAAGACCCAACCACAGTTGCTCCACAGCCACATCAGGAGGAAAACAGCAGTGAAGGAACAAGTGATGAAACTGCGAAAAGGGGAGAACAGATACACAGAGAATGACAAGGAGGTGTGTGAAGAACTCAACAAGAGATTCCAGGAGGTCTTCACAATGGAAGAAGGAGAAGCCCCTGCACTAAATGAGGAGGCAAACCAAGCAACCTTGGAGGAATTTGACCTCACCAGTGATTAGGTTAAAAGATGTTTGCTGGAGCTGGATGTGACAAAGGCTGTTGGGCCTGACAGTGTCGGAAAATCCGACACCATTTAATATATCATACAGATAATTGCTGTTGTATAAGCAAGTTACCCATAGAAAACGTAACTTGTAGTGGAATTACCGTCTAAGAAAACGGGATATCATCACCACATACTATTATAATTCACCAGCTATTTTGCTGGGAATTATTCTTAAATACATTAGTCTTTGGACTTTACCATCATAAAAACATCTTATATAAATTAACTTAATTATCAATATTAAAGTAGAGTAAATGTGACCCTTCTATCACTTTCTGAAATCTGGACAAAGTAGGTCAGTGAGGAAGGAGGGCAGCCATTGTTGTGTCACCTCCGAGACGTGTGGAGCAAATTCGGCTCCTATCATTCTGGACAATGTCGGCCAGTAACGTCAATAGTATGGAGTGTTAAACAGCCATTGTGTATACGAGACCAGAGGCACACGGGAGCAAATACGGCTCCTGTTAATTTTACTTGGACGTAGTGTTATGGAAACCAAAGGTACCATCTCCAACACGATGTCTACAATTCAAGTTAAGTGTCTATCCGAAACCCGTTTATCATTCATTTATGGCCATTAATGTCAGGATATAGGGTGACCCGGTTAGATCGCGAAATCGCCTCAAACTAAAGGTAATTAAGCCAGGTCTTCATATTCCATGTACTGTATAGTGTTTTCTCTGATATACTTGTCATATATAGGATTCTGGCTTCTCAGCTAGCGCACTTTTGACAGGTCAAGACGAGGAAGCAAGATTTGTGCACCAGTTACTGGGTGATATGGAAGCTACCTCAAAGAGGATAATTTGGTGTCTACACCCTAGTTATACCTGGTGGACTAACCTGCTGTACTATAAGAGAAGGAACCTCATCAATGTATGTAGCTATTACTGTAGTTTGATTGGCTGCATATATATTAATTTAATAAACCCCCCCTAATGTGTAGAGGATCGATTTGTGAGATTAAGAGATTATTGCAGAAATACAGTCCACTCATTATTATACAAATTGCTATCGAAGTATATAAATTAACGTAAATATAAATTCATATAAATTAAATAAATATAAATCTCACAGGTCGGTTCCCACAGACAGAATCTCACCATGGATACTAAAGGAAGGTGCAGAAGCACTAAGTGTGCCGCTATCTATAGTGTATAACAGGTCACTGGAAACAGGAGACTTACAAGAAAGTTGGAAGACAGCTAACGAAGTCCCAATATACAAGAAAGGTGACAGGCAAGAGGCACTGAACGACAGGCCAGTTTCCCTAACTTGTATACCATGCAAGGTGATGGAGAAGATCGTGAGGAAAAAGCTCGTAGAGCACCTGGAGGGAAATAACTTTGTAACGCACCACCAACATGGGTTCAGGGATGGTAAATCGTGCCTTACAGGTTAATAGAATTCTATGACCAGGGAACAAAAATTGGGCAGGAAAGAGAAGGGTAGGCCGACTGCAATTTCCTGGACTGCCTGAGAGCCTTTGACACAGTACTCCATAAAAGGCTGTTAAAAAAGTTGGAGCAGGAGTAAAAGGGAAGGTGCTCCAGTGGATGAGGGAATACTTAAGCAACAGGAAACAGTGAGTAACGGTGAGGGGGGAGACATCAGAGTGGCGAGATGTCACCAGCGGAGTCCCACAGGGCTCAGTACTTGGACCCATCCTGTTTCTAATATATGTAAACGATCTTCTGGAGGGTATAGACACGTTCCTCTGAATGTTTGCTGATGATGTAAAAATTATGAGAAGAATCAAGACGGATGAAGATAGACAGAGACTACTGGATGACCTGGACAAATCTGGAGGAATGGTCTAGAAAATGGCTACTAAAATTCAACTCAGGAAAGTGTAAGGTAATGAAATTAGGCGAAGGGAGCAGGAGGCTGAACACAATCTGGGAGGTGAAATCCTGCAAGAGTCAAATAGAGAGAAAGATCTGGGGGTTGATATCACACCGAACCTGTCCCCAGAAGCCCACATCAAAAGGATATCATCAGCGGCATATGCTAGACTAGCCAACATAAGAACTGCCTTTAGAAACTTGTGTAAGGAATCGTTCAGGACCCTTTATACCACTTATGTAAGACCAATCCTGGAGTATGCAGCTCCAACCTGGAGTCCATACCGTGTTAAACACAAGACAAAGTTAGAGGAGATTCAGCGGAATGCCACCAGGCTCGTCCCGGAACCGAGAGGAATGAGCTACGAGGAAAGGCTAAAGGAGCTGAACCTCTCATCCCTGGAAAACAGAAGAGTAAGGGGAAACATGATAACCACCTACAAATTTCTCAGGAGAATTGACAGGGTGGACAAAGACAAACTCTTCAGCACGGGTGGGACACGAACAAGGAGAAACAGGTGGAAACTTAGTACCCAGATGAGTCACAGAGACGTTAGAAAGAATGTTTTCAATGTCAGAGTAGTTAATAAATGGAATGCACTAGAAGTGACGTGGTGGAGGCTGACTCCATACACAGTTTCAAATGTAGATATGATAGAGCCAAGTAGGCTCAGGAATCTGTACACCAGTTGATTAACAGTTGAGAGGCGGGACCAAAGAGCCAAAGCTCAATCCCCGCAAGCACAATTAGGTGAGTACAGAACCCCAAGCGGCACAAGGGGAAGCAAAGCACGACAAGGGGAAGCACAGCCACCGCAAGAGAAAGCACAGCACGACAAGGGGAAGCACAGCACCAAAAGGGAAAGCACAGCAACCACAAGGGGAAGCACAGCTCCAATAGGGAAAACACAGCACCACAAGGTAAAGCACAGCACAATAAGGGGAAGCACAGCACCATTAGGGGATGCACAGTCCTCACAAGGGTGATGCACAGTACCACAAGGCGAAGCACAGCCACCAAAAGGGGAAGCGTACCAACACAAGGGGAAGCACAGCACCACAAGGGGAAGCATAGTGACAACAAGGGGAAGCACAACACCTCAACGGGAAGCACAGCAACCGCAAGGGGAAGCACAGCCAACATATGGGAAAGAAAAGCCACCACAAGGGGAAGCACAGCCACCACAAGGGGAAGCACAGCCACCACAAGAGGAAGCACAACACCACAAGGGGAAGCACAGCACCTCAAGGGAAAGCACAGCAATCACAAAGGGAAGCACAGCCACCACAAGGGGAAGCAAAATACGACAAGGGGAAGCACAGCACCACAAGGGGAAGCACAGCACCACAAAGGGAAGCAAAGCACTACAAGGGGAAGCGGAGCCACCACAAGGGAAAGAAAAGCCACCACAAGGGGAAGCACAGCCACCACAAGAGGAAGCACAGCACCACAAGGGGAAGCACAACACCACAAGAAGAAGAATTGCCACCACAAGGGGAATCACGGCACCACAAGGGGAACCACAGCCACCACAAGGGGGAAGCAAAACTCCTAAAGGGGATGCACAGACCCACAAGGGAAAGCACTGCACCAAAAGAGGAACCACAGCCACTACAAGGGGAAGCACAACACCTAAAGGCGATGCACAGCACCACAAGGGGAAACACAGCACCACAAGGGGAAGCACAGCCACCACAAGGGGAAACACAGCCACCACAAGGGGAAGCACAGCCACCACAAGGGGATGCACAGCACCACAAGGAGAAACACATCACCATAAGGAGAAGCACAAGGGCACCACAAGGGCAACTAGGTGAATGCAACAAGGTGAACACAGCACAACAAAGGGAAGCGCAGCAAAACAAAGGGAAGCATCGCACCACAAGGGGAAGCACAGCACCACAAGTGGAAGCACAGCACCAAGAGAGGAAGCACAGCGCCACAAGGGGAAGCACAGCTCCTCACGAGAAAGTACAGCCCCACAAGGGGAAGCACGGCACCACACGGGGAAGCACAACGCCACAAGAAGGAAGCACAACGCCACAAGAAGGAAGCACAGTGCCACAAAGAAAAGTACAGCACCACAAGGGGAAGCACATCTCAAAAGTGGAAGCACAGCGCTACAAAGGAAAACACAGCGCCACAAGGGGGAAGCACAGCACTGCATGGGGAAAGCATAGCACCACAAGAGTAAGCATATCCCCACAAGGGGAAGCACCACACCACAAGGGGAAGCACCGCACCACGAGGGGAAGCACAGCACCACAAGGGAGAAGCACAGCACTGCTCGGGGGAAACACAGCACCACAAGGTGAAGCAGTCACTACAAGGGGAAGCACAACACTACAAGGGAAAGCACAGCACCACAAGGGGAAGCACAGCACCACAAGTGGAAGCAGAGCACCACACAAGGAAGCACAACACCACAAGGGGAAGCACTGCACCAGATGGGGAAGAACAGCACCACAAGAAGGAATAACAGCACCACATGGGGAAGCACAGCACCCCAGGGGAAGCATAACACCACAAAGGGAAGCACAGCATCACAACGGGAATCGCAGCACCACACTGTGAAGCACAGCCACATCAATGGGAAGCACAGATACCTCAAGGGAGAAGCACAGCACGACACGGGGGAAACACAGAACCGCAAGGAGAAGCACAGTCACTACATGGGGAAGCACAACACTGCAATGGAAAGCACAGCACCACAAGTTTAAGCACAACACTAAAAGCGGAAGCACAGCAACCACATGGGGAAGCCAGCCCCCCATGGGAAAGCACAGTACTACAAGCGGAAGCACAGTGCTACAACAGGAAGCACAGCGCCCGAAGGGGAAGCACAGCACCTCAAGGGGAAGCAAAGCACAATAAGGGGAAGCACAGCACTACTAGGAGAAGCACGGCACCACACGGGGAAGCACAGCACCACAACGGGAAGCACAGCAACACACGTTGAAGCACAGCCTACGCAAGGGGAAGCACAGGACTACAAGAGGAAGCATAGCACAACGAGTTAAAGCACAGTACCACAAAGGGAAGCACAGCACCACAAGGGGAAGCACAGCACCCCAAGGGGAAGCACAGCACCACAAGGGGAAGCACAGCACATGCAGGGGAAGTGCAGCAAAACAAGGGGAAGCACAGCACAACAAGGGAAAGCACAGCACTACAAGGGAAGAACGGCACCACAAAGGGAAGCTCAGCACTACAAGAGGAAGCACAACCCCACAAGCAAGAAGCACAGTTCTTTAAAGGAAAGCACAGCACTACAAGGGGAAGCACAGCACCTCAAGGTAAAGAACAGCGCTACAAAGGAAAGCACAGCGCCACAAGGGGAAGCACAACACCACAACGCGAATCACAGCACCACAAAGCAAAGCACAGCACCACACGGGGATGCACAGTCTCTGCAAAGAGAAGCACAGCACCACAAGAGAAAGAACAGCACCACAAGGAGGAATAAGAGCACCACAATTGGAAGCATAGTATCACAAGGGAAAGCACAACATCACAAGAGGAAGAACAGCATCACAAGGGAGAAGCACAGCACCACATGGGGAAGCACAGCACAACAAGAGGAAGCACAACACCACATGGGGAAGCACAGCACCCCAGGGGAAGCATAACACCACAAAGGGAAGCACAGCACAACAAAGGGAAGCACAGCACCACAAAGAGAATCGCAGCACCACAATGGGAAGCACAGCCACATCATTGGAAAGCACAGATACCTCAAGGGAGTAGCACATCACGACACGGGGGGGAACACAGCACCACAAGGAGAAGCACAGTCACTACAACGGGAAGCACAACACTGCAAGGGAAAGCACAGCACCACAAGCGGAAGCACAACACCAAAAGCGGAAGCACAGCAACCACAATGGGAAGCCAGCCCCCCCCCATGGGAAAGCACAGTACTACAAGCGGAAGCACAGTGCTACAACAGGAAGCACAGGGCCCGAAGGGGAGGCACAGCACCTCAAGTGGAAGCAAAGCACAATAAGGGGAAGCACAGCACCACAAAGGGAAGCATAGTGCCACAAAGGGAAGCACAACACCACCCGGGGAAGCACAGCCACACAAAGGAAAGCACAGCCCCACACGGGAGGCACAGCACAACAAGGAAAAGCACAGCACAACTAGGGGAAGCACAGCACCACAAGGAGACGCACAGCACCACAAGCGGAAGCACAGCGCCACAAAAGGAATCACTGCCTCACAAGGGGAAGCACAGCCCCCACAATGGGAAACACAGCAACGACAAGGGGAAGCACAGCACGACAAGGGGAAGGAAAGCACCACAAGGGGAAGGACAGCAACACAAGAGGAAGCACAACTACCACATTGGAAAGCACAGCACGACAAAGGGAAGCACAGCCACCGCAAAGGGAAGCACAGGAATACAAGAGGAAGCATAGCACAAAGAGTTAATGTTCAGCCCCACAAGGGGAAGCACAGCACTACTAGGGGAAACACGGCACCACACGGGGAAGCACAGCACTATAGGGGAAGCATAACACCACAAAGGGAAGCACAGCACAACAAAGGGAAGCACAGCACCCCAAAGGGAATCGCAGCACCACAATGGGAAGCACAGCCACATCAATGGGAAGCACAGATACCTCAAGAAAGAAGCACAGCACGACACGGGGGGAAACAGAGCACCACAAGGAGAAGCACAGTCACTACAAGGACAAGCACAACACTGCAAGGGAAAGCACAGCACCATATGCGGAAGCACAACACCATAAGCGGAAGCACAGCAACCACAAGGGGAAGCCAGCCCCCCATGGGAAAGCACAGTACTTCAAGCGGAAGTACAGTGCTACAACAGGAAGCACAGCGCCCGAAGGGGAAGCACAGCACCTCAAGGGGAAGCACAGCACATTAAGGGGAAACACAGCACCACAAGGTGAAGCATTGTGCTACAAAGGGAAGCACAACACCACACGTGGAAGCACAGCCACACAAAGGAAAGCACAGCCCCACACGGGAGACACGTACAACACCACAAGGAAAAGCACAGTACCATTATGGGAAGCAAAGCACCACCTTACCTTGAGGTTACCTTGAGGTGCTTCCGGGGCTTAGCGTCCCCGCGGCCCGGTCGTCAACCAGGCCTCCTGGTTGCTGGACTGATCAACCAGGCTGTTGGACGCGGCTGCTCGCAGCCTGACGTATGAGTCACAGCCTGGTTGATCAGGTATCCTTTGGAGGTGCTTATCCAGTTCTCTCTTGAACACTGTGAGGGGTCGGCCAGTTATGCCCCTTATGTGCAGTGGAAGCGTGTTGAACAGTCTCGGGCCTCTGATGTTGATAGAGTTCTCTCTCAGAGTACCTGTTGCACCTCTGCTTTTCAACGGGGGTATTCTGCACATCTGCAATATATTCTGCACATATTCTGACATGCACATGTCTTCTGGTCTCATGTGATGTTATTTCTGTGTGTAGGTTTGGGACCAGCCCCTCAATTATTTTCCACGTGTAAATTATTATGTATCTCTCCCGCCTGCGCTCAAGGGAGTACAGATTTAGGCTCTTTAGTCGGTCTCAGTAATTTGGATGTTTACTGAGTGGATTCTAGCAGTAAAGGATCTCTGCACGCTCTCCAGGTCAGCAATTTCTCCAGCTTTTAAAGGGGCTGTAATTGTGCAGCAGTACTCCACTCTAGAGAGCACAAGCGTTTTGAAAAGTATCATCATCGGTATAGCATCTCTAGTGTGAAAAGTTCTCTTTATCCAACCTGTCATTTTTCTTGCAGTTGTGACGGCTACTTTATTGTGTTCTTTAAAGGTAAGGTCTTCCGACATGAGTACATCCAGATCCTTTACATTGCCTTTTCGTTCTATGTTATGATTTGCCTGAGTTTTGTACGTGGTTTCCGTTTTTATATTTTAAATTTTTCCGTAGCGCATGAGCTGGAACTTATCCTCGTTAAACATCATATTATTTTCTGTAGCCCATAGAACGACCTGATCTACATCTGATTGGAGGTTTGCCGTGTCCTCTATGTTGCCAACTCTCATGAAAATCCTAGTGTCATCTGCAAAGGATGATACAGTGCTATAGGTTGTGTTCTGGTCTATGTCCGATATGAGGATGAGAAAAAGTACTGGAGCAAGCACAGTACCCTGGGGGACTGAGCTCTTCACGGTTGATGGGCTGGATTTTATTTTGTTGACTATTACACATTTGGTTCTGTTAGTCAGGAAATTGTAGATCCATCTGCCTATTTTCCCGGTAATTCCTTTTGAACGCATTTTATGTGCAATAACACCATGGTCACATTTATCAAAAGCTTTTGCGAAATCTGTGTAAATTACATCAGCGTTTTGTTTGTCTTCCATAGCATCTAATGCCAAATCATAGTGGTCCAGCAACTGCGACAAGCAAGAGCGCCCTGTTCTAAAACCATGTTGTCCGGGGTTATGGAGATGCTGTGATTCCATGTTTTTTGTGATCTTACTTCTTAGCACTCTCTCAAAACTTTTTATGATGTGCGATGTTAGTGCTATCGGTCTGTAATTTTTTGCCTCTGCCTTATTTCCTCCTTTATGGAGTGGTGCTATCTCTGCTGTTTTTAGTATGTCAGGGATAACGCCAGTATCTAGGCTTTGTCTCCACAGAATGTGAAGGGCCTGCGATAGTGTTTTTTTCCAGTTCTTGATGAATATGGAGTTCCAAGAATCCGGGCCTGGTGCAGAGTGCATAGGCATACTGTTTATGGCTTCTTCAAAATCTAGTGGGGATAGGGCGACGTCTGATATATGATTTGATGTTGGCATCATATCCATGAAAAATTCATTTGGGTTATCAATCTTTAGTGCGTTTAATGGCTCGCTGAAAACAGAGTCGTACTGCTTCCTCAGTAACTCGCTCATTTCTTTGTTGTCATCGGTGAAAGTTCCATCTCCCTTACGCAGGGACCCGATACTAGATGTGGTTTTTGATCTTGATTTTGCATAGGAGAAAAAATATTTCGGATTTCTCTCTATTTCACTGATGGCCTTTTGCTCTCTTTGCTTCTCCTGGGTTTTGTATGATTCTTGTAGCTTAAGTTCAATTGTTTCTATTTCTCTCCTTAACCTTCTTCGCCGTTCTTGAGATAGGGTGCGGCTCTCAAGTTGTTCCGCGATTCGTTTTCTTCGCCTTTATAGGGAACGACGTTCCCGTTCCAATCTGCATTTCTTTCTCTTTTTTCTTAGGGGTATGCGGTTTGAACATATTTCTAGTGCTACTGAGCTAATTTTTTCCAGGCACTGGTTCAGGTTTGCATTTTCTAGCTGTTCTTCCCAGTTTATTTCTGTGAAGTCCTGGATTATTTGCTCCCAGTTTATCTGTTTATTATTGAAGTTGAATTTGCTGAAATCTCCTCCACCGGGAATCTGGACTGGTTTTGAAGGTCCATTCCCCATGGTTGTCAGAACTTCAATTAAGTTGTGATCTGAGTAACAGGTATTTGTAATCATTATGTTCCCGATCAATTCATCATTATTAGTAAAAATGAGGTCCAGCATGTTCTCCTTCCTAGTTAGTTCTACTATTTGCTGGTTTATGGCAAACCTATCGCACATCCGAAGTAGGTCATTTGTATGTGCCTGTTCATTTAGGCTACTTCCTGGTATTCTTTCTGATATTACTGTATTAGCCAGGTGCTTCCATTTCAGGTGCCGTAGGTTGAAGTCCCCAAGCAGGATGATGTTCGGAGCTGGATTTGTGAGGTTTTCCAAGCAGTGTTCTATTTTCATTAGTTGGTCTTTAAACTGCTGAGGGTTTGCCTCCGGTGACTTATATACAAGGACAACAACTACGTTTAGGATCTCTATTTTGACTATCAGCACTTCCACCATATCATTTGAGGTGTTTAGCAGCTCAGTACAGATGAGTGTCTTTGATGTAGAGGCTGACCCCACCTTGAAGCCGGTGTTTCCTATCACATCTGAAAAGATTGTACTCTGAGATCCATATTTCACCATCCAGGTAGTCCTTTGTGTGAGTTTCTGTTAGGGCTGCAAGCACTGCAATTGCCTTATGAAGGAGACCATCTATAAAGTGAACTTTGTTGGATTTGCGTGTTTTTATACCCTGGATGTTGGCAAATATAAATGTTATCGTGTTAGTGGAAGTGCTGGATGCTTTACTTGGTGTTAGTATCTGAGGCTCTGGTAAGGAGGCCACTGTGTTTGCGTCCTCTCTAGCATTTGACCGAGTTGGTGGTAGAGTCTGGTCATTTCTAGCCATTCTTCTCCTCCTCCTCTTGCTAAAAAATTATCCCGGTCGATGGAGTAGTGGCTGTTTTTATAGTGGTAGTCTGTCGGTTATTCGCCTGGTACCTCTTATATGAAAAGCTGGACATTTAGCATTGAAGCACTCTTTCCTGTCCAAAGAGTTCTTGCAAATTTCTGAGTGAAAGAATTCACAGCTTTTGGTACATTTACCTGTATTGAGGAGGTTTCTGCACTTTCTAGGGTGATCGTATTTACATGTTCCATTTGTTGTTCCCGATTCCCCATGCTTACAGGTTGCCCATTTGTAATACCAATAGATTTTGGGGCCATGTTTTGTTTGTTTCCCTTTGCCAGGGACCGCACTCTGCTGCGGCGTCCCCGACACTGAGCTCTGCTCCGGGGCCTGTGACACCGCGCTCTGCTCCGGCGCCGTTGACACCGCGCTCTGCTCAGGGGTCCCCGACTCCGCGCTCCGCTCAGGGGTCCCCGACTCTGCGCCCTGCTCAGGGGTCCCCGACTCCGCGCCCTGCTCAGGCGTCCTCAACTCCGCGCCCTGCTCAGGCGTCCCCGACTCCGCGCCCTGCTCAGGCGTCCTCGACTCCGCGCCCTGCTCAGGCGTCCCCGACTCCGCGCCCTGCTCAGGCATCCCCGACTCCGCGCCCTGCTCAGGCATCCCCGACTCCGCGCCCTGCTCAGGCGCCGCTGCCACCGAGCTCTGTGCCACATCTGGTTGTACCGTGGTGTCATGTACAGTTTGTTTGAAGACATTAGAAATTGCTATGTAGGCATTAATTAGTAATTCTCTGTTTTCGGCGGGAGTTTAATCAAGGATTTCCATCATCTTCAAAAAAGTTACATCATCCTTTTTGCAGAGCCAGTACACAGAGTGGTCACTGGGACCATTTCTCCTTGAATTGTTAGTCATGTTGACACATTTTTTGTTATGGGTGCTGAACAGAGTTGGCATTGGAAGCTCTGTTGGTAATCTACCTTCATGTTGCATTCTATGCACGTTTTTATCGAAGCCATTTTTTGAACACTTCTGTTCAGTGGTGATGGTCTTACAAGGTCTTACAAGATGGGGTGTTGACCGGTGGGGGGGTTGACCGTGGGTGCTGGCCGTGGGTGTTGACCGTGGGTGTTTACCAACTTGAGACAGGCCCGGAGGGGCAGTATGGACGGCCAGTGTTGCTACCACGTGTCGCACTCTTAATTTGTTCTGTTCACTTGTTAGATTACATTACTTGCATTTTCCCACTAGTTATCTTACAGCGGAGGCGTCTAGTTTCTGTGTCTGGGCACTAGTTACCTGAGTACGTTACACTATTTGAAAGAATACACACACAGAGGGTACTGAGGTGGGCCTACCTCCAAATGGCCCTTGTTTACATACACACTACGGACTTATTTTGTGTATAATTTGTTCACTTGATATTAAAATATAATATCTTAATTTTTGTTATAATAGACACAGGTTTTGCATAGAGAGCTTAGGCCTATGGGCACTAATTACTTGATGTTTCAATAGCGAGAGATGTGATTTATTGACGACTTGGCAACTATCGCCTAAGGCCTCCTGGCACCAGAGGGCAGGCCTTGACTACACACGAATTTCACTTATTTTTCCTTGAACACAAACGGTCGGATGGTAATCACTATGATATATTGGTTAATATGTTGAGACACACTTTAAAAGTTATCTGACTGTGTTTAGTTCCTGTATCACTGAAATATCCCTAGATATATATTGTTTTCCGCGGATCTCGCATAGCGTGGCCCTTCCCCTATCACGCCCAGAACGAAACGCCCAAGGAGACGCACAGCACACCACAAGCAGACGCACAGCACCACAAGGGGAAGAACAGCACCACAAGAGGAAGCCCTTCACTACCAGTGAAAGCACAGCACCAGATGGGGACGCACAGCACCACAAGGGGAAGCACAGCACCACTAAGGGAATCACTGCCCCACCAGGGGAAGAACAGCAAACACAATGGGAAACACAGCCATGACACGGGGAAGCACAGCACTACAGAGGAAGCACAACGCCACAAGAAGGAAGCACAGCACCACAAAGAAAAGTACAGCACCACAAGGGTAAGCACATCTCAAAAGGGGAAGCACAGCGCTACAAAGGAAAACACAGCACAACAAGGGGAAGCACAGCATTACATGGGAAAAGCATAGCACCACAGGAGTAAGCATAGCCCCACAAGGGGAAGCACCACACCACAAGGGGAAGCACCGCACCACGAGGGGAAGAACAGCACCACAAGGGAGAAGCACAGCACGACATGGGGGGAAACACAGCACCACAAGGTGAAGCACAGTCACTACAAGGGGAAGCACAACACTACAAGAGAAAGCACAGCACCACAAGGGGAAGCACAGCACCACAAGTGGAAGCAGAGCACCACACAAGGAAGCACAACACCACAAGGGGAAGCACAGCACCAGAAAGGGAAGCACAGCACCACAACGCAAATCACAGCACCACAAAGGAAAGCACAGCACCACATGGGGATGCACAATCTCCGCAAAGAGAAGCAAAGCACCACAAGAGGAAGCAATCCCCCCATGGGAAAGCACAGTACTACAAGCAAAAGCACAGTGCTGCAACAGGAAGCACAGCGCCCGAAGGGGAAGCACAGCACCTCAAGGGGAAGCACAGCACAATAAAGGGAAGCACCTCACCACAAAAGGAAGCATAGTGCCACAAAGTGAAGCACAACACCACATGGGGAAGCACAGCCACACAAAGGAAAGCACAGCCTCACACGGGAGACACAGCACCACAAGGAAAGCACAGCACCACTAGGGGTGTCGGAAAATCCGACACCATTTAACAATCATACAGATAAGAGCTGTGTTGTATAAACAAGTTACCCATAGAAAATGTAACTTGTAGTGGAATTACCGTCTAAAGAAAACGAGATATCATCACCACATACTATTATATTCACCACCTATTATGGTGGGAATTATTCTTAAATACATTAGTCTTTGGACTTTACCATCATAAAACATCTCATATAAATTAACTTAATTATCAGTATTAAAGTAGAGTAAATGTGACCCTTCTATCACTTATTGACATCTGGACAATGTAGGCCAGGCGTCAGTGGGGAAGGAGGGCAGCCATTGTTGTGTCACCTCCGAGACGCGTGGAGCAAATTTGGCTCCTATCATATCTGGACAATGTCGGCCAGTAGCGTCAATAGTATGGAGTGTTAGACATTGCCATTGTTTATACTGAGACCAGAGGCACACGGGAGCAAATAAGGCTCCTGTTAATTTTACTTGGACGTAGTGTTATGGAAACCAAAGGTGTACCATTATCAACACGCTGTCAACAAATCAAGTTAAGTGTTCTTTCCGAAACCCATGTATCTTTCATTTATGGCCATTAATGTCATTATATAGGGTGATCCGGTTAGAGCACGTGGTAGCCTCAAACTAAAGGTAATTAAGCCAGGTCTTCATTGTTCCATGTACAGTATTTTCTCTGATAGCTTGTCATATATAGGTATCTGGCTTTACAGCTAGTGCCCTTTTGACAGGTCAAGACGAGGAAGCATGCTTTGTACATCAGTTACCAGGGTGATGGAAGCTACCTCAAAGAGGGAAAATGTGGTGTCTACATCCTGGTTATACCTGCTGTACAAATAAGATAAGGAACCTCTTCAATGTATGTAGTCTATTACTGTAGTTTGATTGGCTGCATATATATTTAATTAATATAAACCCCCCCTAATGTGTAGAGGATCGATTTGTGAGATTATGAGATTATTGCAGAAATACAGTCCACTTATCATTATACAAATTGCTATCGAAGTATATAAATTAACGTAAATATAAATTCATATAAATCAAATAAATATAAATCTCACAGGTCGGTTCCCACATTATTTGGTCCTTCGAAACCGAATTATTTGGACCTTCGGAACCGGAATATTTGGTCCTATGAACCCACATTTGGTCATCTTAGTACCGGATGAACCAGTTAACCAGTGGATTCATTAAATAAACTAGTGCAGTGTGATTTAAACAAGGCCAGCCAGTCAAAGACGGCAGCGTTGCCTCAAGCCAGTTCACGAGCCCCGCTCAGTTCAGATCAGCCTTAGTCAGCGGTTTCATGCACACCCACAGATTTGGTGGCGTGTTATTCTGTGAAATGACAGCGCTAATATTGAAGCCAGCCAAATTAGTGACTGTGTCGCGAGATTGTTCACGGATTTCGTGGTGTTAAATTTCGCGAGAGATTATCTACGTATTTTGTGGACTTTATTTCGCGAGGTCACTAATAATATTTAATACTTCTTGATAATATTAGAAGTTTCATAGAGGCTAATTAAGAGGCTATTATCAATAATTGTGTATATTATTTCTCCAAAATAGAGAATTATTTAATATATATTGCACTAGTGATCACAATATAATATTTACTAATTGCCAACCCACAACAGGATAAGATATTAAAATTGACTAGTTGAACTATTATTGCTCATCCTAGTCCCATTATTACCATAGTCAGTTGTACTATATTGATCAACCTAACACCATTAATGAATGGTGCAGACCCTATTTTGGGTGTAATTTTTATCAACTCGAGTTGAGTTGTGTATATAATAATTTACTTATGATCATTACACCTTTGAGTGATTAATTAGTGTCTCTTCCATCCTAGGGTGATATAGAAGAGCTAACCTAAAGGTACTTCCAGTGACACTGGTTTATCACTCAAATCATTAGTGTGTATGATTGTATATATATATAATGTGTATTAATTTTAAGTGCTAACCTCTAGTAGAGGTAGGATTATTGCCTAGTGAGTGCAGAATTTACCCTAGGCTACCATCAGTGCTTGTTCAGTATTATGAGCAGCCCAAGTACAAGCCCCACAAGGCTTCACCAACTAGCTAGTATGGATAATGCTGGCAATGAGAAAACTGTCATACATCTAGTACTACAATTGCTGGATTTACCTCAACCTGATCAGACTGCTGACTCATTACAATCCTTCAGCATGGAGTTTGAGTCACTACTAAGAATATTCAGTCTTAAGGTTGATATAACTACTAGTGAATGGATGACCAAAGTAGTCCTTCAACGAAAATTGTCCAGCGATATACTAGATGAATTATATGCACATCAACATAACACCATCCTGACAGTACAGGACATCACTGAAGGTTTACATTCCATCATAAACAAACGACGAGCAAATGACGAAGTTAAAACCTCTTGCAAGCCTTCAGAAATAGAAAATAATAGTCAATTAAAGGGTAAAACAACTACCCCAAATAAACATCAGTCAATTACTCAAACATCAAGTTGCAGAAAATCTGACAATGCAGCAGCAACCTCCAAGCCTACTGTTACTAGTTCACCCAAACCGGTAACTTCCAAACGTGCAGTAGGCTGGGGGACATGTATGTTCTGCAAAAAGAAACATTCAACATACCGTTGTGCTAATTATCCAACCAGAGACACTCGTATGGAGCGACTCCAGGAATTAGGGAGATGTGCAAGGTGTCTCAAGTCACACAACATAGACTATTGTGATACCCAATTCAACACCTGTAACAGGTGTAGAAGAGGTAGGCACCATGCAGCACTGTGTAAATATACGAAATTAACGTATTCAAGACCCAAGGTGGAAGATAGCATTCCCACCACAGTACAGTATTGCAAGGTGCAACAAACAATGAGTGTCCAATCGGCAAAGTCTAAAGGTAATACGACTTTGCCTACTGCCCAAATTACCATCCTGAATAAGAGGGCCAAGGTCCATACCCGTGGGTTGTTTGACCAAGGATCCCAAAGAACATATGTCACTAAAAAGTTGGCAGATGAATTACAATTAAAGCCTGTAGCCCAGATGACATTCAACATCTCAGGGTTTGTAACAGATGCAGGACCTCAAGTCTACCAGGTGGTACAACCATCAGTACGTTTAGGCAGGTACATCTGTCGAGTACAAGCCATTGTGGTGGACAAAATACCAGTAGACCTATAAGTTCAAGGTCTGAGAGCAACAGCCAAATTCCTGAGAAATAGAGGAATAAAATTGGCAGATAATATTAAGTCTGATCACCTCACCGACTTCGGTCTCCTTGTAGGGACAGACTATTGTCATCGATTCATCGGTAGCCCTACTAAATATCAGGGCATAACCATGTTAAACTCTGCAGGAGGTAAATTACTCTCAGGCCCAGTATCAAGCCTGAGGAGACCTATGCCTGCAGATAAACAATACCAATAGAAATCCAAATTTGTCAGCTGACTATACCAACAGAAGTTGATGTTAGTATCATCATTTGAAGCTGAAGATGAGTTCATGAGGCCTCAGTGGCAAATCAGTGAACAGTAGCCTAAAACAGCTACAAGTCACTGCGACCAATGTCACTGAACCCACTGCAGTCTCAGAACCATACTTTACTTTAATGATGAGCTATTCAATCTTCTGAATCAATTAACTAAATTAAACCCCAATAAATCTGATGACTGATTTGATACATTTATTATTTAATCAAGATGTATTCCATGGGCCTCAGTGTTTATATATCAGTGATTTATATATCAGTGACCAGTTACCTGAACAAACTTCAAGTTATATCTAATGTCACTGATCTCACTGCAGTCCCTGAATCATACTTGACTGTAGTACTTGATCACATTCAGTCTTCTGGGTTAAATAATATGTAATTAGGCTTGAATATTAGCCTTTCAAGAGTTGACAGGGAAATGAAATCGCATTAGACTTCTAACCCCTGCAACTCTAGTACGGGACATCCGTCCTGTACGAACAGACGCACAAATGTGTGATTACTAACTACTAACATCAAATTAATCTAATAATTCGAAGGAGGAGTATTGGTGTTCGTCTGTTCTAAATAGGACTTCGACCCGTGAGCAGCCCCTGGGGAATTATGTCGGAAAATCCGACACCATTTAATAATCATACAGATAAGAGCTGTGTTGTATAAACAAGTTACCCATAGAAAATGTAACTTGTAGTGGAATTACCGTCTAAAGAAAACGGGATATCATCACCACATATTATTATATTCACCACCTATTATGGTGGGAATTATTCTTAAATACATTAGTCTTTGGACTTTACCATCATAAAACATCTCATATAAATTAACTTAATTATCAGTATTAAAGTAGAGTAAATGTGACCCTTCTATCACTTATTGACATCTGGACAATGTAGGCCAGGCGTCAGTGGGGAAGGAGGGCAGCCATTGTTGTGTCACCTCCGAGACGCGTGGAGCAAATTTGGCTCCTATCATATCTGGACAATGTCGGCCAGTAGCGTCAATAGTATGGAGTGTTAGACATTGCCATTGTTTATACTGAGACCAGAGGCACACGGGAGCAAATACGGCTCCTGTTAATTTTACTTGGACGTAGTGTTATGGAAACCAAAGGTGTACCATTATCAACACGCTGTCAACAAATCAAGTTAAGTGTTCTTTCCGAAACCCATGTATCTTTCATTTATGGCCATTAATGTCATTATATAGGGTGATCCGGTTAGAGCACGTGGTAGCCTCAAACTAAAGGTAATTAAGCCAGGTCTTCATTGTTCCATGTACAGTATTTTCTCTGATAGCTTGTCATATATAGGAATCTGGCTTTACAGCTAGTGCCCTTTTGACAGGTCAAGACGAGGAAGCATGCTTTGTACATCAGTTCCCAGGGTGATGGAAGCTACCTCAAAGAGGGAAAATGTGGTGTCTACATCCTGGTTATACCTGCTGTACAAATAAGATAAGGAACCTCTTCAATGTATGTAGTCTATTACTGTAGTTTGATTGGCTGCATATATATTTAATTAATATAAACCCCCCCTAACGTGTAGAGGATCGATTTGTGAGATTATGAGATTATTGCAGAAATACAGTCCACTTATCATTATACAAATTGCTATCGAAGTATATAAATTAACGTAAATATAAATTCATATAAATCAAATAAATATAAATCTCACAGGTCGGTTCCCACAAGGGGAAGCACAGCACCACATGAGGAAGCCCTCCACTACAAGTGGAAGCCCCACACCAGAGGGGACGCACAGCACCACAAGGGGAAGCACAGCACCACAAAGGGAATCACAACACCCCAAGGGGAAGCACAGCCCCACACTGAGAAATACAGCCACCACAAGGGGAAGCACAGCAAAACAAGAGGAAGCACAGCACCACCAGGGGAAGCAGAGCACCACAAGGAAAAGAGCAGCCACTACATTGGGAAGCACAACCACCTCTAGGGGAAGCACAGTAAGACAAGGGGAAGCAAAGCCCCCACAGAGAAAAGACAGCCACCACAAGGGGAAGCACAGCACCACAAGTGAAAGCGCAGCTTCACAAGGGGAAGCACAGCACCAAACTAGGAAGCAAAATACCTCAAGGGGATGCACAGCACCACAAGGAGAAACACAGCACCACAAAGGGAAGCACAAAGGAACCACAAGGGCTACTAGGTGAATATAGCATAACAAAGAGAAGCACAGCAAATCAAGGGGAAGCACAGCACAACAACGGGAAGCACAGCACTACTAAGGGAATCACGGCACCACAAGAGGAAGCACAGCGCCATAGGGGCAAGCACATCTCCTCACGAGAAAGCACAGCCCCACAAGAGGAAGCATAGCACTACTAGGGGAAACACGGCACCACACGGGGAAGCACAGCACCACAACGAGAAGCACAGCAACACACGTTGAAGAACAGCCTACGCGAGGGGAAGCACAGGACTACAAGAGGAAGCATAGCACAACGAGTCAAAGTACAGCACCACAGAGGGAAGCACAGCACCACAAGGGGAAGCACAGCACCACAAGGGGAAGCACAGCACCACAAGGGGAAGCACAGCACATGCAGGAGAAGTGCAGCAAAACAAGGGGAAGCACAGCACCACAAGGGAAAGCACAGCACTACAACGGGAAGAACGGCACCACAAAAGGGAAGCTCAGCACTTCAAGAGGAAGCACAACCCCACAAGCAAGAAGCACAGTGCTTTAAAAGGAAGCACAGCACGGCAAGGGGAAGCACAGCACTTCAAGGTAAAGAACAGCGCTACAAAGGAAAGCACAGCGCCACAAGGGGAAGCACAGCACCAGAAGGGGAAGCACAGCACCACAACGCGAATCACAGCACCACAAAGGAAAGCACAGCACCACACGGGGATGCACAGTCTCTGCAAAGAGAAGCACAGCACCACAAGAGGAAGAAAAGCACCACAAGGAGGAATAACAGCACCACAATTGGAAGCACAGCACCACAATTGGAAGCACAGCACCACCAGAGGAAGCATAGTATCACAAGGGAAAGCACAACATCACAAGAGGAAGAACAGCATCACAAAGGAGAAGCACAGCACCACACAGGGAAGCACAGCACAACAAGAGGAAGCACAACACCACATGGGGAAGCACAGCGCCCCAGGGGAAGCATAACACCACAAAGGGAAGCACAGCACAACAAAGGGAAGCACAGCACCACAAAGGGAATCGCAGCACCACAATGGGAAGCACAGCCACATCATTGGGAAGCACAGATACCTCAAGGGAGAAGCACATCACGACACGGGGGGGAACACAGCACCACAAGGAGAAGCACAGTCACTACAAGGGGAAGCACAACACTGCAAGAGAAAGCACAGCACCACAAGCGGAAGCACAGTAACCACAAGGGGAAGTCAGCCCCCCATGGGAAAGCACAGTACTACAAGCGGAAGCACAGTGCTACAACAGGAAGCACAGCGCCCGAAGGGGAAGCACAGCACCTCAAGGGGAAGCAAAGCACAATAAGGAGAAGCACAACACCACAAGGGGAAGCATAGTGCCACAAAGGGAAGCACAACACCACACTGGGAAGCACAGCCCCACAAAGGAAAGCACAGCCCCACACGGGAGACACAGCACAACAAGGAAAAGCACAGCACCACTAGGGGAAGCACAGCACCAGAAGGAGACGCACAGCACCACAAGGGGAAGCACAGCATCACAAAAGGAATCACTGCCCCACAAGGGGAAGCACAGCCCCCACAATGGGAAACACAGCAACGACAAGGGGAAGCACAGCACGACAAGGGGAAGAAAAGCACCACAAGGGGAAGGACAGCAACACAAGAGGAAGCACAGCACAGCATTGGAAGGCACAGCACGACAAAGGGAAGTACAGCCACCGCAAAGGGAAACACGGGAATACAAGAGGAAGCATAGCACAAATAGGTAATGTACAGCCCCACAAGGGGAAGGACAGCACTACTAGGGAAAGCACGGCACCACACGGGGAAGCACAGCACTATAGGGGAAGCACAACGCCACAAGAAGGAAGCACAGCACCACAAGGGAAAGCACATCTCGAAAGGGGAAGCACAGTGCTACAAAGGAAAACACAGTGCCACAAGGGGAAGCACAGTACCACATGGGGAAAGCATAGCACCACAAGAGTAAGCATAGCCCCATTAGGGGAAGCACCACACCACAAGGGGAAGCACCGCACCATGAGGGGAAGCACAGCACTACAAGGGGAAGCACAACACTACAAGAGAAAGCACAGCACCACAATCGGAAGCACAACACCATAAGCGGAAACACAGCCACTGTAAGGGGCAGCACATTACCACAAGGGGAAGCACAGAGCTAAAAAGAGAAGAACAGCGCCACATAGGGAAACCAGCACCTTATGGGGAAGCAAAGTACTAAAAGTGGAAGCACAGCGCCTGAAGGGGAAGCACAGCAACCACAAGGGGAAGCACAGCACAATAAGAGGAAGCACAGCGCCGCAAGGGGAAGTACAGCACAATAAGGTGAAGCACAGCACCACAAGGAGAAGCATAGTGACACAAAGGGAAGCACAATACCACACGAGGAAGCACAGCACTACAAGAGGAAGCAGAATACCACAAAGGAATACAAAGCACTCCAATGGGAAGCTCAGCACATCAAGAGGAAGCACAGAACCACTAAGGGAAGCACAGCCCCACTAAGGGAAGCACAGCCCCACTAAGGGAAGCACAGCACCACAAGGGGAAGCACAGCACCACAAGAGGAAGCCCTTCACTACAAGTGGAAGCACAGCACCAGAAGGGGACGCACAGCACCACAAGGGGAAGCACAACACCACAAACGGAATCACAGCATCACAAAGGGAAGCAAAGCCCCCACAATGGGAAATACAGCCACCACAAAGGGAAGCACAGCCCCCACAATGGGAAATACAGCCACCACAGGGGAAACACAGCAACAAAAGAGGAAGCAAAGCACCACCAGGGGAAACAGAGCACCACATGGGGAAGCGCAGGCACCACATTGGGAAGCACAACCACCTCTAGTGGAAGCACAGGACGAAAAGGGGAAGCAAGGCCCCCACAGGGGATTCACAGCCACCACAAGGGGAAGCTCAGCACCACAAGTAGAAGCACAGCTTCACAATGGGAAGCACAGCACCAAACTAGGAAGCAAAATACCTCAAGGGGACGCACAGCACCACAAGAAAAACACAGCACCACAAGGGGAAGCACAAGGGAACCACAAGGGCTACTAGGTGAATACAACTAGGTGAATACAGCATAACAAAGGGAAGCACAGCAAATCAAGGGGAAGCACAACACAACAACGGGAAGCACAGCACTACTAGGGGAATCACGGCACCACAAGAGGAAGCACAGCGCCACAGGGGCAAGCACAGCTCCTCGCGAGAAAGCACAGCCCCACAAGGGGAAGCATAGCACTACTAGGGAAAGCACGGCACCACACGGAGAAGCACAGCACTACAGAGGATGCACAACGCCACAACGGGAAGCACAGCAACACACGTTGAAGCACAGCCTCCGCAAGGGGAAGCACAGGACCACAAGAGGAAGCATTGGACAACGAGTTAAAGCACAGCACCACAAAGGGAAGCACAGCACCACAAGGGGAAGCACAGCACCACAAGAGGAAGCACAGCACTTCAAGGTAAAGAACAGCGCTACAAAGGAAAGCACAACGCCACATGGGAGAGCACAGCACAACAAGTGGAAGCAGAGCACCACACAAGGAAGCACAACACCATAAGTGGAAGCACAGCACCAGAAGGGGAAGCACAGCACCACAACGCGAATCACATCACCAAAAAGGGAAGCACAGCACCACACGGGGATGCACAGTCTCCGCAAAGAGAAGCACAGCACCACAAGAGGAAGAACAGCACCACAAGGAGGAATAACAGCACCACAATTGGAAGCACAGCACCACAAGAGGAAGCACAGCACCACCAGAGGAAGCATATATATATATATATATATATATATATATATATATATATATATATATATATATATATATATATATATATATATGTATATATATATATATATGTATATATATATATATATATATATATATATATATATATATATATATATATATATATATATATATATATACATATATATATATATATATATATATATATATATATATATATATATATATATATATATATATATATATATATATATATATATATGACCGAAAAAGTAAGATTAATAATTCTAACACGAATTTTTTCAATCTTTCGTACATTTCTTTTCACTGTTGGAGGTAAATCAAAAATCAATTCTCCAAAATTCATTTTTATTTCTAGTCTGACGCGACACGAGCGCGTTTCGTAAAACTTATTACATTTTCAAAGACTTTAGTTCACAAATACACAACTGAATAGAACTTATGCATCTCCGATTTTATATCTACATTTGAGTGAGGTGGAAGGGGTGATGTGGCACTAACACAAGACAGAACAAGATGTGGCATTAATAGGGTATTAATTTCATCAACACAAGACTGAACAAGAGTATTAATAGGGTATTAATTTCATCAACACAAGACAGAACACGAAACAATGGATATTGAATAGAAGTGTTTGTAGAAAGCCTATTGGTCCATATTTCTTGATGCTTCTATATTGGAGCGGAGTCTTGAGGTGGGTAGAATATAGTTGTGCAATAATTGGCTGTTGAACAGCCAATTATTGCACAACTATTCAGTTGTGTATTTGTGAACTAAAGTCTTTGAAAATGTAATAAGTTTTACGAAACGCGCTCGTGTCGCGTCAGACTAGAAATAAAAATGAATTTTGGAGAATTGATTTTTGATTTACCTCCAACAGTGAAAAGAAATGTACGAAAGATTGAAAAAATTCGTGTTAGAATTATTAATCTTAATTTTCGGTCATGTTTAATAATATATGTCTACAGGAAAGACTGCTACCAAAATATACTAATATATATATATATATATATATATATATATATATATATATATATATATATATATATATATATATATATATATATATATATATATATATATATATGACAATGTCAGACCACGGAGGAAAAATGAAACAGGAAATTTCCTTAAGTACTTTCGTATATTAAATACATCTTCAGAAAAATACACCTTCTGAAGATGTATTTAATATACGAAAGTTCTTAAGGAAATTTCCTGTTTCATTTTTCCTCCGTGGTCTGACATTGTCACATTCTTAATCACGTGTTTATTTTCGTGATATACACACATATATATATATATATATATATAAGTTTGTGTGTGTGTAATTTATATAAACAAATAAATAAATATTAATTAATTTTGTTAATATCTTTTCAGGGAAAACTGGCAAGTACGATTCGTATACAAGAGGGGCAACAAGAGGCAGAGGATGTCAACTAAGAAAATTCACAATTAAGTGTTTATCCTCACACTCTTGATATATGGTCTTCTCTGGTCTCTTTATTTTCTCTCCTCACAAATGTCCCTTTTTTTAATTTCTTTTACGTTTCTCTCCTGTTTTTCTTGTCTCTTTTTATCTCTCCTTTCCTCCTCTCATCTAACACCTCTCGTTTTCTGTCTCTTCTAGCTTCTCTCTTCCTTTACTTTTTACATTTGTGGAATTCACTTGCATCGTTTTTATCTTGTATCTTTTTCTTATCTTGTCTTTCTCTTCCCCTTCTCTTCAATGTTCTCTCATTTCTCTCTCCCCTCTCTGTTGTTTCTATTCTGTCTTCTCTCCCCTTGCCTTAATTTTGTTCTGTCTCCTCTCTTCTTGCATGGTGCTAACATTTGAATAAATGATTTACAATTTGTATTTTTAGTCATAGAAAAACTATAGTGTTGTGTTATATAGTATATAGTGTATACTCAGGAAATTTTACTTGTTTTAGTTTTAAGTAACAATAACTGCTTGTGACGTCAGACTGATCTCAGCATGACATGAATCACAGCCTGCTTGATCATGAATTGTTTGAAGGTGCTTAATTGTCAAGTTCTCTTGAATAATATATATTTTGTCTCTTTCTCTTTCTTTTTTCTTTCTATCTTTCTTTTTCTTTCTCTTTCTTTCTCTTTTTCTTTTTCTTTCTTTCTCTTGTTTTCTTTCTCTTTCTTTTTCTCTTTCTTTCTCTGAAAGAAAGAAATCTTTTCTTTCTCTTTGTACATGAATATTATACTTGGCTGTGTTTACATTCACTTGTAGATTTTTATTTTTAGTTAATTAGTCCTAAACTTTTGATTTATAGATTTTTATTTTTAGTCATAGAAAAACTATAATGTTATATGTATACTCGGGAAATTTTACTTGTTTTAGTTTTAAGTAACAATAACTGCTTGTAACGTCAGACTGATCTCAGCATGACATGAATCACAGGCTGCTTGATCACGAAATCTATTGTGTTCACATATTGCATATATATTTTTTTATAGATTTTTAGATTTTTACTTTTATATTCTGTTATAGATATAGTCTATATATTTCGAGCTATTACATATATTTTGTTGTATTACTCAATCTTAAATAAATATAATATTTTAATTCTCTTTTTGTACCCTATTTATTTGTAATTTACACGTACATATATAGGATGTCCATTTCTTTCTCAGATATGTCTTCTTTCTTTCTCTCCCTTTCTATTTCAGATATAATTTAAAAAATTATTATACCCTGATTTACCCTAAACGTTTTTTTGTAGGTAATTAAAAGATTATAAAAAGGTTTTTTTAAATGTTATTTATTTACGTTCTAAGGTCGTATATAAAAATTCTCAAAAAACATTTTTAAAACGTAATTATAAACGTGCTGAAAACAATGAAATGTCGTTTTTAGAACATTTTAAAAACGTGAAAATGTTTGCTGGGAAATCAAGTCGACGATCCAAGCGTCGGTATGTTAGGTTAGGTTAGGTTTGGTTTGGTTTGGTTAAGTTAGGTTAAGTTAGGTTAGATTAGGTCAGCCTAACCTAACATATCATATTTATTCATTACTAACGTATTGCCAGGAAGCTTTTGAAGCTTGTGTAGCTTGTGGTAGCTTGCGGTAATTAGACGGACCCGGTGTTGTTGATGTTCGTTCGTTCGTCATGTGTAGGTTAATGTGTGACATAAGTGAGATTAGATGAGGCATCTACAAGCACCAGCTGGAGGCTGCTGGTATTATGTCCAGATTTTGGAGGATGAGTTTGACACTCCCGCCCCCCACATTGACCACAGAACGTCTAAGGTTACCTGCCACTCTCACTTACCAAGGGTATCCCCCCCCCCCCCACACACACACACATGCATCAGATTCTTAACTTACGATATTTATGATTTACCAATTTATGTTACTACACTGACTCTCAATTTCACAATACTTGTGTAAAGGAGGAAATGTATATGTTTATCTCTCAGAATGTTTGGTAATATGTTTATTGTTTGTGATGTGTGTCTATGTATGTATTAACACGATGTACTGAACGGGGTGAGAATAGCTTGAGCTACCTCATCCCTTTGTGTGTATTTTACCTCAATAAACTTATTTCAATTTCAATTTCAATTTCACAATATTGTATAAACTTGGAACTTAAAATTTGTCAATCTGTTTCATAAATTGATAACTTTGTTACCCATCTTGTGGGTGGTAGTGGGCCCCATACCCATCTTGTGGGTGGTAGTGGACCCCATACCCATCTTGTGGGTGGTAGTGGACCCCATACACATCTTTTGGATGATAGTGGACCCCATAGCCCATCTTGTGGATGGTAGTGGACCCCATACCCATCTTTTGGATGGTAGTGGACCCCATACACATCTTTTGGATGATAGTGGACCCCATACCCCATCTTGTGGATGGTAGTGGACCCCATACTCATCTTTTGGATGGTAGTGGACCTCATACACATCTTTTGGATGATAGTGGACCCCATACCCCATCTTGTGGATGGTAGTGGACCCCATACTTATCTTTTGGATGGTAGTGGACCCCCATCTTGTGGGTGGTAGTGGACCCCATACCGATCTTGTGGATGGTAGTGGACCCCATACCCCATCTTGTGGATAGTAGTGGACCCCATACCCCCATCTTGTGGGTGGTAGTGGTCGCCATACCCATCTTGTGGATGGTAGTGGACCCCATACCCCATCTTGTGAGTGGTAGTGGACCCCATACCTAACTTGTGGGTGGTAGTGGGCCCCCATACCATCTTGTGGACGGTAGTGAACCCCATACCCATATTATGGGTGGCATTGGAACCCATACCCATTTTGTGGATGGTAGTAGACCCCATACCCATCCTGTGGGTGGTAGTGGACCCGATACCCATCCTGTGTGTGGTATTGGACCCCATACCCATCTTGTGGGTGCTAGTGGACCCCATACCCATCTTGGTGGTGGTAGTGGACCCCCATACTCCTCTTGTTGATGGTAGTAGACCCCATACTCATCCTGTGGGTGGTAGTGGACCCTATATCCATCTTGAGTGTAATGTAACTAACTTACCAGTGCTTACTAGCACTGTAACTAGCAGTGCAATCTTTTCTTCATAAAACTCTCAGCCTTTATAACACCCACTGTCCTATGCTAACGAAACAAGTCACAACTAAAAGACTAAACAATCCTTGGCTTACAAAGGGGATACTTAAATCCATTAATAAAAAACATGACCTTGAGAAGAAGTATGGGTTAGGAATCGTCTCCAAAGAATTTTCAAAGAATTACTCATCATTGCTATCTAAGATAATTAGGAGAGTCAAAATTAAATACTACGAAGATAAATTTACCAACACAAAGGGCAACATTAAGAAAACACCCAGCAAACATTTTAACGTTTTTAAAACGTTCTAAAAACGACATTTCATTGTTTTCAGCATGTTTATAATTACGTTTAAAAAACGTTTTTTGAGAATTTTAAATACGACCATAGAACATAAATTGAAAACATTTAAAAAAAAACTTTTTATAAACTTTTAATTACTTACATTAAAATGTTTAGGGTAAATTAGGGTATAATAATTTTTTTAATTCATATCTGAAATAGAAAGGGAGAGAAAGAAAGAAAGAAGACATCCAGAAGACATATCTGAGAAAGAAATGGACATCCTATATATAAATATATGTGTGAATTACAAATAAATAGGGTACAAAAAGATAATTAAAATATTATATTTATTTAATTAAGAATGAGTAATACAACAAAATATATGTAATAGCTCGAAATACATAGACTATATCTATAACAGAATATAAAAGTACAAATCTAAAAATTTATATGTGCAATGTGAACACATTAGAATTCGTGATCAAGCAGCCTGTGATTCATGCCATGCTGAGATCAGTCTGATGTTACAAGTAGTTATTTTTACTTAAAACTAAAACAAGTAAAATTTCTCGAGTATACATAACACTATAGTTTTTCTATGACTAAAAATAAAAATCTATAAATCATTTATGAAAATTGTAAAGCAAACTCATAAAATTTAGGGCTAATTAACTAAAAATAAAAATCTACAAGTGAATGAAAACAGTCAAGTATAATATTCATGTTAGCACCATGCAATATGACAGACACAGACAGACAGACAGACACCCACACACACACACACACACACACACACAGAACAAGAAGAGAGGAGACAGAACAAAATTAAGGCAGAGGGGGAAGAGAAGACTGAACAGAAACAACAGAGAGGGAAGAGAAAAATGACAGAAGATCTAAGAGAAGGGGAAGAGAAAGAGAAGAGAAGAAAAAGATATAAGAAAAATTTACAAGATAAAAATGACGTAAGTGAATACCACAAATGTAAAAAATAAAGGAAGAGAGAAGCTAGAAGAGACAGGAAACGAGAAGTGTTAGAAGAGAGGAGGAAAGGAGAGATATAAGAAGAGACAAGAAAAATAGGAGAGAAACGTAGAAACGTAAAAAAAATTAAAAAAAGGACAAAAGGACAATGAGAGAGAGAGAGAGAGAGAGAGAGAGAGAGAGAGAGAGAGAGAGAGAGAGAGAGAGAGAGAGAGAGAGAGAGAGAGAGAGAGAGAGAGAGAGAGAGAGAGAGTGAGAGAGAGAGAGAGAGAGAGAGAGAGAGAGAGAGAGAGAGAGAGAGAGAGAGAGAGAGAGAGAGAGAGAGAGAGAGAGAGAGAGACTGACAGAGAGACTGACAGAGAGACTGACAGAGAGACTGACAGAGAGACTGACAGACAGACAGGCAGAAAGAGACAGGCAGAAAGAGACAGGCAGAAAGAGACAGGCAGAAAGAGACAGGCAGAAAGAGACAGGCAGAGAGAGAGAGAGAGAGAGAGAGAGAGAGAGAGAGAGAGAGAGAGAGAGAGAGAGAGAGAGAGAGAGAGAGAGAGAGAGATAGACAGACAGACAGAGGGAGAGAGAGAGAGAGACAGAGAGAAAGAGAAAAGAGACAGATAGACACAGAGACAGACAGCACAATTTCACAAATATTGGGATCAAAGATTTCAAATAGCAAGCCAATACTCCTGTCAAATAATGATGGTCTGCTTTCAGCCTCTGATACTGCTTTTGAGTTCAATAAGTTCTTCTCTTCCATTGGGTCATCCCTAGCAAATGACATTCCATCTTCCAGTACTAATATTCAGGACTATCTTATAGGTAACTATCCACAGTCTCTGTACCTAATGCCTACTAATTCCACTGATGTTACTGACATAATCCTTTCCCTTAAAACCAAGTCTAGTGCCCTTGAGGAGATACCAACTCTTATTTTCAAAAAAGCTTCCAGATTTTTAGCTCCTGCCATTGCATTGCACTTCAACAAGGCACTTGAACTCCAAACCTTTCCAGATATTCTAAAAAAAGCGAGAGTAACCCCTGTCCACAAATGAGGTGATCCCACTGATGTTAACAACTTGAAGTGCAATCAATCTTAGCTACCTATGTGCTTTAATATACTGTACCTACAATTTTCTCTCGTCTTCTTATTTTCATTCCATGTAACTGTTATCATTTTTTTTTTCTATAAATTTTGCAAGTATTTACCTACTTAAAATTTTCTTAGATTAAGGACCTGCCTAAAACGCTGCGCGTACTAGTGGCTTTACAAGACTGTAATTACCATATTATGTATCCTCACATTCCCAATGTACCTTCTTGTATATGCATAAATAAATAAATAAATAAGTAAATAAATAAAGTGCCATTGCATTGCACTTCAACAAGGCACTTGAACTCCAAACCTTTCCAGATATTCTAAAAAAAGCGAGAATAACCCATGTCCACAAACGAGATGATCCCACTGATGTTAACAACTTCAGACATATCAATTCTGCCAAACTTGTCTAAAATATTTGAAAAACATATCTACAAGCAGCTTTACTCTTATCTAGCAAAACACAATATTAAGTACCCATTCACTGCTGTGTGAACAGAGGCTACAGATTGGCGCCCGGTCAATCCTCCCCGGCCAGGATTCGAACACAAGCCACAGCGCTCACGTAACGCTAAGTGAGTGTCTTACCACTGCACCATGGAGACTGCCAATAAAACTACAATAAAATAAAAACCTAATAAATAACCTAATAATAGATTGCGAATAAAACCGCGGGGACCGCAAATAAAATTGTTTCGTCTTGAGTACATCTCAAGCTGTTTTCTATACCACATCCAATGTTAGATTATATTACAACAAAATTTTCTAACTTAGCTACAGAGATTATATGTTTAATAAGATTCTACAGAGAACAAAAACAGAAATAATATTATTCATGAAAATATGAAGAAAAAGACACATTTAAAATTTTGTTTTATTTTTGTTCAAATAAACAAATAATTCTTTACCTTTGAAAAAGTTTGAGTTTTTGTACAGACACTTTCTCTCTTGCCTTGTCTATGAGGAGCACCTAACTTCTCCACTGAGAGTTTATCTACTTATTGCTTGGTCTCTGAGGAGTATCTAATTGACAGCTTCTCTACTTTTAGCTAGGTCTATGAGGAGCACCTAACTTTCATAAAATACAATAATAAATAGTACAATAATAAATAATATAACAGACAATGAATAAATAATAGACAATAATAAATAATATAACAATAATAGCCTTTAAATCTTTACTTTTCATGATGAAGCGTATTTTTAAAACAAAACATGACATAATTACCACTGAAGGACATCCAACAAGATAATAGCACAAATTTTCATGATGAAGCTCAATTCTCAAATTTTATTTTAGATTAAAGGTTTATAAATTTACTAATATATGCCTTATTATACCTCAACATTCTCTCAATTATCTTCCACACTCGAAGTGTTTAGCCTATCACCTGAATGTATTATCTTGTGCCTTTTCACATGACTAAGCTGCTTGAATCTCTTCCCACACTCTGGACACTCATGAAGTCGATCACATGAATGCACTAACATGTGCATTATTATAGCTCCACGTGTTCTAAATTTTTTGCCACACTCGGCACATTCAAATGGTCTTTCATCCGCGTGAACCATCCTGTGACGCTTCATACTTCCAAGCTGACTGAATTTTTTACCACACTCTGGACACTCATGAGGTTTATCACCAGAATGTACTAACATATGATGCTTCATACTTCCACACTGATTGAATCTCTTCCCACACTCAGAACACTCATAAGGTTTGTCACCTGAATGCACTAACAGGTGCTGAATTATTTTTCCTCGTTGTCTAAATTTTTTGCCACATTGAGTACATTCAAAAGGTTTTTCGTTCGAATGCATCATCCTGTGAGTCTTCACAGCTCCCAGATTCCTGAATCTCTTCCCACAGTCGGGACACTCATGAGGTTTATCGCCAGAATGCACTAACATGTGAATCCTCATACCGTCAAGACGACTGAATCTCTTCCCACAATCTGGACACTTATGAGGTTTCTCACCCGAATGCACTCGCAAGTGATTCTTCATATTTCCAAGATGAGTGAATACCTTCCCACACTGTGGACACTGGCGAGTCTTCATCTTCTTTATGAAGATGAAGAGGTGTAGTTTGTGTGAAGGCTTTCCCCTCTCGATGACTGCACGAGTGATGATGTCGAAAGATGCGTCAGGGTTTAGCATTAACGTTGACGGTTAGGGAAGGCCTGAATGTTGTTTCTTAGAGTTAGACTTTTTGTGAGCACTTGGCAGTCAATGGTGGTGCTTCTTCCTCATGATAGGTGCAATTTGTCTCAAAGTTTTATGCCTGTGTCTGGGCAGTCACCAGCGGTACTCATGGCAACAAAATGGTGCCTGACACTCATTCCAGGGTTCCAATGTTTTTTTCTGGTTCCATAACTTATATTTCCTACTTATTATTTTATGCTTATAACTAGTCTTCTACATTTTTCATTTATGTTTTTGCTCATCTTTTCCAGCTAAAGAATGTACTAGGAATTATTTCCTTACATATATTACCATACGATTATATACTTTTTTGAAGGAATCAGTTCTCTCCCCATGGATGGGATACAAGTCATATCGGTCCATATAATTACCCAAATGTACCCAAATTCTCCTAGCATTACGTAAGTAATGAAGAAATATGGTATATTTACTTACTATAATGTTGGTGCTACACGCAGAACGTGATCAAACTTATTTTTACTCTGAAATAATCTAATTTCATAACGAAATTAGAAGTTAATATATGGCAGGTGACGCCATAGGAAGTCGATGGTCCGAGCGACAATTTTGGGGAGCGACTTATCCAAGATATATGGTCGCCTGGAGAGTGTTTGCTGCCATAGCAGCCTCCTGTACACAGTGATCCAGTCGTCGCACTTCATAGCTCAAATTGTCGCAAATTTAATTGGTGATATTAACAAGTAGAAAGTGTATTTATAATAATATCTTTTATAAACAGCCACTAAATATTTAATATTTATTAAACAAAACGTGTCTGGAAGTTAAATCAACTCCACAGGACAATAAATTTGTTATATAGACACTGGCGTTATTCGTTGGTATGCGTTCGCTATCTAAACTACTCATGTCCTTTTCGTTCATAGAACACCGAACCCTACACGCCCTCTGATATATTGCTTAATTAATAAAGATTCAAAAATAAAAGAACACTGTTTTTCCCAAAAACGGTGGGTTTTCTGAGTGGAAGAGAACGTATGTCTGGAAGCTGACTTTAACCGCCCCAAGCTGTGCGCGCATTGAGCCGAGGTTATATAAACCTGGACGGAGACGGCGTGGCCCCTCTTCCAAGCCAGCAGCTGCTCTTACATAACGGTTCACTGCTTCTCAGCGAGTTGTAAACACAGAAGTTTAGCCCGCTCAACTGTCCCCCCAGCATGGACTCTACACCAGTTCCTATCGACAACGACTCGGAGCGACCCGTCAGGGACGTCCTGCCCTTCTCAACATTTAAGGTATTGTTTGTGTTGTTGGCGCGCCGGACCAGTGTTTGTCTCTGTGTTGGCGCGCGCGCCCTGAAGCACGCCTGTTTATTTATTATTTATTTTTATTTATTTATTTATGCATATACAAGAATGTACATAAGGAATGTGAGGATACAAATATGGTAATTACAGTCTTGTAAAGCCACTAGCACGCGCAGCGTTTCGGGCAGGTCCTTAATCTAAGAAAATTTTAAGGAGGTAAATACTTGCAAAATTATAGACAAAAAATGATAACAGATTACATGAAATGAAAAAAAGATGAGAGAAAATTGTAGGTACAGTATATTAAAGCACGTAGGTAGCTAAGATTGATTGCAATGACAGCTTGAATGGTAGTTGACAAAAAAATTGGTAGGCACAATACAGCAGAAACAATATAAGATTGGTTGCAATGACAGCTTGAATGGTAGTTGACAAAAGTTGGTAGTCACAATACAGCATATGGCTAGCACATAAAAGAAGACAGCAATGAACACAATGATAAGGTTGTTTGATATTACATAAAAATTATGAGATTGGGTAACACTAGGTACAGAGCAAATTTAAAGCTCAGTGTAGGAAACTAAGAAGATGAAGTTAGGTACTTTTTGGTTTTGCTATTAAATAAGGCAAAAGTTTTACAGTTTTTCAATTCACTAGGGAGTGAGTTCCATATACTAGGTCCCTTAATTTGCATAGAGTGTTTACACAGATTAAGTTTGACCCTGGGGATATCAAAGAGATATTTATTTCTGGTGTGGTGATAATGGGTCCTATTACATCTGTCCATGGAGAGTTTCAGAGCATGGTTTGCATTTAAGAACAGGGTTTTGTAAATGTAGTTGATACAAGAGAATGTGTGGAGGGAGTTAATATTTAGCAAGTTTAGGGATTTAAACAAGGGAGCTGAGTGTTGTCTGAAAGCTGAGTTAGTTATCATTCTGATAGCAGATTTTTGCTGTGTGATGATGGGCTTAAGGTGGTTTGCAGTGGTAGACCCCCATGCACAGATACCATAATTAAGATAGGGGTAGATTAGTGCATAATATAGTGAGAGGAGAGCAGAGTTAGGAACATAATATCTGATTTTGGAGAGTATACCAACTGTCTTAGAGACTTTCTTAGTTATGTGTTGAATGTGGGTGCTGAAGTTGAGTCTCTTGTCTAGGAATAGGCCAAGAAACTTGCCATCATCTTTATTACTGATGTTAATGTTGTCTATCTGTAGCTGAATTGCATTTGATGATTTGCTTCCAAATAAGATGTAGTAAGTCTTTTCGAACCCTGTTGGTTCAGCCTTGGTGACCAAATGCAGGTGCAGTGGGGTCCCTAGAGGGGGAGGTGACCCTCGGTGTTATGGGGCACTGGTTTTTCTCCAGTATGTGGCTGTTATTTGAAGCACAATCGGGAGGAGGCCTGAACACCCCCCCATCCCCACCTTCCCCATCTGCTCAGCCCTGTACCTTAAGCTCCCTCACCCAGTCGACGTGAGGTATGCTGTTGGGCGACTTCTGTTGTGCCGTTATTTATTAGTTACATTCTTTATATAAGTGCTTCTTTACAGTCTGACTGTTAGTCATGGCGTGTTTCCTCACGCTACAATATTTACTGTAATTTTACATTTGCTTTCGCCCCTAGCTTTAATTTTTCATGGACTTGTATTTTTCATAAGTTCCTTAATTTATTAATGAATTTAATGGTGTCAAGCTGCATGTTTTCTTTTGCAGGTTTTACATTGAGGTTTGTTTTAACTTTTTCTTATTGCCTATAAGTTATTAGGTAAAGTCAGCTAGGTTAGGCTAGCTGCTGTGCCACAGGCCTCCGGCCTCTAGCTTTAAGTTTTCATGGACTTGTGTTTTTCCATAAGTTTCCTTAACTTATTAATGAATTTAACGCAGTGTCAAGCTGCATGTTTTCTTTTCCAGGTTTTACATTTAGGTTTGTTTAACTTTTGCTTATTGCCTTTAAGTTATTAGGTAAAGTAAGCTAGGTTAGGCTAGCTGCTGTGTCACAGGCCTCTGGCCCCTAGCTTTGTTTTCATGGACTTGTTTTCCCACAAGTTTCCTTAATTTACTAATGAATTTTATGCAGTGTTAAGCCGCATGTTTTCTTTTGCAGGTTTTACATTTAGGTTTGTTTTAACTTTTGGTCATTGCCTATAAGTTAGTAGGTAAAGTTAGCTAGGTTAGGCTAGCTGCAGTGTCACAGGCCTCTGGCCCCTAGCTTTGTTTTCATGGACTTGTTTTCCATAACTTTCCTTAATATATTAATTAATTTTATGCAGTATTAAGCTGCATGTTTTCTTTAGCTGGTTTTACATTTATGTTTGTTTAACTTTTGCCTTTAAGTTATTAGGTAAAGTTAGCTAGGTTAGGCTAGCTGCAGTGTCACAGGCCTCTGGCCCCTAGCTTTGTTTTTATGGACTTGTTTTCCATAACTTTCCTTAATTTATTAATGAATTTTATGCAGTGTCAAGCTGCGTGTTTCTTTGCTGGTTTTACATTTATGTTTGTTTAACCTCTGCTTTGCCTTAAGTTACTATGTAAAGTCAGCTAGGATGTGATAGTTGTAGGGATCGGGCCCTTGCCTCTTGCTTTAAGTTTATTCTGGCCCTGCATTTACGTTTAGTTTCCTCAGCAAATTTCCCACATGAAATAAAAAAAAAAAAAAAATGTTTATTTAGGTAAGGTACATACATACAATAAATTTTTACAAAGATTGGTTGACTTATAGGTAGAGCTAGTACATACAATGCCTAAAGCCACTATTACGCAAAGCGTTTCGGGCATGATAAACTTAAATGACAAGCTTAATACTAATTGAGCATAATGAGTAGAATGAAAACAAGAAATGAAAACATAGATGAAAAGGCAGCACAAATACAATTATGTCGACAAACAGCGCCCTTTAAAAAAACAGACATTGGTTGACAATAGAAGGGTAAGGTAGGTTACAGGGAATTAATTAGGTATAGCTTCGTTTTTAACTTAAACTGGTTGAGAGAGGTACAGTCTTTAACATGGTTGGGAAGGTCATTCCACATTCTGGGCCCCTTGATTTGTAGAGCATTTCTAGTTTGATTAAGTCGTACTCTAGGAATATCAAAACTGTATTTATTTCTGGTGTGGTGCTCATGGGTTCTGTTACATCCTTCTATGAAGCTTTTGAGATCAGGATTGGCATTATAGTTTAGCGTTTTATATATGTATAATACACATGAGAGAATGTGCAGTGACTTAATGTCTAACATATTCAGAGATTTGAGTAGGGGTAGCGAGTGATGCCTGGGGCCAGAGTTGGATATTGTCCTAATAGCAGCTTTGTGTTGAGTAATTAGAGGACGTAAGTGATTTTGGGTAGTAGAGCCCCAAGCACAAATACCATAGCTGAGATATGGATAGATAAGGGAATAATAGAGAGTCACCAGGGCAGGGCGTGGGGGTCTACCACTGCAAACCACCTTAAGCCCATCATCACACAGCAAAAATCTGCTATCAGAATAATAACTAACTCTGCTTTCAGACAACACTCAGCTCCCTTGTTTAAATCTCTAAACTTGCTAAATATTAACTCCCTCCACACATTCTCTTGTGTCAACTACATTTACAAAACCCTGTTCTTAAATGCAAACCATGCTCTGAAACTCTCCCTGGACAGATGTAATAGGACCCATTATCACCACACCAGAAATAAATATCTCTTTGATATCCCCAGGGTCAAACTTAATCTGTGTAAACACTCTATGCAAATTAAGGGACCTAGTCTATGGAACTCACTCCCTAGTGAATTGAAAAACTGTAAAACTTTTGCCTTATTTAAAAGCAAAACCAAAAAGTACCTAACTTCATCTATTTAGTTTCCTACACTGAGCTTTAAATTTGCTCTGTACCTAGTGGTACCCAATCTCCTAATTTTTATGTAATATCAAACAACCTTATCATTGTGTTCATTGCTGTCTTCTTTTATGTGCTAGCCATATGCTGTATTGTGACTACCAATTTTTGTCAACTACCATTCAAGCTGTCATTGCAATCAATCTTATATTGTTTCTGCTGTATTGTGCCTACCAATTTGTTGTCAACTACCATTTTAAGCTGTCATTGCAATCAATCATAGCTACCTATGTGCTTTAATATACTGTACCTATAATTTTCTCTCATCTTTTTTTTTTTCATTCCATGTAATCTGTTATCATTTTTTTGTCTATAAATTTTGCAAGTATTTACCTCCTTAAAATTTTCTTAGATTAAGGACCTGCCCGAAACGCTGCGCGTGCTAGTGGCTTTACAAGACTGTAATTACCATAATTGTATCCTCACATTCCTTATGTACATTCTTGTATATGCATAAATAAATAAATAAATAAATAAATAAATAAATAAACATAATATCTGATCTTAGAAAGAATGCCCACAGTTTTTGAAACTTTTTTTGATATATTTAGAATGTGCCCCTGGAAATTCAGCTTGTGGTCAATGAGAATGCCAAGGAATTTGCCATCTAATTTGTTTCAAATTTGGGTATTGTTTATTTTGAGATTTATTTGATTAAAGGATTTATTGCCAAACAGAATATAGAAAGTTTTGTCAATGTTAAGGGTGAGTTTGTTGGCAGTTAGCCAAAGATGGACTTTATTTAGCTCAGTATTTACTGTGGCATTTAAAGCAAGGGGGTCAGGACTGGAGTAAATGAAGGTTGTGTCGTCAGCAAATAGAATTGGTTTGAGGTGTTGGGAGGCATTTGGAAGGTCATTAATGTAGATGAGAAAGAGGAGAGGGCCAAGTATGCTGCCCTGAGGAACACCAATGTTGATGGGTAGGGTGGGAGAAATTGTATTATTCACAGAAACATATTGGAGCCTGTCAGTAAGGTAGGATTTATTTGGTAGGATTTGCATTTTACATCGCCCTTGCTACATGTTTTACTTTACTGGTTTACAATTGTTTGTTTAACTTATGCTTCACCTTTAAGTTAAGTAAAGTCAGCTAGGATGTCCTAGACGCTGTCTTCGGGCCTCATGCCTCTCCCTTTAAGTTTATCTTGGCCTCGTATTATGATTAGTTCCATCAGCAATTTATTACTAATTATGCATTGCCTAAGTGCATGTCATTCTACTTACTGTTTTACCTTTATAATTGTTTTCTTGACTTTGTCATAAAGTTATTAAGTACCGACAGCTAGACAGTATCAGTTTCGTTTACCAGTACCAGTAAACGTTTTCCAGTCGTTTTGTCTGCCCGGTGTAGCCCAGAAGAATCTGCAGCCTCCCGGCTGCTGGCTTATCCAGACATGTGTGGCCTCCCAGGCCGCTGGTTATCAGACGTTTTGTCTGCCCAACGTAGCCAGGAAGGTTGACAGCCGCTGCCGTCTTAGCTGACTGCGTTCAGGGGCTGCTCTCCAGCCGACGAGCTTCCTGTGATGAGTTAAGCCGGCGATGTTATTCAGGTATTATATTTATATTGGTCATATAAATACACGGCCTTTCTGGCCGCGGGTTTATCCAGACGTGTTGTCTGCCGGTGTAGCCCGGAATATACTGCGGCCTCCCAGGCCGCTGGTTTCTCCAGACGTTTTGTCTGCCCAATGTAGCCACGAAGGTTGTCATAGCCGCTGCCGTCTTCGCTGTCTGCGTTCGGGGGTTCATGTCCAGCCGACGTCCTTCCTGTGATGAGTTAAGCCGGCGATGTTATTCAGGTATCTTATTTACATTGGCTATATAAATATGCGGCCTTCCAGGCCGCTGGTTTATCCAGATGTGTTGTCTGCCCGGTGTAGCCCGGAAGTCACAGTGGCCCCCCCCAGGCCGCTGGTTTATCCAGACGTTTTGTCTGCCGGTGTAGCCCGGAACGTTTTCACAGCCATGACGTCTTTGCTGCCTTCGTTCAGGGGTTGTCCGGCCGACGTTCTTCCTGCGACGTGTCACTGTGTTCTAGCGGCCGATGCTCGGTTGGGTCTGTTGCAGGTGGTCCAGCCGTCTGCCCTAGTGTCCGAGCCGCCGCTCCCTTACTACGTTGTTCATCAATTTAGGTGTCCAGCTGCTGCAGCTGTTGGTGTTCCGGTTGCTGACATTCCCGGCAGTCGGTGTTCTAGCTGCTGTGGGTACAGCTGTTGCTGTCCCAGCTTGCTGCGGTCCAGGTGCAACATGGTCCAGCTGCCGGCGTATCAGCGGTTTGTTGGACCAGCCCCCATGCTACGGCTGAAGTTGTTCCTGATGTTCCAGTTGAAGCGGTCCCAACTGATAATGCCATCCTACTGAGTTCCAGCTCATAAGGGTCCAGCTGCCAACGCGCCAGCCCCGAAGTTCCAGCAGAAGCGTTCCAACCGACGTGGTGACTATTGGCACTCCTTTCAGTTTATTGTATTTGATTGTAATGTATTTACAAGACAATTATGCAAGCATCTACCTCAGTTTCATTGTAAAATTTTACTCTTAAATCTAATCTTACCCTATTCCATTTATATTTTAAATTTATTTGTATTGATCTATGTCATTTATTGAAATCAATTATTGATCTCATTTTTGTTCTTTTAATTAAGTTCATACTAATTATAAGTTAAAACTAAGCTTAATAAAATTTATTATCTTTAAGATTATTTTACTTTACAATTATCATTTGTCAATTTTTTTTATATATTCATCTTGACAGTCTCTACTGATTTTTTGTTCTCTCCACCAAACTTGTGTATCCTCCATGGCTATCTAGTGACCTTAATTCTACCTCTAATTGTTTCAATTCTTTGTTTACTTGCATTTATTGTTGTGTCTTGCCATAATTATTCTCTAATTTAGCAGACTCAATACTTTGTAAGCTCTTATTGTATTGTTATATTATTATATTGTTGTGTTTTGCTATAATTACTTTCTATTTTACAGCAGATTTGTTTTTCATCTGTTCATGTAATTGCTTATCTTATTGTATCGTGACATTCTTTTCTATATTGATATATATTATCTGTCTATTGTTACTTACAGTGTACCTGAGAGTACCTGTAAGCAATCTACCTCATTTTTCATTTTTGCTCAATTTGTTTTTTGTATTGCTTAGTCTTGTTTATATTTTTGTTTTGTATATCTATATCTTGTGTTTTGTATAGTCCATGTTTATATGTTTTTTTCTTTAATCTCATTTATTACCTAGGTTTCCTAGCCTAGCCATACTCCCTTACTCCATTGTACCCCTGTAAGCCCCTTTTGTGTTTGTTTTGTACAGTATTGTGTACATTTTTTTTTATTTTTTTTCCTGCAATCAGCTTTTTTTATGCAGTCAAGTATAGACCCAGAACTTAACCTCTTATCCACTATCTATGACAATAATCACTTTAATGATCTAAATTGCAGATATTTTGCAGCACATGATGTAAACAATGTATTAACTCATAATCACAATATCTCTGTAATCAATTTGAACGTTAGATCCCTAGGTAAACACTTCGATGATGTTAGTGCCTTGATTGAAGCTATTGACAACAAATTCTCTTTTATTATACTTACTGAAACATGGTTGAAAGAGGATACTACTCAACTCTTTAACATGCCTAACTACTCAGCAATTCACAACTGTCGTCAACTTCAGAGAGGTGGTGGCACTGCTCTTTACTACCACCAAGAACTAACATGCTTAAAAGAAATTAGAACTAGAGACTGCTATGGGGAGCATATCTTCGCCAGCTTCAGAGTCAAGGGTGCCGAGTCTATCCTGTCTGTGGGTGCAGTTTATAGAATTCCTAACACTGATGTGTCCGAATTCAACTCAAACCTTAGAAATCTAATACTTGATAACAGACTGAACAAAAACCACCTAATTATCGCAGGGGACTTTAATATTGACCTCTGCGAGCCAGAACACCCTACTGCTGTTAGCTTCCTCAACTGTATGAATTCCTGCTTCCTCATACCCTTAATCACTAGACCTACTAGAATCACTGATAGCACTGCCACGACTCTAGATCACATCTGGACAAACATAACCTCTCCGCTTACTTCAGGTATAATCACCGATAGCACTACAGACCATTACCCCACATTTCTCTTAACTAACATTAGCAAACCACCTCTTGAGTCAAGAGAGATACGTTTTAGACTACACAATGAAACTGCTATAGACAATTTTATAACTGCTACTGATAATGTCAACTGGGAGTCCGAGTTAGGTAACATAGAGGACATCAACCTAGCAGTTCAATCTTTTCTTCAAAAAACTCTTAGCCTTTATAATACCCACTGTCCTATGCTTACAAAACAAGTCACAACCAAAAGGCTTAACAATCCCTGGCTTACAAAGGGAATACTTAAATCTATTAATAAAAAACATGACCTTGAGAAGAAGTATAGGTTAGGAATTGTCTCCAAAGAATTCTCAAAGAATTACTCATTATTGCTATCTAAAATAATTAGACGAGCCAAAACTAAATACAACAAAGATAAATTTACCCAAATAAAGAGCAACATTAAACAAACTTGGAGAACAATTTCACAAATATTGGGATCAAAGAAGTCTTTAAATAACAAACCGACTCTCCTGTCTAATAACGATGGTCAGCTTTCAGCCTCTGATTCTGCTATTGAGTTCAATAGGTTCTTCTCTTCCATTGGTTCATCCCTTGCTAATGATATTCCATCTTCCAGTACTGACATTAAGGACTATCTTACAGGGAACTATCCCCAGTCTCTGTACCTAAAGCCTATTAATTCCACTGACGTCAATGAGATAATCCTTTCCCTTAAAACCAAGTCTGGTGCTCTTGAGGAGATACCAACTTTAATCTACAAAAAAGCCTCCAGATCTTTAGCCCCTGCTATTGCTTTGCTCTTCAACAAGTCACTTGAACTCCAAACCTTTCCAGATATTCTAAAAAAAAGCGAGAGTAACGCCTGTCCACAAATGTGGTGATCTCACAGATGTTAACAACTACAGACCTATATCAATCCTGCCAAACTTGTCAAAAATTTTTGAAAAGCTAATCTATAAGCAGCTTTACTCATATCTAGCCAAACTCAATATACTTAGCCCTTGCCAATATGGCTTCAGGCCCCAAAAAAGCACTAACGATGCACTTATTAGTATGCTTAACTCGATTCATACAGCTCTTGATAAAAATGAGTTCCCTGTTGGGTTATTTGTGGACCTGCGTAAAGCTTTCGATACTGTCAACCACCAAAACCTTCTTCTTAAATTACATCATTATGGTGTCAGAGGACACTCCCTACAATACCTCAAATCCTACCATACTGACAGGCTCCAATGTGTTTCTGTGAATAATACAATTTCTCCCACCTTACCCATCAACATTGGTGTTCCCCAGGGCAGCATACTTGGCCCTCTCCTCTTTCTCATCTACATTAATGACCTTCCAAATGCCTCCCAACACCTCAAACCAATTCTATTTGCTGATGACACAACCTTCATTTACTCCAGTCCTGATCCCCTTGCTCTAAATGCCACAGTAAATACTGAGCTAAATAAAGTCCATCTGTGGCTAACTGCCAACAAACTCACCCTTAACATTGACAAAACTTTCTATATTCTGTTTGGCAATAAATCCTTTAATCAAATAAATCTCAAAATAAACAATACCCAAATTTGTAACAAATTAGATGGCAAATTCCTTGGCATTCTCATTGACCACAAGCTGAATTTCTAGGGACACATTCTAAATATATCAAAAAAAGTTTCAAAAACTGTGGGCATTCTTTCTAAGATCAGATATTATGTACCACGCCCTGCCCTGGTGACTCTCTATTACTCCCTTATCTATCCATATCTCAACTATGGTATTTGTGCTTGGGGCTCTACTACCCAAAATCACTTACGTCCTCTAATTACTCAACACAAAGCTGCTATTAGGACAATATCCAATTCTGGCCCCAGACATCACTCGGTACCCCTACTCAAATCTCTGAATATGTTAGACATTAAGTCACTGCACATTCTCTCATGTGTATTATACATATATAAAACGCTAAACTATAATGCCAATCCTGATCTCAAAAGCTTCATAGAAGGTTGTAACAGAACCCATGAGCACCACACCAGAAATAAATACAGTTTTGATATTCCTAGAGTACGACTTAATCAAACCAGAAATGCTCTACAAATCAAGGGGCCCAGAATGTGGAATGACCTTCCCAACTATGTTAAAGACTGTACCTCTCTCAACCAGTTTAAGTTAAAAACGAAGCTATACCTAATAAATTCCCTGTAACCTACCTTACCCCTCTGTTGTCAACCCATGTATGTTTTTTTTTTTTTTTTTTCAAATCAACGCTGTTTGAATGTAATTTTCTGTAATAATTTGTAATTGTATTTGTGCTGCTTTTTCAACAATGTTCCCCCCTCTTTTACCTCTATTTTTATTTGTACTCAACACATTTTATTCTTTTTACCCATTAGTTTTAAGCTTTAGTCATTAGTGTTTTTTCCTGCCCGAAATGCTTTGTGTAATAGTGGCTTTAGGCATTGTATGTACTAGCTCTATCTATAAAGCCAACAAACTTTGTAAAATCTCTTTATGTATGTACCTTTACCTAAATAAAAATTATTATTTTGCAACCCGTTCTCACACAAGACAGCACATATCAGAGGACACTCCCTGCAATACCTCAAATCTTATCTTACTGACAGGCTCCAGTATGTTTCTGTGAATAATACAATTTCTCCCACCCTACCCATCAACATTGGTGTTCCTCAGGGCAGCATACTTGGCCCTCTCCTCTTTCTCATCTACATTAATGACCTTCCAAATGCCTCCCAACACCTCAAACCAATTCTATTTGCTGACGACACAACCTTCATTTACTCCAGTCCTGACCCCCTTGCTCTAAATGCCACAGTAAATACTGAGCTAGAGAAAGTCCATCTTTGGCTAACTGCCAACAAACTCACCCTTAACATTGACAAAACGTTTTATATTCTGTTTGGCAATAAATCCTCTAATCAGATAAATCTCAAAATAAACAATACCCAAATTTGTAACAAATTAGATGGCAAATTCCTTGGCGTTCTCATCGACCACAAGCTGAATTTCCAGGGTCACATTCTAAATATATCAAAAAAAGTTTCAAAAACTGTTGGCATTCTTTCTAAGATCAGATATTATGTACCCCGCCCTGCCCTGGTTACTCTCTATTACTCCCTCATCTATCCATACCTCAACTATACATATATACTATACTATACATATATAAAACGCTGAACTGTAATGCCAATCCTGACCTCAAAAGCTTCATTGAAGGTTGTAACAGAACCCATGAGCACCACACCAGGAATAAATACAGTTTTGATATTCCTAGAGTACGACTTAATCAAACTAGAAATGCTCTACAAAACAAGGGACCCAGAATGTGGAATGACCTTCCCAACCATGTTAAAGACTGTACCTCTCTCAACCAGTTTAAGATAAAAACTAAACACTACCTAATAAATTCCCTGTAACCCACCTCACTCCTTTATTGTCAACCCATGTCTGTTATTTTATTATTATTATTTTTTTTTTAATCAACACTGTTTGTCAACCTATTGTATTTGTGCTGCTTTTTCAGTCATGTTCCCCCTTTTTTTTATCTTTATTTGTATTTGTTTTCAACACTTTTTATTCTTTATGCTCAATTAGTATTAAGTTCTAGATATTAATGTTTTTCTTGCCCGAAACGCATTGCGTAATAGTGGCTTTAGGCATTGTATGTACTAGCTCTATCTTTATATAAATCCATTAATGTAACATCACTTGTATGTATGTACCTTACCTGAATAAACATATTTATTTATTTTATTTATATTTATATAAGACTTAATGCTTAAAGTCAATATGTTGAATATGAATTAGTATGATTAAAAAGAATGTCTCTAATATTCTCAAACCTATATTCTTTGCTGACGATACTACCCTTATCTACTCAAACCTCAACCCACATACACTAAATAATGTTGTGAATAATGAATTAAAAAAAGTCCACTTATGGATGTCAACGAACAAACTAACATTAAACATCGAAAAGACTTACTACATCTTATTTGGAAGCAAATCATCAAATGCAATTCAGCTACAGATAGACAACATTAACATCAGTAATAAAAATGATGGCAAGTTTCTTGGCCTATTCCTAGACAAGAGACTCAACTTCAGCACCCACATTCAACACATAACTAAGAAAGTCTCTAAGACAGTTGGTATACTCTCCAAAATCAGATATTATGTTCCTAACTCTGCTCTCCTCTCACTATATTATGCACTAATCTACCCCTATCTTAATTATGGTATCTGTGCATGGGGGTCTACCACTGCAAACCACCTTAAGCCCATCATCACACAGCAAAAATCTGCTATCAGAATAATAACTAACTCTGCTTTCAGACAACACTCAGCTCCCTTGTTTAAATCTCTAAACTTGCTAAATATTAACTCCCTCCACACATTCTCTTGTGTCAACTACATTTACAAAACCCTGTTCTTAAATGCAAACCATGCTCTGAAACTCTCCCTGGACAGATGTAATAGGACCCATTATCACCACACCAGAAATAAATATCTCTTTGATATCCCCAGGGTCAAACTTAATCTGTGTAAACACTCTATGCAAATTAAGGGACCTAGTCTATGGAACTCACTCCCTAGTGAATTGAAAAACTAAAACTTTTGCCTTATTTAAAAGCAAAACCAAAAAGTACCTAACTTCATCTATTTAGTTTCCTACACTGAGCTTTAAATTTGCTCTGTACCTAGTGGTACCCAATCTCCTAATTTTTATGTAATATCAAACAATCTTATCATTGTGTTCATTGCTGTCTTCTTTTATGTGCTAGCCATATGCTGTATTGTGACTACCAATTTTTGTCAACTACCATTCAAGCTGTCATTGCAATCAATCTTATATTGTTTCTGCTGTATTGTGCCTACCAATTTGTTGTCAACTACCATTTTAAGCTGTCATTGCAATCAATCATAGCTACCTATGTGCTTTAATATACTGTACCTATAATTTTCTCTCATCTTTTTTTTTTTTTCATTCCATGTAATCTGTTATCATTTTTTTGTCTATAAATTTTGCAAGTATTTACCTCCTTAAAATTTTCTTAGATTAAGGACCTGCCCGAAACGCTGCGCGTGCTAGTGGCTTTACAAGACTGTAATTACCATAATTGTATCCTCACATTCCTTATGTACATTCTTGTATATGCATAAATAAATAAATAAATAAATAGTAAATATGTGATATATTCCCAGTTACTTTTTTTCTAAGGCCCAAACTCTTCCTCACGTACCAATTTACGTCTCACAGTATCCATCCGTCAACCTAGATAGCAGAATAGTTGTGATTGGTTCAATTATAAGGAAAATTGTAGTTTTCAGATCCCACATGGGTTGTGAAATTTACCTACTATTGTCCATGCTCTTAGAATATTACAGATCAGCTACTTCCTATTGAAGGCTCGTAGTTTTGTTTTGAGAAATATTAGTTGTTCTTAGTAAATTATAATAAGCACTAAAAATTATTACATAGAATAACAGTCCTTCGTCAATCAATATTATATACCATAGTTTGTGCTTTACAAATCTTTAAAGGATGTTTTGTAGGAACGCTAACAGAAAACGATGTTACGGTGGAATGTCTATGGGGTAAACTACTGCAAACAGGATATTATTGTGTCTACTATACCAACTATAGCTAGGATGGGTATATTGTCCACTACCACCTGTTAGGTGGGTAAGGGGTCCAATACCACCCACAGGATGGGTATGAGGGTCACATCAACCCACAGGATGAGTATGGGGACCACATCCACCCACAGGAAGGGTATGGGGTCCAATACCACCCACAGGATGAGTATGGGGCTCCAACCACCCATAGAATGAGTATGGGGCTCCAACCATCCATAGAATGGGAATGGGGTCAAATAACACCCACTGGATGTGTTTGGCGTCCATTATCGCGCGTCGAGCTCGAAAACCGCAGCATTCATCTCAGAACCATGCCTATTTCACGCAGATTCCTTAATAAACGTAAGAATTTTATATGTCACAAAAAAGATAGAAATATAAGCTTCATTCTAAATACCTTACCATGGGTATATTTAAATTTAAAGCGAAGATACGTGTACTTTTATAATAGCCGAGCTCCGACCCCAGACAGATCGATCGACCGAGCAACTCTCTCGCAGAACAATGTTTATTTTACGTGAATTCGTTAATAAACATATGTGTTTTATATGTCTCAAGAAAGGCAGACATATAAGCTTCACATTAAACACTTTACCATAGACATATTTAAAGTTCTAATGAAGATACATGTATTTTAAAAATTACGGAGCTCCCACCCCGTACAGACTGAACGACAGAGCAACTCTCTCTCATATCAATGTTTATTTCACGTAAATTTATTAATAAACACAAATGTTTTATATGTCTTAAGCAAGTTAGAAATAAGAGCTTCATTTTCAATACATTACAATAGACATATTTATAGCTCAAGTGAAGATACATATGTTTTTATAGTAGCGCTCAGTAGCTTGTCGGGCATGGAGTGCAGACGCCTACGCACTTGCCGATATATTGTATAATTAACAAAGATACGCTAATAAAGCCTAAAATCTTATATGCCTCCAGAAAGACCGAGATATGAACATTATTATGATTGCACCAAATGAAATATAACATGTTCGAGAACAAAGATATATCAATTTTAAATTAAGTTTCGACTCTTGCTCGGGCGAGAGAGATGGGGCGACTCTCGCCCCATCTATTGGGGATTCTGTCCACTAAAGACCCAAAGCTACTCAAACCCTCCTAGCATTATTTAGGTAATGAAGTAATATGGTATATATACTCACTATAATGTGGGTGCTGAATGCAGAACATGAGAAAACATATATTTACTCCAAACTAATGTAATTTCATTATGAAATAAGTAAATAAGTAGCATCAAAGGAAGTCGACGGTCCAAGCGTCAATGTTGTGGAGCGACTTATCCAAGATATATCGTTGTTTGGGAAGTGTTTGTTGGCATATCCAGTTGTCGCACTTCTCTGCACAAATTATCACAAATTTAAATTATAATGTTAACAAGTAGAATACATATTTTTAATAAAATCTAACATAACTAGTCAGAAAACATTTAACATTTATTAAAAAATATATGTTTGGAAGTTAAATTTATTTTATTTATTTATTTATATATATATACAAGAAGGTACATTGGGGTTTGTCAGAATACATTGGAGAGTACAGTATTTACACTCTTGTAAAGCCACTAGTACGCGCAGCGTTTCGGGCAGGTCCTTAATCTAACAGATAATTTTAAGTAGGTAATTTTTATCAGAATTGATAAATGACAAAGATACATTGCAAGAGAAAAATGAGATGAGAGAGCTTAGTAAGTATATTAAAGCACATTGTTATATTAAAGCTCTGATTGATTACATTGACAGCTTGATTAGTAATTTAAACAAGATTAATAGACACCATACAGCAGATTGACAGCACATATAAGACAGCAATGATCACAATGGTAAAGATGTTCAGATTGGGTACATAAAGATTGGGAGACTGGGTAGCAAAAGATACAGATAAACAAGATTTATAAACACCATACAGCAGATTGGCAGCACATATAAGAAGACAGCAATGATCACAATGGTAAGATGTTCAAATTGGGAACATAAAGGTTGGGAGATTGGGTAGCAATAGATACAGTGTAATTTTAAGGCAAAAAGTGAAAAACTATGAAGATGAAATTAGATACCTTTTAGTATTGATTTTGAATGATGTAAAAGTTGGACAGCTTTTCAATTCAGTAGGGAGTGAGTTCCATAAACTGGGTACCTTTATTTGCATAGAGTGTTTACACAGATTAAGTTTAACTCTGGGGATATCAAAGAGATATTTATTTCTTGTGTGGTGATAATGGGTCCTATTACATCTGTCCAGGAAGAGTTTCAGAGCAGGATTTGCATTTAAGAACAGGGTTTTGTAAATGTAGTTGACACAAGAGAATTTATGGAGTGAGATTATGTTTTGCATGTTTAGGGAGTTAAACAAGGGGGCTGTGTGTTGTCTGAAAGCGGAATTTGATATTATTCTGATAGCAGATTTTTGCTGGGTGATGATGGACTTGAGGCGGTTTGCAGTGGTTGAACCCCATGCACAGATACCATAGTTGAGATAGGGATAGATTAGTGCATAATATAGAGAGATGAGAGCAGAGTTAGGTACATAATATCTGATTTTGGAGAGTATACCAACTGTTTTAGAGACTTTCTTAGTTATGTGTTGTATGTGGGCACCGAAATTGAGTCTCTTGTCTAGGAATAGGCCAAGAAACTTTCCATCATTTTTATTGCTAATGTTTACATTGTCTATCTGAAGCTGAATTGCATTTGTAGATTTGCTTCCAAATAGGATGTAGTAGGTCTTTTCTATGTTAAGTGTTAGTTTGTTGGTTGACAATCCATAAGTGGACTTTTTTTAGTTCATTATTAACAACATCATTTAGTGTATGTGGGTTGGGGTTGGAGTAGATGAGGGTAGCATCATCAGCAAACAAAATAGGTTTCAGAATATTAGACACATTAGGCAGACCATTGATGTATACAAGAAATAGAAGAGGCCCCAAGATGCTGCCCTGTGGCACTCCAACGGTTATTGGTAGAATGGGAGAGGTTATATTATTGATGGCTACACATTGGTGTCTATCACTAACTTCAAATCGACTTCATAGGACAATAGTTTTGTCATATATATTCGCTATTCGTTGACATGCGTTCGCTACTTAAACTACCATGTACTGTAACTTATGTAAAATCTCCCATGTCTCTTCGCTCATCTCACCGAACCCTACAGGCTCTGTGATATATTGTTTAATTAAGTTGACCAGACCACACACTAGAAGTTGAAGGGACGACGACGTTTCGGTCCGTCCTGGACCATTCTCAAGTCGATTGTGAATGGTCCAGGACGGACCGAAACGTCGTCGTCCTTCAACTTCTAGTGTGTGGTCTCGTCAACATACTTCAGCCACGTTATTGTGACTCATCGCCTTGTTTAATTAATTGAGATTCACAAATAAAGCTTATAATTGTATATGTTATCAAAAAGGCAGAGCTTAGTTTAGTTCATTTATTATGCACCCCATACTTATCCTATGGGCGATAGTGGAGTGTTACAGAGGCACATAATGGGCTCAGGGACTGAGCCCCACAATTCATATAGCCAAGCAAGTTATAATCTTGATAAGCTAGTTACAAAAGTCAATGCACATTGTCACATCAACAATGGGCTCGAGACCGAACACAAGTACAGTTTATAATTTAAGCAACTGACATATATGGAGGGCTAGTGTCACAATTGATATGTTTATCCTACACATAACCCCCTCTCCCCCATCAAATGGGCAGCGGTGGATAGGTTACAATCAAGTCGTTTTTTGCGTTTTATTCAGAGATTAGATCTTATTGGGTGAGGAAAGATATTCATATTTTAAAGAAGGCTTCTTGGCTGATGCTCTCCATTGATGGAAAATATACAACCTTTTGAAAATCAATGTTAGTTTGATCTAGATATTGTAATTAACGAAAGTATTTGTCATCAGAAAGGTAGACATATAGGCTACATTTAAAATCCTTTGTCATAAATATAACTGAAGTGAAAACGAAGATATATGCGTTTTGATAGTTATTTGATGGCTAGCTCTGAGAGTGTGAAGCCCTGCACACCAGCCAATAAATTGTATAATTAGTTTCCATATATTTTAATTAATCTTAAAAATCCATATGTCAGAAGAAAGGAAGATGTAGCCGTTAATGTGACAACATTTAAAAATATATATCTCTTAAGTTAAATAAATAATACCACCTTATCGCCTGTGTCCGGACACATGAAAACTACCTAGGTATCAGTATCGAGCCAGGCGGGGATCACAGGCTGGACAATACTGATAAATTATGTAATGCACTACTTGTGGTCGATCTCGAACCCATTTATGATGTGACGACTTATAGTGAATTTTGTAACTAGCTCATCAAGATTGTAACTTGCTTAGCTAAATGAATTGTGGGGTTCGGTCCATTCATTTTCTTTCTTTATTATGCACCCATAATACCCATCCCGTGGGCGGTGGTGTAAAGGTTTACAGAGGCACATAATCGGTTCAGGAACTGAACCCTATAGTTCGTTCAGCGAAGCAAATAACAATCTTTTGACGCTAGTTACAAAATTATTAATGTACACATACTTATGCATACATGTACATATACATATATACATACACATGCATATTTAATCACCCACACAAATACACACATCAGTAATCTTTTGTATCACAAGTGATTCAACAAGAGGCTCACAACAGTCACTATACAAGGCACTTTACATCTATGAAGAGTCGCACAGTTACTAGTCTTGCTCCACACCCACCCAACTGGGCGGCAGCTTTACAGTTATGTGCTCCACACCCACCCAACTGGGCGGCAGCTTTACTGTCATGTGCTCCACACCCACCCAACTGGGCGGCAGCTTTACAGTCATGTGCTCCACACCCACCCAACTGGGCGGCAGCTTTACAGTCATGTGCTCCACACCCACCCAACTGGGCGGCAGCTTTACAGTCATGTGCTCCACACCCACCCAACTGGGCGGCAGCTTTACAGTCATGTGCTCCACACCCACCCAACTGGGCGGCAGCTTTACATTCATGTGCTCCACACCCACCCAACTGGGCGGCAGCTTTACAGTCATGTGCTCCACACCCACCCAACTGGGCGGCAACTTTACAGTCATGTGCTCCACACCCACCCAACTGGGTGGCAGTTTTACAGTTACCTGGTGTTATTCTTCACCTATATCTTTTTCTGGTTTATCCCTATTTACATTATGCAGTTCAGGTTTCGTCGCCATACTATAGTTTTTAGTTTAGTTAATTTATCACATAATGGGTTCAGGGACTGAACACACAATTTATTTATCTAAGCAAGTTACAATCTTGAGGAGCTAGCCACAAAATTCATAATACATCGTCACATCAACAACATGGGTTCGAGATCGACCACAAGTACAGTTTCTAAATTAAGAAAATGCCATATGTGGAGAGCTAGTGTCACAATTGATATGTTTGTCCTGCACATTTCCACAGTAGTTTGCTTGGGTTCTTTTAATTATCTTAGATATCATTGAAGAGAACCTCCTAGGTACTATACTGTATATATGCTGGTAAGAAGTATAATTATCCTGAGAAATCGTGTAAATTATGTTGTACGAGTGCTTCCAGTTAAGTAACATAGTTCATTTGTGTGCGCGTGCTTGAAGAGGAAATGTTATCCCCCCCCCCTCCCCATTGTAAATATTTGTGGGTTTCAGACCATACGGCCGCGGCTTACCCTCGCCGCGGTCGAGGGTAAGAACACCGGATGTATACCCAGTATTACAAGTAAACATTAGCAATAACAATTATGGAAAGTTCCTTCACCTATACATAGAGAAGAGACTGAACTTCAGCACCCACATACAACACACAAGGGGATGCTCTGAGAGAGAGAGAGAGAGTGAGAGTAAAAATGTTCACTGAGGTCTGATTAAGTCCTTTTGGGGACCTTAATCATTAGGACGTCCAATGATGAACGCAAAGTGAGGCGTATTCAGATGGTATATTGGCGACCCAGTCTGGCTAAAACATTGCGGTACAGTAAAACCTCAAGACCAAGGTATTTGTATCTGGTAACATAGTCGAGCAGAGAGCCATCATCCAACTGCATTTTGCGAACGGCCCCACCTCGTCTGGGTGGGTATCGGTTCAAGATCTTTGTTTTCTCTACTGAGATGACTAATCATAGTTCCTGACATGTGTACAATACAGAGTTCAGAACATTTTGGGTGTTGGTATACCCATTGGTGTGGATCAGTATATCATCCACATAGCTAATGATGTGTTCGCTGGACCTTCTAGTTACTAAGTTTAAAAGTGCATTGATTAACACATTGAACAGAGTACGACTGAGGACACCTCCCTGTGGAGTGCCAAGTTCAAAATCTCTCGTTACACGCCTATGCCCTTGGAACAGTACAGATGACTTCCTGTTGGATAGATAGCCTCTTATCCACCGTAGAAGCCATCCTCCTACATTCATTTTAGCAAGTTCTCTCAGAATGACGTGTGGGTTAGCAATGTCAAAGGCTGACTTAAGATCTAGGAAAGTGGTATATGACCTATCAGTATGCAGGGTGAGGAATGTGGTAATACAGTGATGTACACTTTTTCCATGCGTAAAGCCATATATCTGGGGAGACAACATATTATTAATTTTGTAAAGAAGACGGTAGAGAATATCCTCTCAAGACACTTATAGAGACAACTAGTGAGGGAGATTGGGCGAAAAGCACTCGGCTGGTGAGGTTTAGGAATGGGAATAATAACACTGTTGGTCCATGACTTAGGAAGCTCCCCAGTTACATAGCTCATATTATACAATTGAAGCAAGGGATTCCCTGGAACTAACAGAAGCATATGCAGTATGCCGTAAGTAACTCCATCCTCCCCGGGTGATGTAGCTTTGCCTTTATGTAGAGCAGAATCTAGTTCGTATTCAGTAAAAAACATGTCACAGTCATCCTCTTGATGACGCATAAAGTCAAGGAGCCTTGCCCTATCAGTATATCTATTATTTAATTCATTCTGTGAGGGTAGAGGAAGACTGTCAAAGCTGGAAGTCGTGGCCCAAGCATCAACAAGCTCATTTGCTCTGTGCAGAGGATTAGGGTACGAGATCTCTGCAGCATTTTTCCCTTTGATCTTGTTGATATCCTTCCATGCTCGACTTAGTGGCGTGTGAGAATTGAGACCACGGACAAAAGTTTCCCAGTCTGTCTGCCTCAGCTCCACCATACGTTCCCTGGCCTTAGCCAGAGCCGCTTGAAAGAGCCGAAGCATTTCAGCAGTGCGGATCCTTCTATAAACTGGTCCAATTATTCTGGCAGTGCGTTTTAGTGCATGCAATTTAGAATCATTATAATAAGCATGAGTGCTATGACCAGTGTAATTTGGGTTACGTGGCCTGGACGATGGATCAAGTGTTTCTATAAACTGGTCGATAGTATCTGTGAGCTCATTGTTAAAATCTTCAACTGATGAAGGCTCAGATGAACTGCACCAATCTGACACATGGGCAACAAAATTGTCTCGTTGATCGATGGGCACAGCCAGCCTCTTCCGCTTGAACACTCCACCAGGGAGGATAGAGCTGCCAATGTTTACAGTGGCTAATATGGCCAGATGATCAGACGCCATATCTGGCACTATTGACGAGGCGCACACGGCGTGGGAGACGTTGAAACCGAGACATAGATCAAGAATACCCCCGTAGATATTCGTCGGTTCAAGGTCACCCACAATCTGTGCATCATCGTGACTACCTAATATATATATAGTGACAACAGTTGGTTGCCGTTACGATTAGTGAACTGCGAATTACCAATATTCCTATGCCTAGCGTTATAATCACCTATAATGATGGTAGGCACAGTCTGAATGCAGATAGGAAGGTCAGCATAATTAAAGTTACAAGGAGTTGATTATTTAGTACATAGTTGTTTTTCTTTTTAATTGGATGATAGAGGAGGAGTCTAGCTTTAACGTGATTGGGAATACATACACACACACATACATACATACATACATACATACATACATACATACATACATACATACATACATACATACATACATACATACATACATACATACATACATACATGCGTACATACATACATACATACATACATACATACATACATACATACATACATACATACATACATACATACATACATACATACATACATACATACATACATACATACACGTCCAGTCAGCATATAGCTATTTCGGGACAAAATCCAATACAGTTTATATTGGTGAGACGCCACTGTGATGAGTTTAATTATCACAGGAACTGTAGGTTAATGTGTGACATAGGTGAGGTTAGATGAGGCATCTACAAGCATCAGCTGGAGGCTGATGGAGTGTTGTGGAGGCTGGTGGTACTATGCCCAGATGTTGGAGGGTGGATTTGACTCTCCCACCCTCCCTCGCCCCCCACATTGACCGCAGAACGTGTAAGGTTACTTTTCACTCTCGCTTACCAAGGGTATACCCCCCCCCCCAACACACACACATGCATCAGATTCTTAACTTACAATATTTATGATTTACCAATTTATGTTACAACACTGACTCTCAATTTCACAATATTGTATAAACTTTGATGAATCGCACGTCTATGGGTCATCCAATAATGCTAGCAGACTTCTAGATGTTACCACTGCTAGGTTTAGGCTCGGCTACAAGTACCTCTGGGAATTTGTAACATCTGATGATGTAGATTTGACTAAATGTATACTCTGTCAGCAGAACTATTCGCATACTTTGCGTCATTATATAATGGAATGCGAAAAAATCGCGGAATTTAAAGATAACAACATCAATAGTGTCCATGAAATGTGTATAAGTACTTCATTCATAATGATGTGCTGCCCGAAATCTTAGCGAAGTATCCAAAATTTGCTTACTGTAGGTAATGCATGCACATGACTGTAAAGCTGCCGCCCAGTTGGGTGGGTGTGGAGCACATGACTGTAAAGCTGCCGCCTAGTTGGGTAAGTATGCAGCAAATGACTGTAAAGCTGCCGCCCAGTTGGGTGGGTGTGGAGCAAGACTAGTAACTGCGACTCCTCATAGACGTAAAGTGCATGCCTTTTATAGTGACTGTTGTGAGCCTTTTGTTGAATTACTTGTGACAAAAGATTACTGATGTGTGTATTTGTTTGGTTGATTAAATATGTATGTGTATGTATATATGTATACGTATCTGGCTAATCATTGGGTAATAATCAGTGGGTAATCTGGCTATTAGCCAGATACCCACACCCACGTACAGATGTATACGTATGTATATGTACATGTATGTGTACATTAATAATTTTGTAACTAGCGTCAAAAGATTGTTATTTGCTTAGCTAAACGAACTAGAGGGTTCAGTTCCTGAACCGATTATGTGCCTCTGTAATCCTTTACATCACCGCCCACGGAATGGGTATTATGGGGTGCATAATAAAGAAAGAAAATGAATGGACCGAACCCCACAATTCATTTAGCTAAGCAAGTTACAATCTTGATGAGCTAGTTACAAAATTCACTATAAGTCGTCACATCATAAATGGGTTCGAGATCGACCACAAGTAGTGCATTACATAATTTATCAGTATTGTCCAGCCTGTGATCCCCGCCTGGCTGGATACTGATACCTAGGTAGTTTTCATGTGTCCGGACACAGGCGATAAGGTGGTATTATTTATTTAACTTAAGAGATATATATTTTTAAATGTTGTCACATTAACGGCTACATCTTCCTTTCTTCTGACATACAGATTTTTAAGATTAATTAAAATATATGGAAACTAATTATACAATTTATTGGCTGTTGTGCAGGGCTTCACACTCTCAGAGCTAGCCATCAAGTAACTATCAAAACGCATATATCTTCGTTTTCACTTCAGTTATATTTATGACAAAGGATTTTAAATGTAGCCTATATTTCTACCTTTCTGATGACATAAATACTTTCGTTAATTACAATATCTAGATCAAACTAACATTGATTTTCAAAAGGTTGTATATTTTCCATCAATGGAGAGCATCAGCCAAGAAGCCTTCTTTAAAATATGAATATCTTTCCTCACCCAATAAGATCTAATCTCTGAATAAAACGCAAAAAACGACTTGATTGTAACCTATCCACCGCTGCCCATTTGAAGGGGGAGAGGAGGTTATGTGTAGGATAAACATATCAATTGTGACACTAGCTCTCCATATATGTCAGTTGCTTAAATTATAAACTACTTGTGGTCGGTCTCGAGCCCATTGTTGATGTGACAATGTGCATTGACTTTTGTAACTAGCTTATCAAGATTATAACTTGCTTGGCTATATGAATTATGGGGCTCCGTCCCTGAGCCCATTATGTGCCTCTGTAACACTCCACTATCGCCCATAGGATGGGTATGGGGTGCATAATAAATGAACTAAACTAAGCTCTGCCTTTTTGATAACATATACAATTATAAGCTTTATTTGTGAATCTCAATTAATTAAACAATATATCACAGAGTCTGTAGGGTTTGGTGAGATGAGCGAAGAGACATGGGAGATTTTACATATCTTGAGGTTATCTTGAGATGATTTCGGGGCTTTTAGTGTCCCCGCGGCCCGGTCCTCGACCAGGCCTCCACCCCCAGGAAGCAGCCCGTGACAGCTGACTAACACCCAGGTACCTATTTTACTGCTAGGTAACAGGGGCATAGGGTGAAAGAAACTCTGCCCATTGTTTCTCGCCGGTGCCTGGGATCGAACCCAGGTCCACAGGATCACAAGTCCCGCGTGCTGTCCGCTCGGCCGACCGGCTCCCTACTCCCATAAGTACAGTACATGGTAGTTTAGGAAACGAACGCATGTCAACGAATAACGAGTATATATTTTTTTTTTTGTAATATAACAAAACTATTGTCCTATGAAGTCGATTTAACTTCCAAAAATATATTTTTAATAAATGTTAAATGTTTTCTGGCTAGTTATGTTAGATTTTATTAAAAATATGTATTCTACTTGTTAACATTATAATTTAAATTTGTGATAATTTGTGCAGAGAAGTGCGACAACTGGATATGCCAACAAACACTTCCCAAACAACGATATATCTTGGATAAGTCGCTCCACAACATTGACGCTTGGACCGTGGACTTCCTTTGATGCTACTTATTTACTTATTTCATAATGAAATTACATTAGTTTGGAGTAAATATATGTTTTCTCATGTTCTGCATTCAGCACCCACATTATAGTGAGTATATATACCATATTACTTCATTACCTAAATAATGCTAGGAGGGTTTGAGTAGCTTTGGGTCTTTAGTGGACAGAATCCCCAATAGATGGGGCGAGAGTCGCCCCATCTCTCTCGCCCGAGCAAGAGTCGAAACTTAATTTAAAATTGATATATCTTTGTTCTCGAACATGATATATTTCATTTGGTGCAATCATAATAATGTTCATATCTCGGTCTTTCTGGAGGCATATAAGATTTTAGGCTTTATTAGCGTATCTTTGTTAATTATACAATATATCGGCAAGTGCGTAGGCGTCTGCACTCCATGCCCGACAAGCTACTGAGCGCTACTATAAAAACATATGTATCTTCACTTGAGCTATAAATATGTCTATTGTAATGTATTTAAAATGGAACTCTTATTTCTATCTTGCTTAAGACATATAAAACATTTGTGTTTATTAACGAATTTACGTGAAATAAACATTGATCTGAGAGAGAGTTGCTCTGTCGTTCAGTCTGTACGGGGTGGGAGCTCCGTAATTTTTAAAATACATGTATCTTCATTAGAACTTTAAATATGTCTATGGTAAAGTGTTTAAAGTGAAGCTTATATGTTTGCCTTTCTTGAGACATATAAAACATATATGTTTATTAACGAATTCACGTGAAATAAACATTGTTCTGAGAGAAAGCAAATCATCAAATGCAATTCAGCTACAGATAGACAACATTAACATCAGTAATAAAAATGATGGCAAGTTTCTTGGCCTATTCCTAGACAAGAGACTCAACTACAGCACCCACATTCAACACATAACTAAGAAAGTCTCTAAGACAGTTGGTATACTCTTCAAAATCAAATGTTATGTTCCTAACTCTGCTCTCCTCTCACTATATTATGCACTAATCTACCCCTATCTTAATTATTGTATCTGTGCATGGGGGTCTACCACTGCAAACCACCTTAAGCCCATCATCACACAGCAAAAATCTGCTATCAGAATAATAATTAACTCTGCTTTCAGACAACACTCAGCTCCCTTGTTTAAATCCCTAAACTTGCTAAATATTAACTCCCTCCACACATTCTCTTGTGTCAACTACACTTACAAAATCCTATTCTTAAATGCAGACCATGCTCTGAAACTCTCCCTGGACAGATGTAATAGGACCCATTATCACCACACCAGAAATAAATATCTCTTTGATATCTCCAGGGTCAAACTTAATCTGTGTAAACACTCAATGCAAATTAAGGGACCTAGTCTATGGAACTCACTCCCTAGTGAATTGAAAAACTGTAAAACTTTTGCCTTATTTAAAAGCAAAACCAAAAAGTACCTAATTTCATCTTCTTAGTATCCTACACTGAGCTTTAAATTTGCTCTGTACCTAGTGTTACCCAGTCTCCTAATTTTTATTTAGTATCAAACAACCTTATCATTGTGTTCATTGCTGTCTTCTTTTATGTGCTAGCCATATGCTGGATTGTGACTACCAATTTTTGTCAACTACCATTCAAGCTGTCATTGCAATCAATCTTATATTGTTTCTGCTGTATTGTGCCTACCAATTTTTGTCAACTACCATTCAAGTTGTCATTGCAATCAATCTTAGCTACCTATGTGCTTTAATATACTGTACCTACAATTTTCTCTCATCTTATATTTTTCATTCCACGTAACTGTTATCATTTTTTTGTCTATAAATTTTGCAAGCATTTACCTTCTTAAGATTTTCTTAGATTAAGGACCTGCCCGAAACGCTGCGCGTACTAGTGGCTTTACAAGACTGTAATTACCATATTATGTATCCTCACATTCCTAATGTACATTCTTGTATATGCATAAATAAATAAAGAGTTGCTCGGTCGATCGATCTGTCCGGGGTCGGAGCTCGGCTATTATAAAAATACACGTATATTCGCTTTAAATTTAAATATACCCATGGTAAGGTATTTAGAATGACGCTTATATTTCTATCTTTCTTGTGACATATAAAACTCTTACGTTTATTAAGAAATCTGCGTGAAATAGGCATGGTTCTGAGATGAATGCTGCGGTTTTCGAGCTCGACGCGCGACAATGGACGCCATGCACATCCAGTGGGTGTTATTGGACCCCATACCCATTCTATGGGTGGTTGGAGCCCCATACTCATTCTATGGGTGGTTGGAGCCCCATACCCATCCTGTGGGTTGTAGTGGACGCAATACTCATCCTGTGGGTGGTATTGGACCCCATTCCCTTCCTGTGGGTGGATGTGGTCCCCATACTCATCCTGTGGGTGGATGTGACCCTCATACCCATCCTGTGGGTGGTATTGGACCCCTTACCCACCTAACAGGTGGTAGTGGACAATATACCCATCCTAGCTATAGTTGGTATAGTAGACACAATAATATCCTGTTTGCAGTAGTTTACCCCATAGACATTCCAACGTAAGATCGTTTTCTGTTAGCGTTCCTACAAAACATCCTTTAAAGATTTGTAAAGCACAAACTATGGTATATAATATTGATTGACGAAGGACTGTTATTCTATGTAATAATTTTTAGTGCTTATTATAATTTACTAAGAACAACTAATATTTCTCAAAACAAAACTACGAGCCTTCAATAGGAAGTAGCTGATCTGTAATATTCTAAGAGCATGGACAATAGTAGGTAAATTTTACAACCCATGTGGGATCTGAAAACTACAATTTTCCTTATAATTGAACCAATCACGACTATTCTGCTATCTAGGTTGACGGACGGGTACTGTGAAACGTAAATTGGTACATGAGGAAGAGTTTGGGTTTTGGAAAAAAAGTAACTGGGAATATATCACATATTTACTAAGTCATATTCAACATATTGACTTTAAGCATTAAGTCATATATGTGCTGTCTTGTGTGAGAACGGGTTGCATTATTATTATTATTATTATTATTATTATTATTATTATTATTATTTCAGCTTCATGAATTAATCCTGGTTTCTCTAAAGAGTTATATTCCAGCATTATTTGAGCATGATCTGTTTTGCAGTCGCACTTCCCTTACCGCTGCAGTTTCCCCCTTGGCCCGTTGCCGCTAATTTTGTATCTTCGGCAGCGGCCGAAGATACTCATCATTCCCTTGTTGGCTCCCAGGTTCTATATGGTCCCTAATTGTCTTGCAGTTGGATTTCTACTTATATCCGAAGTTTTTCCCTGGTGGCCAGTTGCCACTATTTATTTATCTTTGGCAGATGTCTATGCACCAGTTGCCAATGTCCAGCTGCAGGTGTTCCAGCTGCCGATGTTCAGAGGCAGGTTTTACAGTTTACATTTGGCAACTGTTGTTTGTTACGCCCTTATTATGCCCTTGTTGACCACTAGTGTTAGTGTTGTGCATGCTACGTTATCGTTGGTTTGTTAAGGTTAGGGTTTCCCTGCTTACTTCATCCTCCCCAGTGTGGGACATTTACTTATTTATCTATTTATACAGTTCCTACTGTATCATACTACTACTTATTTAAGTTCTTTATTATTAGGTCCGGGTTTTAGTCGCCTTACTCCTACCCTCCCTCTGCTTTACTTGTTATCGTTTTCTCTGGCATTTCTCGCCATGCCCTCGGTCGGCCCGTACTAAGCCCATTAGCTGGGCCAGCCGTTACGCCCTTAGCCGGGGGCCCCTGTGGTGGGTGGGCCCGCCCTGTGGTGGGTGGGCCCGCCCTCCCGCCCTGTTAACCGGCTAATGGTCCTGCGACCTCGTACTTCGGAAGGAGTATTTTGTGCTTTTCCCTATCCTTCTAGCGCTTATATCTCGTTTACATTTTCTTAGGAAACCTTTGTTATATTTGTAAGGTACTATTTATTTCTTGTGAATGTATGTGTGTGTGTGTGTGCATATGTATATGTATGTGTATATTGACATTTCCATACGCATATCCAGGTTTATATTCCCCAATGATCTTTGGCAGGTGGAGTCCGGATTTCTTGGCGTTCACAGTTTCGATCAGTTTGTTGACCTTTGCTTTTAAGCAAAGTATGTGTATATATATATATATATATATATATATATATATATATATATATATATATATATATATATATATATATATATATATATATATATATATATATATATATATATATGTATATATTCATTAGTTGCTATACTAATTTATAGTACTGTCATTCAATTTTTATTTCCATCTTGTCCGTAGTAATTTATTATGAGTCTGGGAGTTGTTTTACTATTTTCGTTCTTATTTCTGTTGTTTTACTATATTAATTACATTAATTATTTTACATTTACGGATCCCTAGCCTTCCTGGTGTCCATTTCTCTTTGCCTCAGATCCCCAGATCTTGAAGTTCTTGGGGTACTGCTGCTCGCAGAATGCTCATCGACACACGGACTAAACTCATTTACGCCTCATAAGGCAGTTTCTTAGGCTAACTATTCAGCTCTTAACATGCTTTTCGGAGGCCAACTTACAATGGAGATCACTATAACGGACTCGGTTACCATCCTTATAATTCATGTCACTCTGGACGCAAGCATGTTGCAGTTATGCCTTAAGACCTGTTCTTATAATTGTTTTATGGTATTATTTATATATTGATTTGATATTGTATACATAGTGGTCATATAAATATTGATTGTTGGGCTGTTCTATCGTTCTATACTATTCTATTGGATTATTTTGAAATGAATTACTACTTGCTAGATCCCTCCCCCTGGATAAACTTCTGCCCTTGACCCAGATACGGTAACTGGTTTCCCCACCCCTTTTTTACTTGTCTGGGTTTTTTCCCGCCAAAGCTCTGCTCGGTTTGATAGTTACCTCACTTCGCTACAGACTAGTTTCCTGGAAGACCTTTTTTCTCTTCCTTTCCCCTCTAGTCACTCCTATCCCCTGTGCCAGTGTTCCTTTTCAGAGTTTCTGCAGAGTATAACTCTGGCTTTATCCATTAATGACACTTGCCCAGTTCGCTTCCGGAAATGTCCCCCTCCTCTTAGAAACTAATTCCAGCAGTACCCTTAAGGGGTAGGTTCCTTGCCCGTCACGTTCATACTGCATGCCCGTTTCTGCCCACCCTTACTGCCTTAATACTTCCAGAACCGACTACGGAAGGCGCACAAGGTACACCATTGATGAACAAGGAAAAGGGATGGAGCCCGAGGGCAGACTACTGCACCCATGAGGTCGACACACATTCCTAGCTACAGCGGCCAGCCGCCACGTTTGCCCTTCGGGGTTGGGGGTTGAGCTAGGCTCGCCTCCAGCCGACCACGCCCTCTTACCTTTAGAATTGGTAGGGCCACTCAGCCCTCTTGACGGGCTCGCCAACGGAGATAATGGCGGGTCCAGCAACCAGCTGAAACCCCCAGCTGACTACGTCCGGGACGTTGTCGCTCCGCCACTCTGAGGCCTCCTTGCTGCCACCGGGCCTCGCCCTTCGGGGGGGCGGTCCGGCCAGCTGGCCTGCGGTGGGGGTGCAGCGCCGGTCCCCAAGTGTCCCGCTGTCCGCAGCTAATCCTTTGCCCAGTCTACGTGCTAGTAAGAGTACGGAAACCCTTCTCCTGCTGGCCCTCGCGGGATTGGGGGTGCTCTGCCGGAACCCCCAAAGTGATAAGCCTGCAGATAGCTAAGAAATATTCCCATGAATTGTAATTAGTCTAATTAAATTAATGCAACTTTCATTTACTATCTATGGTTGTAGTTATTAATTGTAATTGATCTCTACTTTATCATTAAGGATTATTCATTATAATTATTCCTTAATACTTTATTGTTATGCACTAGTCAATAATTATTTATCATTCTCAAAGAATTACTCATTATTGCTATCTAAGATAATTAGACGAGCCAAAACTAAATACTACGAAGATAAATTTACCCAAATAAAGAGCAACGTTAAACAAACATGGAGAACAATTTCACAAATATTGGGATCAAAGAAGTCTTTAAATAACAAACCGACTCTCCTGTCTAATAACGATGGTCAGCTTTCAGCCTCTGATTCTGCTATTGAGTTCAATAGGTTCTTCTCTTCCATTGGTTCATCCCTTGCTAATGATATTCCATCTTCCAGTACTGACATTAAGGACTATCTTACAGGGAACTATCCCCAGTCTCTGTACCTAAAGCCTATTAATTCCATTGACGTCAATGAGATAATCCTTTCCCTTAAAACCAAGTCTGGTGCCCTTGAGGAGATACCAACTTTAATCTACAAAAAAGCCTCCAGATCTTTAGCCTAGATCTATTGCTTTGCTCTTCAACAAGTCACTTGAACTCCAAACCTTTCCAGATATTCTAAAAAAAGCGAGAGAAACGCCTGTCCACAAATGTGGTGATCTCACAGATGTTAACAACTACAGACCTATATCAATCCTGCCAAACTTGTCAAAATTTTTTGAAAAACTAATCTATAAGCAGCTTTACTCATATCTAGCCAAACTCAATATACTTAGCCCTTGCCAATATGGCTTCAGGCCCAAAAAAAGCACTAACGATGCACTTATTAGTATGCTTAAACTCGATTCATACAGCTCTTGATAAAAATGAGTTCCCTGTTGGGTTATTTGTGGACCTGCGTAAAGCTTTCGATACTGTCAACCACCAAAACCTTCTTCTTAAATTACATCATTATGGTGTCAGAGCAACCTGTCCTCTTAAAAAGAACGTCAACATTTGCCGTTTGACTCTACGGCTGTTTTTGGACGTTATTTTGTGTAAAACTACGTCTATTATCGCTTCCATGGACTATCTCTTGTTATACAATGAAATACCACACTCTTATTATTCTATAACTCACTGACTATGCTCTGATATTTGTTCTTCAAGTAAAAATATATATATTTTTGCCTTAATTAGGCCATAGTCCAGAAAATTCCAGCCTATCGATCTTTATATTTAGGAAAACATCTAATAAATTTGGAAATGAATTTTTTGTTCGCCGACAGTTGCCTGTTACTATTTAACCCTCCATGCTTTAATGTCGCTGGTCATTGTGACTTTCCCAGGATTTATATATGTTTTGTTGTAGCATTTAGTCAGACTACAGTAATTTAACTAATGGGAAACCTCTATAGTTGTCGTAAATTAATAATAATCATTTATCAAATAATAAATTAGCAAACATATGCAACATTTTATGTTACGACTTTTCGGGTAGGCCGTTCTGTTTGTTTACAACCCCAATGGTTCAAAATACACAATACTTTTAATATATAAGTGACTAAGTATGCTCTAATATATGGTCCTCAATGAAAATTATCGTTTTTTTTTTGTTAATTTGTCCATAATGAATAAGATTCCTTACTGTTGATCTTTATATTAAGAAAAACATCTAAACAAATTGGTATTGTGTTTTCGTTCAGATAAAGTTTCCAGATACTATTTCCTAGTTATCAATTAATGTAGGTGGTTATTTTAATTCGCGGCTACCAGGGGCTTTCTCCCATTATACAATATAAATGTACTCACTAACTATTCTCTGGTATCTGTTCTTCAAGTAAAATTACCTATTTTTTTGTTTAATTAGTCCATAATTCATAAAATTCCTTCAGGTCGATCTTTATATTTAGAAAAACATCTAATCAATTTGGAATTTAATTTTTCGTTCACCTACAGTTACCTGCTATTATTTCACTGTCATATTTTATGTCGCTGGTCATTACAATTTTCCAAGAATTTAAACAGCTAAATAGCAATTAGCATCTTGTTAGAGTACAGGAATTTACCTATGGAGAACCTCGATAGCTGCCGAATATTATTAATGATTATATATGGAATTTAAAATAATGAATTATATACTATTTCTTATGTTACGTCTTTGGCGGGTAGGCGGTTCTGCGGGTTTACAACCGAATTGTTTAAAAATCACACTATTTTAAATGTATGAGTCACTAGTATGCTCTGATATATGTTCTGCAATGAAAATAAAGATTGTTTTGTTGTTAATTACTCCATAAATGTGTAATGTGTTAATTCAGTCTAAAATCTTTTTGCAACGTTTATATGCGATATACGTAGCTGGAAACTACCTAATATTTAAAAATAATAGTTACAACATTCTATTAATATATAATGTTGAAATAAATATCACACAAAGTCTGTATATCTGTTTTTAGATGTCTTATAAATCTTCTTTTAAAATAGTATTGATGATTTTTATGAATCTTGAGTAAAAATTATGTTAATTATTATTAATCTAATTGTTATTATTTTAAGTAAAAGAATTGCAAGTATTCGCATAACCACGGGATCTCTGTTTGTGTATGAATGCACGGATTTGTTTTTGTTATGAGAGGGACGCCTTAGAAAGCATGGTGTAGGCCACCTGTGGCTCGCATCCGATCCCACGATCGTCGTCGCCCCTAAATCAACACAACAGGTATTTAGTATTTACGATTATAATAAGTAATATTTCTTTTATAATAATATTGCAGCAGGTGGTGTAGTGGTAGGACACTCGCCTGGCGTTCCGCGAGCGCTATGTCATGGGTTCGTATCCTGGCCGGGGAGGATTTACTGGGCGCAATTCCTTAACTGTAGCCTCTGTTTAACGCAACAGTAAAATGTGTACTTGGATGAAAAAACGATTCTTCGCGGCGGGGATCGTATTCCAGGGACCTGCCCGAAACGCTACTCGTACTAGTAGCTGTACAAGAATGTAACAACTCTTGTATATATCTCAGGTTAGGGGCTAGGCATTTACACTCTTAGGTCAGCAAACTAGCTAGAAGGTTAGACTATTAGACTCCACTGGTCAATCGGGGCCCTGCATGACTCAGCTTATCCTAACCTAGCCCAGCTTAAACCATCTTAGCATAGTTCATTCTAGCTGTGCATAGTGCTTGCACAGCCTTGCTTATCCTAGTTTACCTCTTCCTAGCCTACCGTAGCCAAGCCTATCCCAGTATACCCTTACCTAGTCTTGCCTAGCCTAACCCTGCCTTGCTTTTAAACATGACCAGTCCTTCCTACCCTAGCCAAGCCCTGACCAGCTTAGCCAAGCCAATCCCTGCCTAGATTTAGCATAGCCTTGCCTTTTTATTAATATATAGAGGGTACCACCTCTGGTTGAGTTTGTAGGAACCCTCCACTTATAGGGTTGAGGGTTCCATATATATATATATATATAATATATATATATATATATATATATATATATATATATATATATATATATATATATATATATATATATAATATGTATGTCGACATATATATTATATATATATAAATATATAATATATATTTTTTTTTTTTTTTTTTTTTTTTTTAAAGTTTGTGAGGGTACCACCTCTGGTGCCAATGTGGGGACCCATAGCCTCGGAGAAGAAAATAAAAAGTATTCAGAGGAGACCTTGTGGTTTCTCACTGAACACTAATATTATCTTCTCCTACCACCCCCATTCTTTTGTATGTACACATATATATTTACTTTATTTGAACTTTGTTACAAAAAAGGAGTTACATATGGGTTACAAAGATGGTTGTCATAGGTTGTCGAGTTCCTCCAGCTCCTCAGATGGCGGGCAGGAACCCTGGATGCAGTGCGCATTTCCCCTCTGTATCGCCACACTGAGGCGCTGGAAAAGAAAGCTTGCAGCTCTCGGGTCCCTTGTTGTTTCAATGAGCCTAGAACCCAGTTCCTTCAAAAAACTGGTAGCACTTTTACCCCAGGCGCCGAGCGTCTCAGAAGCAATGGGGGACAAAATTGTAGTGGTGATCCAGTTCTCTACACTTACGGGATTTGGCTGCTTCCCTGTGTGTGGCAGCGCCACCTGGTTGTGCAACACTGAGGTTAATGTAGGTGTTAGCCAGGGTTGATACGCACGTGTAGTCCCATACCAACTGCTTGCCATTCTTCCAGGGGTTCACTGTGATACCATCCGGGCGACCAATAAGAGCATCAGAGTTACGGGGCGTTAGGTAATGGGGCTCTCTTTCAGCTGGGCATCCAGCTGTGGTGAGGCTCCTCTTGATGGTGTCGTTAACTTCACTGTGCCTCGAGTGCCATCCCCCTGTGCTTTGGCAGAGTAGGCCATGGTGGCCGTACCTGTCAGCCACCACCTCGCCGCAAATACACCTATATCTGGTGTGGATTGGGGCAGCAAGGCGGAGGGCCACAGCAATTCGGAGGGCGTGTGGTGTGAGACGCGTGCCAGTTGCCGACATTGGGGTTGCTAACAGGAAATCCCCTGCATGTGGTGCTGCTACTGCTGTGAGGCGAGCAATGTCGTGTTGTGTTGTTGCAGCACCCAGGCACTCTGCAGCAACTTGGTCTACAATGGGACCATCCCAGCTGGATTGCTTGTGGGATTTTGGGGATGGTGGTTGAGGTGATTGGCCTGCACGAGAGGCCCACTCTGTGGCACAGCGTGTAAAATTGGGATCATGTACACCTGCCAGCTGATGTAAGTGGGCAGGTAGAATTTCCTTCACAAGGTCGTCGGATGCTGATAAGGAGGACAGGAAGGCTGGAACAGCGATTTGCGTTGCTGTTCGAACTCCGAGGCCCCCAAGTCTTACGGGAAGAGAGGCTTGTTTCCACTGTAGGTCATCGAGAGAGAGGTTAAGGGCTTTTTCTAGCATTGATTTCAGTAACCGGTCATACTCACTTAGTTTTTGGCTACTGTAAGATGGTGAACACCTCAGAAAGTAGGTTAACCTGGGGAGGGACAGACATCTGGTGATGAGGTAGAGTGCATCATGAGCATCAATATCCTCAATCCTCCCATCCATCCTTATATATATAATATATATGTCGTACCTAGTAGCCAGAACGCACTTCTCGGCCTACTATGCAAGGCCTGATTTGCCTAATAAGCCAAGTTTTCCTGAATTATTATATTTTCTCAATTTTTTTTCTTATGAGATGATAAAGCTAATCATTTCATTATGTATGAGGTCAATATTTTTTTATTGGAGTTAAAATTAACGTAGATATATGACCGAACCAACCCTACCTAACCTAACCTATCTTTATAGGTTAGGTTAGGTTAGGTAGCCGAAAAAGGTAGGTTAGGTTAGGTTAGGTAGGTTAGGTAGTCGAAAAACAATTAATTCCTGAAAACTTGGCTTATTAGGCAAATCAGGCCTTGCATAGTAGGCTGAGAAGTGCGTTCTGGCTATTAGGTACGACATATATATATATATATATATATATATATATATATATATATATATATATATATATATATATATATATATATATATATATATATATATATATATATATATATATATATATATATATATATATGTGTGTGTGTGTGTGTGTACTCACCTAGTTGTGCTTGCGGTGGTTGAGCTCTGGCTCTTTGTCCCGTATGTATGTATTCATATATATATATATATATATATATATATATATATATATATATATATATATATAATATTTTATATATCCTGCCTGAAATGCTGCGTGTACTAGTGGCTTTACAAGATAGTTCTTATAAAGATAGCATTTTGTGGTTATTCTCTATATCTGGTTCACCTAACACTAAATAAGTACCTGGGAGTTAGACAGCTGCTATGGGCTGCTTCCTAGGGATGTGTGTGTGTGTTTGTATTCATGTTGAATTTTACAAAGTAGGAAGAGATGTTTGTAAAAAAAAAAAATCAAATATTTTTGAAAGTATAAGTAGATTTGATATTTTTCTTTAATTGTTTATGTCTGCTGTCTCGCCTCCTTTATAAAATGGCATCATTCTTGCTTTTTTAAGGATATCAGGAAAAGTAAGGAACTCCAGAGATTTGTTGACTCCTTCCTAGTGTTGCCTAGCCCAGCCCAGCCTAGACAAGGCAGGCTGGGCATCCTAGCCTCACGCAGCTTAGCCCCCACCTACATGTAGCATCCCAGTCCATCCTAAGTGATCATTACCTTACTGGCTGTGTTTTCTCTTCAGCCCTGAATGTAATGTGGTGGAACATAAGCAGATACATATCAGGTCTTAGAGAATCTGTACTTCATACATTTCTTAATAATGTCTCACAAATATTTAAATAATTAAAAAAAAATTGTATAATAACTTCATATTATTCTTGCAATTTATTTTTGCATTTTTTTTATACAAAATTTACATTTTAAAAGATTACCTCTATTTTTAGATTGATGACTTGAAGACTACAGTGCCATCCACAGCAAATCATGGTCTTAAAATATCTCCTAGCAATGACGAGACCAATTTTCACAGAGATCAAATTTTTGCTAAGCAGTAGTCACAGGTAAATATATATTATATATATAATATTATATATATAAAATTAACTACTTCATTGCTCAAAGCACCTTTAGACATTCTGAGAGTTGTGCTATTTTATTAATTAATTAATTAGGCTATATTTTAATGTTTTGCAATGTTTTCATTACTTTTTTTGTTTGAAATATAAATTGTTGAGTTTTGAAACATTTTGACATTAACTATACCTGAATATTTATAAACAAAAAAATACCAGAACTATGTCCTTGACAATTGCACTAAGAAGTCTTTGCCAAAATCAGGTGCTCAGTGCAGTAGTTAAAAACTTAAAAGTTGTACCACCTCTGGTGCAAGATTAGGGACCCATAGCCTCAGAGAAGAAAATAGAGAGTACTCAGAGAAGGCCTTGAATAATAGGCAGGCTGTTTGTGTGTGTTTCGACGGTAAGCTTGCTGACACCAAATGTAGTTACCTAAGTGTAGTTACAGGATTAGAGCTACGCTCGTGGTGTCTCGTCTACCCAGCACTCTTTGTCACATAATGCTTTGAAACTACTGACGGTCTTGGCCGCCACCACCTTCTCACTTAACTTGTTCCAACCGTGTACCACTCTGTATGCGAAAGGAAATTTTTTTATATTTCTTTGGCATCTTTGTTTAGTTAGTTTAAATCTATGACCTTTTGTTCTTGAAGTTCCAGGTCTCGGGAAATCTTCCCTATCGATTTTATCAATTCCTGTTACTATTTTCTACATAGTGATTTTATCACCTCTTTTTGTTGTCTTCTAGTTTTGGCATATATAATGCCTCTGACCTCTCCACATAGCTCTTGCCCTTTAGTTCTGGGAGCCACTTAGTAGCATGTCATTGCACCTTTTCCAGTTTGTTGATGTGCTTCTTAAGATATGGGCACCACACAACCGCTGCATATTCTAGCCTTGGCCGAACAAAACTCGTGAAAAATTTCTTTAGTATTTCGCCATCCATGTATTTAAACGAAATTCTGAAGTTAGAAAGTGTGGCATAGGCTCCTCACACAACGTTCTTTATGTGGGCCTCAAGTGATAGTTTTCTATCTAGAATCAACCCTAGACCTCTTTCTTTTATCGGAATTATATAAAGATTTCTCACATAATTTGTAGGTTGTGTGGGATCTATGTTCTATTCCACATTCCATAACATGGCATTTATTCACATTAAATTTCATTTGCCAAGTGGTGCTCCATATACTTATTTTGTCCAGGTCTTCTTGAAGGGCATGACAATCATCTAAATTTCTTATCCATCCCATTATCTTAGCATCATCAGCAAACATGTTTATATAATTCTGTATTCCTACTGGTAGATCATTTATGTAGACAATGAACATTTCTGGTGCATGTACTGTGGTACTCCACTTGTGACACTTCTCCAGTCCGATTGCCTCTGATTACTGCCCTCATTTTTCTATCAGTCAGAAAATTTTTCATCCATGTTAGAAGCTTACCTGTCACCCATCCAAAATTTTCTAGTTTCCAGAACAACCTCTTATGTGGAACTCTGTCGAAAGCCTTTTTTATGTCTAGATAGATGCAGTCGACCCAACTACCTTTTTCCTTTAAAATCTCTGTGGCTCAATCATAGAAACTGAGTAAATTCGATACACAGGATCTTCCAAGATCGAAATTATATAATTTCTCTCCAGGTGTTCTACCCATTTAGTTTTTATTATTTTTTTTTTTTTCAATCTTTTCACTGTTACACTTGTCAATGATTCAGGTCTATAACTGAGAGGGGTGGGGTCTTCCCTGTTGCCACTTTTGTAGATTGGAACTATGTTAGCCTTTTTCCACATGTTTGCTATGACTCCTGTACACAGGGATGCCTGAAAGATCAGGTGAAGTGAAAGGCTGAGCTCAGATGCACATTCTCTCAGAACCCATGGTGAAACTTCATCTGGACCAACTGCTTTGTTCTTACTTAGCTCCTTTAGCATATTTTCCAATTCATCTCTAGACACCTCTATACGCTCTATGATGTTCTCAGAAATTCTTATTGTGTCTGGTTCTCTTAAGATTTCATTTTGTATAAACACACTTTGGAACTTTTGGTTTAATGTTTCACACATTGCATTATCATTTTCTGTGAATCTGTTTCCTATTTTCAACCTCTGGATATTATCCTTTACCTGCAATTTGTTGTTTATGAATTTGTAGAATAGGCCCAGTTCTGTTTTACATTTATCCATTATCCCTTTTTAAAAATTTCTTTCTGCCTCTCCCCTTACTGCTGTATAGTTGTTTCTCGCATCTTTGTATCGCTGGTATGATTGGGGGTTTGGCTTCTTTCTATGTTGATACCTGCTTGATGGGGTTCTGCTCTTCTACTCCCCAAGCCCGGCCCGAGGCCAGGCTCGACTTGTGAGAGTTTGGTCCACCAGGCAGTTGCTTGGAGCGGCCCGCAGGGCCACATACCCACCACAGCCTGGCTGATCCGGAACTTCTCTTAGAAAACAGTCCAGTTTTCTCCTGAAGATGTCCACGGTTGTTCCGGCAATATTTCTTATAGTCGCTGGGAGGACGTTGAACAACCGCAGACCTCTGATGTTTATACAGTGCTCTCTGATTGTGCCTGTGGCACCTCTGCTCTTCATTGGTTCAATCTTGCATTTTTTTCCATATCGTTCACTCCAGTACGTTGTTATTTTACTGTGTAGATTTGGGACCTGGCCCTCCAGTATCTTCCATGTGTATATTATTTGGTATCTCTCTCGTCTCCTTTCTAGAGAGTACATTTGGAGAGCTTTGAGACGATCCCAATAATTTAGGTGTTTTATCTCGTCTATGCGTGCCGTATATGTTCTCTGTATTCCCTCTATTTCAGCAATCTCTCCTGCTCTGAAGGGGGAAGTGAATACTGAGCAGTACTCGAGACGGGACAACATAAGTGACTTGAAGAGTACAACCATTGTGATGGGATCCCTGGATTTGAAAGTTCTCATAATCCATCCGATCATTTTTCTGGCTGACGCAATATTTGCTTGGTTATGCTCCCTAAACATTAGATCGTCGGACATCATTATTCCCAAATCCTTGACATGCTGTTTTTCTACTAAGGGAAGATTCGATTGTGTTTTGTACCCTGTATTATGTTTCAGATCCTCATTTTTGCCATACCTGAAATTTATCACTGTTAAACATCATGTTATTTTCTGCTGCCCAATCGAAAACTTTGTTGACATCTGCTTGTAGTTTTTCAATGTCTTTCATTCCATTTTTGTGTCTTTTGGTCTGTGGCCCTCTCTCAATTTCTGTTGAACCAATCCTGTTTTCTGGCCCTGCATCTCTGTTTTGGTATGAATGTTTGTGTGCCTTCATTGTATATTTTGCAAAATTTGACATACATTTAATTTACTTCCCTGTCTAGCAACAAGTCTGCCTAATTACTTATTAAAAAAAATTTGAAGTTCCCCATAGTGACCTCTCTCTCTTGAAATCAAGTTTATCAACTGTTTCAATGTCCCCATTTTCTGTGTGTGTGTGTTTGGAGGCTAAGCTTGCTGATACCATGTGTGTGTGTGTTTGGAGGCTAAGCTTGCTGATACCATGTGTGTGTGTGTGTGTGTGTTTGGAGGCTAAGCTTGCTGATACCGTTTGTGTGTGTGAGTGTGTGTTTAGAGGCTAAGCTTGATGATACCATGTGTGTATTTGGAGGCTAAGCTTGCTGATACCATGTGTGTGTGTGTGTTTGGAGGCTAAGCTTGCTGATACCATGTGTGTGTGTGTGTTTGGAGGCTAAGTTTGCTGATACCATGTGTGTGTGTGTGTTTGGAGGCTAAGTTTGCTGATACCATGTGTGTGTGTGTGTGTGTGTGTGTTTGGAGGCTAAGTTTGCTGATACCATGTGTGTGTGTGTGTTTGGAGGCTAAGTTTGCTAACACCGTGTGTGTGTACTCACCTGTTTAAATAATAGGGGTGTGTACCACCTCTGGTGCAATTGTAGGGACTCACAGCCTTGAAGAAAATAAAGAGTATTCAGAAAAGACCTTGTGGATTCTCACTGAACACTAATCTTTTCTTCTCCTATCACCCCTCTTATTTTGTTTTATGCTGTATTCTATTATATATCATATAAATACATAGCCAAATGGCAATATTTATTATGTCTATACAAAAAGAAGACATCCACTTTATTTTTTTTCTCTCCTTTGTTTCTATGTGGATTTTGTTGTGACTAATGATTCTCCTCCTTCCCATCAACAGGTCTTCCTCACTGGGCTTGCTCGGCTTTTGTGTTACTGTGAGGGTGCCATCATCGTTTACCCTTCAAGACTGACTCATGCTGGCATTGCATTTGTGGACTTCCCTTCACAGTAAACAGTCCTTCTCCATATGGTGATTGTCCAGGGCAAGCAGGGTGTGACTGCCATCTTGGAGAAGCAGGGTCTTTTAATATGAAGAATCTTCCGTCTTCTCTACTTACGCCAGCTTGTGCCGGCCTTGCATTCTTGTTACTTCATGGCCCTTGGGCCTTTTTTATTTATTTTACATAATAAATTTTTTTATTAATACCCGTGTTTCACAAGAGATCCTTAACATTTTAAGCACCAATTGTATTGACTAATGTACGTCTTGTAACCTTTAAGACATAAATAGACAAGACATAGATAAATGAGTGAATAATACTGAGTGACTAGGTTAGGGCGAGGAACATAGTACAGTGTCTGGCTTTGGAAGAATGCCTACTGTTTTAGAAACCTTATTGCCATGATCATAATCGTATGGGTTAAAAAGCATTTGTTGTCACTCCTACACTGTGGCTTGTTGAGCTTGAAACCTTTGCTCCTTGTTTGTGTTACATCTGACCTTTTGAAGAAATTGTATGAATCAATATCCTCCAAATTGTTCAGTATTTTAAAGGTTTCGCTCTATTACTCTCTCATTTGCATATATCTAAGCATATAGATTAGATATAGATTTAGATTAGATTTTTTATTCAGGTAAAGGTACATACATTGCAGATGAGTTACAAAGGGAAAGACATTGACTAGAGTTCACTAGCTCTATTGGAAGAGAAACGTCTGCAAGACAAGTGTGGGCAAAAATTAAGGTAGCAGCGGCTCACAACGACCCCCAACGGCTTCATTTTGTATCTTCTCCAACTTGCCCATCCTACCTTTACCAAAACAAGAAATGACAGGTGCAGCATAATCAATAAGAAATCTTACAGTACTCAAGTACATCATTCGTAGCACTTGGACTCCCACTCCTTTCCACAGCATGCCAAGGCCTTCAGAGGTTGTAATCTCTTCCGACATTGACTCAACAGTCTGTTCATCTCAGTTTCCAAACTCTCATAGGTATATCCAACATATATGCCTAAATATTTATATATATTAACTCTCTATATTTTTACCGTTTATTTCCAATATAATGGGCCTCCGACTTCTACATTCAAACTTTAGTTTTGTCTTCATTAACCACTAGTCCCATGTGGTGACACTGGTTTCCGAAATTGTGCAACACTGTTTGAATCTTTGAAATATCTTTGCCCTGAAACAAAATATCATCAGCATATATGATCGGAGTTACCCAATTTGAGTATTTCTCAGATGCTATCTTATTCATTAGTACATTAAACAGGGTGAGACTCAACACTCCTCCCTGAGGTGTGCAGAGTTCTTGACCTTGATACCTTGAACCATACAACCTTGATACCACACCTGAGCCTTCCTTTCCTGAAGATAATCCCCTATCCAGCGCAATAATCTCCCTTCAACACCAAGACCAGCTAGTTCATATAAAATAACCTCTTTGTTGGCTTTATCAAAAGCTCCTTGTAAATCAATAAAAATTCTATAATAATCATTACCATTAGCTAGACATTTAATAATACAGTCAGAGGTACTTTATCCTCTGAGGAACCCGAAAAATTATTAGACAGCTGATCACCTATTATATACAAAAGTTTATTTAAAATGATCCTCTCCATCATTTTACAAAAACACGAGGTTAAGACACAGGTCTGTACTCTCCATTGGCTTTAGGGATAAGGATGATCATAGTTCTTTTTCATTTACTGGGAATTCTGCCCTCTTTATAACTAATATTAAAGAGGTCTAACAGCGGGCTTCTCGTCATAATGGCAAGTTCATTAAGTATTTCATAAGTTACTCCATCCTCCCCAGGGGGCGGTAGATTTCCCAACTTTAATCGCCGTTATTAGTTCTTCTCTGGTAATACCTGTGCAAGTGACATCACCACTGTTACCTGCTGTAAGTATAAAATCCTTTCTTAGATCTTTCCAAGAATCAAACGACTCTCTCGTTACAGCGGGTAATTAAATGAACTAAGTTTGGCAGCTTCCGCCCATTTATTTACGAGACCTTTTGCAATTCCTTACTGGTCAGGATGTGCAACAAAATTATGCTTTTTACCCCTTATTTCATTTATGTCTTGCCAGATTTCCTTCAAGTTTGTTACTCCTAACTTTCTCTGCAAACTCCTGCCAATACTTGCTCCAAATTTCCTTTCTCTTCTCTGCACACTTTTATGGGGGGATGCTTTTCTATACCAGATGTTTTCCGGTTCAATGTTGCATTAAATACATCTACCTCCTTAATTAAATCTTAATAAAATGCTTCTGCCGAAACTGGCTTATAAGTATCATACCAAGACTTGATATGACCAACAAGACCCCTTAATTCTCCCTTATTAAACTTTAAGCTTTTCCTCTGAACGCAGGCATGCTTTTTATCTAGTTTAAGCTGTATTTGTAATGCAAAATCTCTTAGCATTTCATCCACAGTAAGACAATTCTCCTCTATGCCCTCAGCATTTATCAAACAAGCATAATCTAATCTCCCTCCCCTCAGATGAGTAGGAGAGGGCTCGCCCAGCAGTTGAACATCTTCATGTTCAACATGTTCATCTTCATGTTCAGATTGTTACCATCCCTATCCCCAGTTTCCTGGAGTGCTGCTATGTTAATATTCTCTCTAAGAGTATAATAGTGTACATCCACCGCTCTAGTTTTTAATCCATTAACGTTCCAAGATAATATTATCAATCTACTTTTATCCATGAACTCCGTAATATTTTTTCTTTCTCCTCACTTGCACAACTACTACTAACATCGAAGGTAATAGTATTCATATCTATTTTCTTTGTTATTTCTGTATACCTTTTTACTTTAACGAAGGTACCCCCCAGGTGTAGGGAGGAATGATCTTTTCCAGGTATATTTTGAAAATCAGCATCGTTTTGCCACGTACCGCTTCGGTGGGTAGGCGGTTCCATGAGTTAATAACTCTGTGGGTGAAAAAGTATCTCCTGTAACTGGTAACTGGCTATTCAGACGAAGGACTTAGGGTAGATGTAGTTTACATGGACCTGAACAACAGTCGTAGTCTGCTGTCTGCTCTGTGTCGAGGCTGTAGCGTCTTGGGTCGATTAGAACTGTACACGCCGAGTGCTACATTCTTGACTGGAGATTGTACTGTGTGCTATTCGATTGATTGATGAAGATTAAGCCACCCAAGAGGTGACACGGGCATGAATACCCCGTAAGTGGTGGCCCTTTTGAGCCATTACCAGTATCAAGAGCTGATACTGGAGATCTGTGGAGGTGCGACAGCACCCCTGCGTGACGGGAGATGTCTCCCGTGTGGTGTGTGCTATTCTGATTTATTTATAAAGATTAAGCCACCCAAGAGGTGGCACGGGCATGAATAGCCCGTAATGTGCTATTCTCAAGTCGCTTGCTTATGTACGGTGACGACACCTCACAGTAAGATATAGAAGGGTGGAAAACCGTTACCTGTAAATAGGGATAGGATTAATGCTTGTGTAATTAGTTATGCCATTATGATGATGAGATAATGGAGTATAAGGATTACTCGATCACTACATCACCTTCAACTATTACTAGGGGAACTATTCCATGGTCCAGCGATTTTCTGAAAAGGAGTTTCACTGGCAAGCATAGTGAATTAAGAGCATAAGAACAAAGGTAACTGCAGAAGGCCTATTGGCCCATACGAGGCAGCTCCTATCTATAACCACCCAAACCCACTCATATACATGTCCAACCCACGCTTGAAACAATCGAGGGACCCCACCTCCACCACGTTACGCGGTAATTGGTTCCACAAATCAACAACCCTGTTGCCAAACCAGTATTTACCCAAGTCTTTCCTAAATCTAAACTTATCCAATTTATACCCATTGTTTTGTGTTCTGTCATGTGTTGATACTTTTAATACCCTACTAATATCCCCTTTGTTATGTCCATTCATCCACTTGTAAACCTCTGTCATATCACCCCTAACTCTTCGCTTTTCCAGTGAATGCAATTTAAGCTTTGTTAATCTTTCTTCATATAAAAGATTTCTATTTTGGGGAATTAACTTAGTCACCCTACTCTAGACACGTTCAAGTGAATTTATATTCATTCTATAATATGGCGACCAAAACTGAACTGCATAATGTAAATGGGGCCTAACCAGAGCAAGATATAGCTGAAGAACCACACCAGGTGTCTTGTTACTAACACTTCGATTAATAAATCCCAGTGTCCTATTTGCCTTATTACGAACATTCATGCATTGATCCTTTTGTTTTAAATTCTTACTAATCATAACTCCCAGATCCCTTTCACAATCCGACTTCGCAATCTCAACACCATCTAGCTCGTATCTTGTAACTATCATCATTACCTAGTCTCAAAACTTTACATTTATCAGCATTAAACTGCATCTGTCAATCTTTTGACCATTTCAAAACCCTATTTAGATCAACTTGAAGTGATAGTGAGTCTTCTTCCGTGTTAATTTCCCTACCTATTTTTGTATCATCTGCAAATTTGCAAATGTTGCTACTTAACATAAGAACACAAGAACAAAGGCAACTGCAGAAGGCCCACCGGCCCATACGAGGCAGCTCCTACCTACAACCACCCAATTAATTTGCCAGTTCCTTTACGACTTGGGACTTAAATCCATTTACACTTTGGGCTTCTGAGTCTTTTAGTTTGTCAATGCTCTTCCTGATTGTGTCGAGTGTAATTGGTATTTCTCTTAATTCATTCTCCTTACCTCCGACAAACATTTGTGTTGGTGATGGGATGTCATTCAAGCTTTCTAGTGTGAACACTGATGTTAGGTATTCATTGAGAGTTTGCCGCCCTTTTATGATACAACTTAAAATTGTTAGTCTCATCTTTTATGGGTCCTACGGAGTCAGTTCTTTGTTTGGGTTTTACTTCGTATATACTTGCCCGAAACGCTATGCGTATTAGTGGCTTTAGGTATTGTATTTTAAATTTTAAAATTTTGCCCCGAGGTGCGAGTTTATTGGGAGTACTTAGCTGTATCATTAGCAAGGTAATTAACTATAGTTTGCTGTCCTCCGTCCTTTAACAAATCCATTGACCCCTCCCCTAACCTGCCTATTTTGTGCAATAGTCGGTTTAGGATGATCCTTTCAAGCATCTTCCAAGTGCATTACATGAGACTGATAGGTCTATAATTGCCAGGGTCATTGGGTTTCGGTATTGGGACCATTATTGCATGTTTCCATTGTGTGGGCAACACTCCACATAGGAATGACTTGTTAAACAGGTGGAGTAGTGGATTGCCAGACACTTCACACAGTGCATTGAGTATGTCGTAGGTGACGCCATCTTCACCAGGTGCTGTACTTTTACCCTTTTCATAGCCCCCTTTACTTCCTTGGCTGTAATTGGTTCCCCATACTCGTCATCACTAGATTGTGCTCTTGTTATCCTAATCCTTTTGTCATTTTGTCGGAGGAGCTGTTCCCTGCTTACTTCTGCAGGGAGGGAGGAGGATGATGCTGCATCACTCCACTTGTGAATTAGTTCTTCAGCCTTACCCTGGGGGTCGTTGTGAGCCGCAGGCCGGGCTCTGCTCCCCTTAGCTACCTTAATTTTTGCCCACACTTGTCTTGCAGACGTTTCTCTTCTAATAGAGCTAGTGAACTCTAGTCATTGTCTTTCCCTTTGTAACTCATCTGCAATGTATGTACCTTTACCTGACTAAAAAATCTAATCTAAATCTATATCTAATCTATATGCTTAGATATATGCAAATGAGAGAGTAATAGAGCGAAACCTTTAAAATACTGAACAATTTGGAGGATATTGATTCATACAATTTCTTCAAAAGGTCAGATGTAACACGAACAAGGAGCAAAGGTTTCAAGCTCAACAAGCCACAGTGTAGGAGTGACAACAAATGCTTTTTAACCCATACGATTATGATCATGGCAATAAGGTTTCTAAAACAGTAGGCATTCTTCCAAAGTCAGACACTGTACTATGTTCCTCGCCCTAACCTAGTCACTCAGTATTATTCACTCATTTATCTATGTCTTGTCTATTTATGTCTTAAAGGTTACAAGACGTACATTAGTCAATACAATTGGTGCTTAAAATGTTAAGGATCTCTTGTGAAACACGGGTATTAATAAAAAAATTTATTATGTAAAATAAATAAAAAAGGCCCAAGGGCCATGAAGTAACAAGAATGCAAGGCCGGCACAAGCTGGCGTAAGTAGAGAAGACGGAAGATTCTTCATATTAAAAGACCCTGCTTCTCCAAGATGGCAGTCACACCCTGCTTGCCCTGGACAATCACCATATGGAGAAGGACTGTTTACTGTGTAGGGAAGTCCACAAATGCAATGCCAGCATGAGTCAGTCTTGAAGGGTAAACGATGATGGCACCCTCACAGTAACACAAAAGCCGAGCAAGCCCAGTGAGGAAGACCTGTTGATGGGAAGGAGGAGAATCATTAGTCACAACAAAATCCACATAGAAACAAAGGAGAGAAAAAAAATAAAGTGGATGTCTTCTTTTTGTATAGACATAATAAATATTGTCATTTGGCTATGTATTTATATGATATATAATAGAATACAGCATAAAACAAAATAAGAGGGGTGATAGGAGAAGAAAATATTAGTGTTCAGTGAGAATCCACAAGGTCTTCTCTGAATACTCTTTATTTTCATCAAGGCTGTGAGTCCCTACAATTGCACCAGAGGTGGTACACACCCCTATTATTATTTAAACAGGTGAGTACACACACACGGTGTTAGCAAACTTAACCTCCAAACACACACACACACATGGTATCAGCACACTTAGCCTCCAAACACACACACACACATGGTATCAGCAAACTTAGCCTCCAAACACACACACACACACATGGTATCAGCAAGCTTAGCCTCCAAACACACACACACACATGGTATCAGCAAGCTTAGCCTCCAAACACAGACACACACGGTATCAGCAAGCTTAGCCTCCAAACACACACACACACACACGGTATCAGCAAGCTTAGCCTCCAAACACACTCACACATGGTATCAGCAAGCTTAGCCTCCAAACACACACACACACACATGGTATCAGCAAGCTTAGCCTCCAAACACACACACACACACACACATGGTATCAGCAAGCTTAGCCTCCAAACACACACACACACACACACATGGTATCAGCAAGCTTAGCCTCCAAACACACACACACAGAAAATGGGGACTTTGAAACAGTTGATAAACTTGATTTCAAGAGAGAGAGGTCACTATGGGGAACTTCAAATTTTTTTTAATAAGTAATTAGGCAGACTTGTTGCTAGACAGGGAAGTAAATTAAATGTATGCCTAATTTTGCAAAATATACAATGAAGGCACACAAACATTCATACCAAAACAGAGATGCAGGGCCAGAAAACAGGATTGGTTCAACAGAAATTGAGAGAGGGCCACAGACCAAAAGACACAAAAATGGAATGAAAGACATTGAAAAACTACAAGCAGATGTCAACAAAGTTTTCGATTGGGCAGCAGAAAATAACATGATGTTTAACAGTGATAAATTTCAGGTATGGCAAAAATGAGGATCTGAAACATAATACAGGGTACAAAACACAATCGAATCTTCCCATAGTAGAAAAACAGCATGTCAAGGATTTGGGAATAATGATGTCCGACGATTTATGTTTAGGGAGCATAACCAAGCAAATATTGCGTCGGCCAGAAAAATGATCGGATGGATTATGAGAACTTTCAAATCCAGGGATCCCATCACAATGGTTGTACTCTTCAAGTCACTTATGTTGTCCCGTCTCGAGTACTGCTCAGTATTCACTTTCCCCTTCAGAGAACGGTTGCACGGTTGTTCCTGCCGGAACAACCGTGGACATCTTCAGGAGAAAACTGGACTGTTTTCTAAGAGAAGTTCCGGATCAGCCGGGATGTTGTGGGTATGTGGCCCTGCGGGCCGCTCCAAGCAACAGCCTGGTGGACCAAACTCTCACAAGTCGAGCCTGGCCTCGGGCCAGGCTTGGGGAGTAGAAGAGCAGAACCCCATCAAGCAGGTATCAAAATAGAAAGAAGCCAAACCCCCAATCATACCAGCGATACAAAGATGCGAGAAACAACTATACAGCAGTAAGGGAAGAGGCAGAAAGAAATTTTTAAAAAGGGATAATGTAAAACAGAACTGGGCCTATTCTACAAATTCATAAACAACAAATTGCAGGTAAAGGATAATATCCAGAGGTTGAAAATAGGAAACAGATTCACAGAAAATGATAATGCAATGTGTGAAACATTAAACCAAAAGTTCCAAAGTGTGTTTATACAAAATGAAATCTTAAGAGAACCAGACACAATAAGAATTTCTGAGAACATCATAGAGCGTATAGAGGTGTCTAGAGATGAAGTGGAAAATATGCTAAAGGAGCTAAGTAAGAACAAAGCAGTTGGTCCAGATGAAGTTTCACCATGGGTTCTGAGAGAATGTGCATCTGAGCTCAGCCTTTCACTTCACCTGATCTTTCAGGCATCCCTGTGTACAGGAGTCATAGCAAACATGTGGAAAAAGGCTAACATAGTTCCAATCTACAAAAGTGGCAACAGGGAAGACCCCACCCCTCTCAGTTATAGACCTGAATCATTGACAAGTGTAACAGTGAAAAGATTGAAAAAAAAAAAAAAATAATAAAAACTAAATGGGTAGAACACCTGGAGAGAAATTATATAATATCACACAGACAGTATTGTTTTCGATCTGGAAGATCCTGTGTATCGAATTTACTCAGTTTCTATGATTGAGCCACAGAGATTTTAAAGGAAAAAGGTAGTTGGGTTGACTGCATCTATCTAGACATAAAAAAGGCTTTTGACAGTTCCACATAAGAGGTTGTTCTGGAAACTAGAAAATTTTGGATGGGTGACAGGTAAGCTTCTAACATGGATGAAAAATTTTCTGACTGATAGAAAAATGAGGGCAGTAATCAGAGGCAATCGGACTGGAGAAGTGTCACAAGTGGAGTACCACAGTACATGCACCAGAAATGTTCATTGTCTACATAAATGATCTACCAGTAGGAATACAGAATTATATAAACATGTTTGCTGATGATGCTAAGATAATGGGATGGATAAGAAATTTAGATGATTGTCATGCCCTTCAAGAAGACCTGGACAAAATAAGTATATGGAGCACCACTTGGCAAATGAAATTTAATGTGAATAAATGCCATGTTATGGAATGTGGAATAGAACATAGATCCCACACAACCTACAAATTATGTGAGAAATCTTTATATAATTCTGATAAAAGAAAGAGGTCTAGGGTTGATTCTAGATAAAAAAACTATCACTTGAGGCCCACATAAAGAACGTTGTGTGAGGAGCCTATGCCACGCTTTCTAACTTCAGAATTTTGTTTAAATACATGGATGGCGAAATACTAAAGAAAATGTTCAAGAGTTTTGTTCGGCCAAGGCTAGAATATGCAGCGGTTGTGTGGTGCCCATATGTTAAGAAGCACATCAACAAACTGGAAAAGGTGCAAAGGCATGCTACTAAGTGGCTCCCAGAACTAAAGGGCAAGAGCTATGTGGAGAGGTCAGAGGCATTAAATATGCCAAAACTAGAAGACAACAAAAAGAGGTGATAAAATCACTATGTACAAAATAGTAACAGGAATTGATAAAATCGATAGGGAAGATTTCCCGAGACCTGGAACTTCAAGAACAAAAGGTCATAGATTTAAACTAACTAAACAAAGATGCCAAAGAAATATAAAAAAAATTCCTATTGCATACAGAGTGGTACACGGTTGGAACAAGTTAAGTGAGAAGGTGGTGGCGGCCAAGACCGTCAGTAGTTTCAAAGCATTATGTGACAAAGAGTGCTGGGTAGACGAGACACCACGAGCGTAGCTCTAATCCTGTAACTACATTTGGTGTCAGCAAGCTTACCGTCGAAACACACACAAACAGCCTGCCTATTATTCAAGGCCTTCTCTGAGTACTCTCTATTTTCTTCTCTGAGGCTATGGGTCCCTAATCTTGCACCAGAGGTGGTACAACTTTTAAGTTTTTAACTACTGCACTGAGCACCTGATTTTGGCAAAGACTTCTTAGTGCAATTGTCAAGGACATAGTTCTGGTATTTTTTTGTTTATAAATATTCAGGTATAGTTAATGTCAAAATGTTTCAAAACTCAACAATTTATATTTCAAAACAAAAAAAGTAATGAAAACATTACAAAACATTAAAATATAGCCTAATTAATTAATTAATAAAATAGCACAACTCTCAGAATGTCTAAAGGTGCTTTGAGCAATGAAGTAGTTAATTTTATATATATAATATTATATATATAATATATATTTACCTGTGACTACTGCTTAGCAAAAATTTGATCTCTGTGATAATTGGTCTCGTCATTGCTAGGAGATATTTTAAGACCATGATTTGCTGTGGATGGCACTGTAGTCTTCAAGTCATCAATCTAAAAATAGAGGTAATCTTTTAAAATGTAAATTTTGAATAAAAAAAATGCAAAAATAAATTGCAAGAATAATATGAAGTTATTATACAATTTTTTTTTAATTATTTAAATATTTGTGAGACATTATTAAGAAATGTATGAAGTACAGATTCTCTAAGACCTGATATGCATGCTTATGTTCCACCACATTACATTCAGGGCTGAAGAGAAAACACAGCCAGTAAGGTAATGATCACTTAGGATGGACTGGGATGCTACATGTAGGTGGGGGCTAAGCTGCGTGAGGCTAGGATGCCCAGCCTGCCTTGTCTAGGCTGGGCTGGGCTAGGCAACACTAGGAAGGAGTCAACAAATCTCTGGAGTGCCTTACTTTTCCTGATATCCTTAAAAAAGCAAGAATGATGCCATTTTATAAAGGAGGCGAGACAGCAGAAATAAACAATTAGAGAAAAATATCAA